>NC_056524.1:74559011-74610968 GCF_019175285.1 Sceloporus undulatus
GTTTATTTCTATATCGCCCTTCTTGAAATCAGGGCGGTGTACAACAGGGACAATCAATACAATTAAAATACATTAAAAACAATACAATAAAAACAAAACAAACTCATACAGCCAGAAAAATTCCTATCTCAAACTTTACTAGTCAGTGGTGCTGGCCATGTGCCGTAATAAATTCATTCATTCATTCAATCATTCATTCATTCACTAGTCAGTGTTGGAAATAACTGTGCTAGATAGAACAAAGGTCTGAGACAGTACAAGGCAGTTCTATGGTCCTAAACAGAGATTTCTAATACTGTACTTAAGACTTCAGTCATTGTTCTATAGCTGTTTTGGGTTCCACAATAGTTTCCCCACTAATATTTAATGTAATCCTGTTGCTCTGATGTATTGAGAGTTCACTTTGGTGGGAGAGGGGACTCATCTGATCACTGAGTGAAGCACAAAGGGCCCTTAGGTTACTACAGAAAAGTTCAGAAAACTGCATTTCTATTCTTCTGTGAGGTCTCAGCGACCCAGGCAGGCCTACTGTAGCTGGGTATATGGGCCAGTAGGAATTTCAGGGGTGGTGAAGTTCCTTACAAAAATGTTTGAATCTCTTTATGATTTATTTATTTATTTTGATCTAGGGATTTCCACCAAAAAGGATGCTCAAATGGCTATTGATAATAAAATACACTTTAAAAATAAAACCTTAATTAAAACATAAACAAAATCCTTTTAAAAAAAACACTTAAGATCACAACAATAATAGTAATAGATACCACTCAGTCAATTAAAAACCTCAACAGCAACAAGGATGCATACACTGCCAAAAGCTGGTCTCTGTGTGTATGTGCCTTTAAGTCGTCTGGTGAATAAAAATGCCTTTGTCCAGAACAGAAGGATAAAACAGAGGGAACCAAGCTGACCTCCTTTAGCTGGTTTCAGAGTCTAGAAACTGGCAGTCTGTGAGGAGGCACTGAAAAGGCCCTTTGTCATGTTCCCACAAAATATATGTCTCATGGTTGTGAAATGCTTCATTCTACAATTCTGAAACATTTCATTTTGCAATTAGAAACAACAAGGAAAAATGTAACAACTTCTGCCCCCCCCCCTTTATTCTCTCACCCAGTGTGTGCAGCTTTTGAGAAACCTGTTTATTTCATGTCTGCTACTCCTTACCTAAAGATTTTTCTTGTATATTATGCCATATTATTGTGCTACATGCTGTGTACAGCATATAAAATAAATTACGTCTTAAATTTGGGGCTACTCTACATGTAAGTGTATTGTAGAAATTGGTGTGGATTTTCACACATTTGCATCAAAGCTTAATTGTCTTCACTTTCCTGTGCAAATTAGCTTCTATTCATTCTCTATTCATCCAAAAATGTGCAGCCACCTGAATGCATACAAAACAGATGGACAGCCACACATGCAACGATGTGCATTTCTACAGATTTCCACAGATACTCTGGTAAAAACTGCACATACTTTGCCCACTGTGTTTAAGGAGGTTTTTCCCTCTTGAACTACGGATCACATGTGGTTGGATCACATGCTGTTTGACTGGAACAGGGAGCATTTTAATCATGTAGAATAGACCCCCCCCCCCAGTTAGATGACTCATAGGACATGTAAAACAGAACTGCTGAGCCACCACACACATAAATACTAACTCAGAGGAAAGTCATTGCAGTATAGTGGTATCAGAAAGCACCAGGTTCAAATTTCCATTAAACCATGATGCTCACTAGATAACTTTGGACTAGCCACCCCATTCCCCAATAGATCCAGGGTAATGCAGTGGCTGGGGTGTTCACAGACTGAGATATTTTAGTTCCTAATCAGCCAAGAAAGGTGACTGGCTGACCTTGGATCAGACACTTTTTCTCATCTTGATCTACTTCACCAAATTATTGTGAGGATAAAGTGGAGAGGAAGAGAACTATGTATATTGCCTTGGGCTCATCGGTGATGGTATATATAGTGGGCCCTTCGTATCTGCTGCAGTTTGTTTCCAGGACCACCCTGAAAACCCAGATTCATCAAAATCAGTGGATGCTGAAGTCCTATTAAATACAATGGTGTAGCAAAACGGTGTCCCTTATATAAAATGGCAAAGATGAAGGCTTGCTATTTGACATTTATATATTTTTGAAAATATTTTCACATTGCATATGTTTGAATCCATGGATGAAGAATCTATGGATAAGGAAGGATGATTGTACATATAACTAAGAAATAAATAACCTACTGCAAACAGCTTTCATGAGGATAAATTGGGATGGGCAGGTGAACCTTGTGCTTCACCCTGACTTACTTGGAGGAGCTTCAGACATTCTCTCATTGTTTCCTACGACTGCAATCCCCTCTGATAAAAAGAAGCATGGGGATGGGAACCCTGAAGAAGTCTGTGCATTTTCTACTCTCTCCTGCAGGCTCCAACTTAAAGCTCCTCCCAGCGGCCATGTTGTTTGCAAAATTGGTTTATTATGATCATAAAAAGGAAGTGGAAAGTTCTTTCCTAAGTGAATAACACTAGTTTGTTCTAATTCTAAAACAGGCACACTGAATACTGTACTTAGTATGAGCAGCCAAGGAGCCAATTAAGTCTGCCTCAACTGCAGATTTGCACTGCAAATATTGTCGTGTTTCTTTTGAGACTGTGATTCCTATCTATGTATGTCCTGCAGCAATCAAAACATAATTTTTAGAGAGAGTTCAGTTTATTCCTTCCCTTTATTCTTTTTTATACTTGATTTTATACCATTTTAGGTCATTTTCAACTCCCTGTTTGTGTGTATACGAAAGCGGCATAGTTTCCTTTCACTCTCCTGGGCACATTGTTTAGACAACATTATTTCAAAGCACATAGGCTATGGAAAAATATTTTGAGTACCTAGAAATATTAGGCCAATAGCATGTCAGTGAGTCACAAAGTTATATAAGACTCTTATTCCCTCATACTACAATTCTACATGGGAAAGCAACAGAGCTGATTTAAAAAACTACTTTTCAAAGAGCTATACTGTCTTGTAGGGGAACTTATGTATACTAGTTACACAGGGATGTATAAAGCTAATACACAGCAAATATTGGTAATGGGAGATAGAGTGTGGTCCAAAGATGACATGCTCGAAGCAGAGGTGGTCACAGTGGCTGGTATTCTTCAAGTGTGACTGACTCCCAGATATTATGACATCTGAGGGAGAGACAGAACAGGCACTGGGTTTTTTCACACTGCAGAATTATAGTACTAGGACGGATTATACTTCAACTGCTATGGCTATATCCTATGGAATCCTGGCATTTGTAGCTTGGTGAGGCATTAGGGCCTTCTGGCCGAAAATTCTAAACACTCCTCATACTACAAATCTCAGGATCCCATAGGTTGAAACCATGGCAGTTAAAGTGCAATAATGATGCTGTAACTATGTAGTGTAAAAGGGACCCTAATGTCAGTTTCAATGGTTCATAAGGCACTGGTATAGCTGAAATACAGGGTTGTCTCTTTTAAGTTTTTTTTAAAATATATATATATATATATAGCAGGTTGCATTTATAACAGCTGCATGGAGAGTAGAATTTGAAAAGGTTTCTATATGTTTTTTTTTAATTATTAGCTGGAAATTGCTTCTATTCTTGATTTAGAAAAGACAAAACCAGAAATCTTTTGGTCACCTAAGCCAGAATAAAGATATTACTGTCACAAGCAATGTATGCTAAGGTGCTATGACACTGGTCAAGCTATATCCACCTGTGTTAAGGCACAAAGTGGATAGAGTCTGACTATGGTTGGAATCTCCATGGTTAGAATCTAGCTGGACAAACCAGCAGCTGAAGCTCTTGACCTCGCAGCAACTACCTCAAAATTCATAGGCCACCTAGCTTAATATTCTTTACACTGGCTGGTAGCGGCTATTCAATGTCTTCTCTGGCTTTTCTTTGGAAAGGTGCCCCAAAAATCACAGTTTAGGGAAGTGTCCCTTGGTCCATCTGGTCATGATTCTTAATACAGATAGTCACATACATAGAAATATAGATAGGCACATACATAGAAATACTGAAAAATAGATCTTCTTGGTTTAATTTTATTTCAAAGTGGTATCTGATGTCTATATATACACATGTAAATATAAAAATTGAGATAAAACGATATACACATGTTATATCAAAAATAATATACAGACATCATTGTAAACAAGCCCTGCATCTGTCAGATGGAAGAGATTGAAAGACATGCTTGAACATAACTGATAATGTCCTTTTGGTTATATATCTGCTATTAATATAGAAATAGCAAAACATATAAAAGAATTTTTTTCATTCTTTTTCTCTTTGATATCTTGCATCAGCATTGTTAACAAGTAGATACACTTTGGAAAAGTGGTAGGTGATGATATTGATTAATAGATCTAATAATTTGCACAGACAAATGAAAATATAATAGAAATGGATGTATATAGTTTTTATGTCCTTTTGGTAATCACAGGCGGGTTACAGACCGCCGAAAAGCGGCGGCCTGTACCCGCCCCTTTTCCCGGTGTATCGAGGCCTCAGCGGCTAGAGTGGCAGCCACTGAGGCCCCGATCCGCCGCTTTCTGGGCCGCAGGGAAGCGGCAAAAGGCCCCTTCCCCGCAGCCTGGAAAGGGGTGTCCTTGGGGCTTCAAACCCCAAGGACACCCAGTGGCGGTGGGGAGGAGGAGAAAGGGGCCGCTTGGCCCCTTTCTCCTCTACGTCGCTGGCGCAGCCATCTGAAGGCTGTGCGCAGCAATGCAAAGCCAAGAAGGAGCTCCGAAATGGAGCTCCTTCTTGCGCTGCGTAAAGGGCGCTCTAAGCACCCTCGCGCGGCGCAAGGATGTTACATCCGCGCTGCCTCATTTGGAGGCGGCACGGTCGTGATGTTGTAATGGCAGCAGCCGTATGGAACAGCCGCTGCCATTTTGTGCACGCTCCACGCATGCTAGGGTTGGGGGCGTCCAGAAAGGACGCCCCTTTCTAACCCTAACACGCACGGAGCGCACACTTTAAGGCCTGTTTGTAACGAGCCTCAGATTTGACATACAAATCACATAACCTGTTCTTAGAATAGAAAAGAAAAAGAATACAGTTAAAAACTGCTCAATTATGTGCCAAACAAATATCTACAAATAAGGTTGAGGCAGTTGGGAGGAGAATTTAAGTAAAAGGGGGAAAAAACAAGAAATTTGGTGATGTGTGAAAATTAACGAAGATAAGCATACGAAAATGTAGAGAAAGTTATGACTGTTAAAGATGTTGTGTAATATATTGTAAAATCTCATCACTGAATAAAAATAAAATAAAATAATGATAAAAAAGAATACTTAAGAGTGACCCATGCTTTATACTGTATTCTCATTCCAACTAATGAACTGAAGTATGAACAAAAGGTTTGAAGTCACAGGAATGGGATCAGTGAACTCTGCTAATTCATTAATGGACAATGGTGAGCATTTGATGCCTGAGTAGGCATGAAATTGGTCTATTAATCCTTACTTCATATTTATGCCTTTAATTGTAAAGAGAAGGGTTTTTTTTGGGGGGGTGGGGGGCAGTTACATTGAAAGCACAGTGCCTCTAACATAATTAGCTGAAAATTCAAGAACTCTTGTAATAAATTAATGCCAAGATCAATGAGATTGCCAAGACTAGATAATAGCTTTTTTGCTTTAATATGCCTTTGTCAAGTCTGCCTTCTTGAAACATAACAAAGGAGCAAAGAATGCTTGCTGAGCTGAGAGTGCAAAACACTATATATCACAGTCCCATAACTTGGCCCTCCAATTGATTAAAAAAAAAAATTCATGAGGCTTTTGAATACAAAACAAAATAAAATACTTGTGACCTAATATAAATCAACAAGAAAAGTACTTTATGTAGTATGGTGAGGTTGTACTTTTATACTTGCCTTTGCAATGAATTTGATGAACCTTTCAGGTTTGACCTATGCAAACTGTGTAAGGCAATTCATTTATACCTATAGCCATATCTTTTAAACTCTTTCCCATGTTTACTTTTCAGAGAAGGTTTTACTTAAACTAGTTCCTGTTTATAATGATTCCAATTGTGCCATAATTTTTATTTTCATTATTTTCATTAAGAGGGATTTAAACTTTGCTCTCCCATTCAAATAAAGGGACATCAAAGTGCTGGCCATTGACTGTGTCTCCACTCCCATCTCCCTCCCTGCAAGGGCCCAGAAACTTGAGTTAAAGCAGGGCAATATTTTACTGTATGTATCTTTAAAGCAATAATTTTAGTTTTGTCATACAAATCTCAAAAGATAGGCAAAGATTATTTGGGTTTTTTGTAGGTTTTTTGGATTATGTTGCTGTGTTCTAGAAGAATTTATTCTTCACATTTTGCCTGCATCTGTCGCCGGCATCTTCAGAGAATGGTGGCATGGATGTATATGGGGTATATATACTTGTGTGACCCTTGGTTGAGAAGAAATGATTTATATGTTAATATCTGTGTTGGTCTGTTGGTGAATGGCAAGGCCCCATGGTGGGAGGATTTGCGAGGAGAATTTGTGTCTATTTAGTTAGTGATCCATTGTTTGCTGGGAAAACCCCTGGCCCTTGTCAATATAACTGCTGAGCCCAATAACTATTGGCAGAAAAACTGCTGGGCTTATAAACCAATTCTGGAATATAGCAGAGTACAGTAGTTGACAAATTTGCAGAAATGTGGTTCACAGTCCTCAGTGAAGATGACAGGCACTGAATGTCTCCCAGAAGTGAAGGAATTGCAGGAATCTTGGGAATTCTCTAGCCATCGCTGCTGCTCCGGCTCCAGCTGAATAAACAACCAGAGAAGCCAGGCTCCTGAAAGTGCTATCTTTATTTACAGAGTGCTAACCATAAATCACCAATGCTACTATACAAATCAAACGAATGCCAGCTCATACTCAAACCCACAAGCGATTACTGGAAGCCCTTGAGTTTATATACACTCCAGACCATGCGGTCTCTCAAACCCAGCCACTTCCTGTCCCACACTGTAAAGTGTCCTCCTGTCCATGCAGACACATGTTTCATCATCCAGGCTTTGCTGCATGTAGGCAAGCAGAGTGACCTTGTGCCTATGAGCTTCAGCTGTGGCTAATTAGCCTTGTCCTTCTGGTGCTGGGTGCTCATGGTCAGACACACACATCTAAGCATTTCTCAGTTTGCTGGATTTAACCCTTAACAACCCTGACTGGTGTTCATTTGCTTGCGCTGAGTCTTGATTTTGGTGTTTTTCAGGACTGGTAGCCAAACTTTGTTTACTTTCAGGCTTTCTTCTTTCCTGTTGAAGTTGTCCAGGTGTTATGATTTTCAGTGGCTTCCCTGTGCATTCTGGCCTGATTAGTTGTTGGCATGGTCCAGAATTTTAGTGTTTTCAAATAGCATTCAAATAGCTACTGCTGATTTTTCTGGCTGGCCCAGTCTGCAGTGTCTCTCATATTCCTTGATTAGCATTTGAAGACTGTGTTTGGTGGTCCCTACGTAGACTTCTCCGCAGCTGCATGGTATGCAGTAAACTCCTGTAGGATCTCTCCTGTCCTTCGCTGAGCGCTGCATTTGCTGGATTTTCTTGGTCAGTCTGTAGATCATTTGGCGGTTGTGTTTCCTCATCAGTTTCCCTATTCTATTGGTGACTCCTTTGGTGTATGGTAAAAATACCTTCCTTTTGGGTGGTTGTTTTTCTTCACTCCTGTAGTTCTTTTCTGGGTCTGGCAGCTCTTCTGATGTCTGAGCTTGGATGATAGTTGGCGTTCTTGTGTAGGTATCTGTCCATGTGTGTAGGTTTTCTGTATATTTTGTGGCCCAATCGTTGGTTTGGTTTGCGGATGACCAGGACATCCAAGAATGGAAATATTCCCTCCTTTTCTTTTTTCATTGTGAATTGGGTGTTCAGGTGGATGTTGTTCAGATGGTTCAAAAACATGGTCCGATCTTCTTCTCCATGGCTCCAAATGGTGACAGTGTCATCCACATATCAGACCATATTGTGGGCTTTTTTGCTGCTGTTTCCAGGGCTTGCTTTTCAAAGTGTTCCATGTAACAGATGTTACCACATCTCTCTTCGCATAGAATCCATTGTTCCACTGGTGGTAGTTTGGGATGAGGCAATGTTCAAAGAGGGCTGTAATGTCTTCTGGAAAATTTTGTTGGATGAGTGGCTTTTCCTCTGCATTGATTATTACAATAATTCTCTTTATCCTTGCACACTAGTCATTCAACAGTTCTGTTCATGATTCTGGTTCTGTTCCTATCTACTAGATATTAGAAGGGCAGATACAGAGTCATTTAAGAACATAAAGCCCATAGTAAAGAGATGATTTCCTCTGTTGCTGCTTAAGAGTACTAAACTGAATAAAAATACTTTGACATGGATCATTTTTCTGGAGGACATAAGATTGTCTATTGCTGCTTCTAGAAACAGCAGAATGTGGAGATTTGCTTGTAGAGGATAAAGAAAGTTGGCAGGTATGCTATTATTTCAATCCAATCAGAAGTGGGTGGGGTTTTTTTGGAACAAAAAAACTTGGAACAAATTAAAACAGAAAACCACCCACGTTAATCAGGGCAGCCTATTACAATTCACTGCAACCAGTAGAAACATTGACAAGCAAGAGGATGCCAATATGCCTTGGAAAATAAATACTTTTTTTAAAAAAATGTAGAAACTACAAACATCTAACAAGGAAATCTGATGGATAAAGTAATAAAAGGCATGCTTATGAAATCTGCAGATGATACAAAATTAAGAGGAGTAGCTAATACCCCAGAGGAGAAGATCAACAATCAAAATTACCTGAATAGACTAGAAAGCTAAGCCAAAACTAACAAAATAAATTTCAACAGGGAGAAATGTAAGGTACTATACTTAATTCTAGACTGCATCAATAAAAGTATAGTGTCTAGATTGAGGGAATTAATAGAATCACTCTGTTCTGCTTTGATCAGTCTTCACCCGGAATGCTGTGTCCAGATCTGGGCACCAAAACTAAAAAAAAAAAAAAAATATATGAACAAACTGGAGCATGTCCAGAGGAGGGTGACCAAGATGGTGAAAGCTGGAACAAGCTGGAAACCATGCCCTATGAGGAGCAACTTAGGGAGCTGAATAAGTTTAGCCTAAAGGAGAGAAGATTAAGAGGTGGTATGATAGCTCTGTTTAAATATTTGAAGGGATGCCATACTGAGGATGGAGCAAGCTTGTTTTATGCTGCTCCAGAGAACAGGGACATAGACGGGGGTGGGGGGGGGAAGGCATGGGGTCCAGCCCCCCCCCCTTCCGTTAGATATAATGAATGGTGTGTGCTGCTACGCCACTGCAGCCAGGCCCCATTATAATGGTGACACTTAGTCTCCCCTCCCCCATTCTCAAAATCCTGGCTATGTCCCTGCAGAGAATAGGACCCAGATTAATGAGTTCAAACTACAGGAAAAGAGATTCCACTTCAACATTAGGAAGAACTTCCTGACAATAAGAGCTGTTCAACTGTGGAACATTCTCCCTCGGAGTGTGGTGGAGTCTCCTTCTCTGGAGGTTTTTGAACAGAGGCTGGATGGCTACCTGTCTGGGGTGCTTTGATTCTGTATTCCTGTATGGCAGGGGGTTGCACTGGATTGCCCGTGAGGTCTCTTCCAACTCTTTGATTCTATGATGAACCTACCTAGGGAAGGTACTCTGAAGCAGAGATGGAAGGAATAATAAAGAATAGTTTGAAAAGGATTAGGATGAAATTAGCAAATACTCATCAATTAGCATTTATAAATGATAAATGTTGGCATGGATGTGGAGCTAAGGGAATTTACATACATATGTGGTGGGAGTGCCCATTTGTTCAAGAATTATCAAAGAGAAGAATCATTCCAAAAGTTTAGCAGAGACCTCCAATATTGCTTTAAGGTTGGGAGAGGTAAACATATACATTTTCTGGTTTATGTTTGATCAGACTTTCTGATTTTAGGCATATCACAGTGATATTCCACTTCCAAGACCCAAGAATGATGTTAGTAACTGGGACACCAGTTTTGAAAGTTGTAGTTAAGTCCTAGTTTAGTTTGGGTTGGAAATGACTCCAGTCCAAAATAACTAGAACCCAACTACAACTTTCAAAACTGGTGTCCTAAATAAAGATATAATTCTTGGACCTTGGAAGTGGGATGGATGCACTCAGATGCATCATCATGAATGGGATTTCGGTAATGTGCAGCTCAAGGTTTGGACTGTAGCACAGTGACATCAGAACAATAATTATCTGAAGGCTTGCTAAAAGCACAACAACTTGCCTTTCTCAGCTCAAGGGGAGGGAAGATCTGGAGTAAGAGGTAAGTTTTAAAAAATTCATTTTACAGGTACTATATCCTGGTTCTGGTGCTGAATGTGATGGGCATTATCAGGACTGTTTGAATCACAACCGGGATTTGGACTGTGTGTTGTTTGAACAGGATGCCTCCAGAACAAGGTGGACAGGACGACATGCCTTTTGGCCTCTGCAGACAAGACCATAGGATGGAACCATGACAATTCAAGTGGTATCAGAGTAAAGTGTAGTGTGAAAGGAACCATACACTACATGTCCTTTAAGATTTTTATGGTGTTGCAGAGCTAAGCAAAATGAAAAATTGATCTTACGTCCATGTACCTTTGTGTAGAGGACTGTCCTCTACACAAAGGTACACAAAAGTAAACCACATTTTCCCTTCTGAGCAGTCTTGCTGAGCAAATTTCTAATTTACAGAAGAATTGGAATTATGAGTGTTATGAAGATACGTAGAGTCTCACAAGCCTACATTTCAAGTGCTAAGCTAATGACGGTCAAAACAAGATCAGCCAGCTAGCATTTTAAACAGGATGTTGCTTGGTTTAAATATACAGTTTACTGCAACAGCCCTTTGTGATTCATACTTATGTGTGTGCATGTGTGCGCACTGTTCTGTCTGCTTAATGATCAAATACATCATTAAAAGTTTGTGTCAGCTTGGGTCCTCCTTTGTTAGTCTTTTGCCTATTAATGTATAATGGTCAGGAGGGAAAATGAAACTTCATTATAGCTTATGCTAAACAGTAAGCTATTTAGAAATAAACAATTGAGGGCACTGTTAGTTACTGAGAATTTTTTAGTACTAGAAAACAAGCTTGCTTGTTACAGAATCATTTCCATTTTCCTGTTTGTATCTCTCATATTGACAATCTTGGCATGGGGGCTGCTCATAGGATGCTGCCTGGGTCTCTGTACCACTTTTTGTCTTCCTGCCCAGTTTTGCTGTGACATCACTTTCATCAGCAGAAGCACCTCATTGGATGCTTTGGCTTTGAAATGTGAATTCCTGCATTCATTTTCAGCATAATGATTAGCAGATTTGTATGTCACTATGACAGGTGGTGTATCCTTGAGTGATATATCACTGTTACCCTATTATTAATTATAATCAATAACTGGAAAGCTGTGTAGCACATCCAGGGACATTTTGAAACCTGAACTCTCATAATTAAATCCAGTCTTCTTATAATATACCATACAGCTCTTATACATTGAAGTGATTGTTAAATGCTAGCCATGTAAAAGACAAAGGAAGATGTAGGAACTGCAGCTGTAAAGAAGCCTTTGTTCTGCAAAGTAAGGAAAGGAGAAACATGATAGAGAGGAAGAACAGAGAATCTTTAGTGAACGTAAGAGCTATATGAAAAATTCACATTTCTGTCACATTTAACTCTGTTTTATATCTCAAATTTTTCTTCAGAACTGGTGTGAAGATGGCTTACAAAATTAAAAGAAGTGCAGATTTTTAAAAGCAGCATAAATAATAATAATAATAATAATAATAATAATAATAAACACATACCAAAGGTTATTTTTTTAAACTGTAATTATACTATCTATACCATTTAAAATGATTTAAAGCACAACCATAATACAACAAAAAGAGCAGTACAGCATATTATTAAAAACTGTTTCATTTTAAAAAGCTAGTTCCTGAATTACTGTTGATATTTTAAAACAAAGCATTTCCCTTTTGATGGAAAGACTACAAGGAGGAATCCAACCTCATCACCCTAGAAAGTAAGGCGCATTACAGACCGCCCAAAATGGGCGGTCTTGTGCTGCTGCCGGTTGCTGCATCCGGAAACCGCAGCAGCCAAACTGCATGGTTCCCGGGCACAGCAAGAAAGAAGCGCCAAAATGGGGCTTCTTTCTGTGCCCCGGAAGTGGCACTGCAAGGCGCAAGGCACGCACTTGCGGTGTCACTTCCGCCACATGACGTCCGGACGTTATGCGTCCGCGACGTCAAAATGGCGACACCCATCTGTATAGGGCGTCGGCATTTTGACGCACTCGTTAACGCACAAGGGGCAAGGCGCGTCAGGAAGCGCTGACCCTCGCACGTAACGACGGCGCCTCATGAGCCTGTCTGTAACGCGCCTAAGTTCCAGATCCTGGGGAGGAGCCAGCAGAAAAAAACCACTTCTTGCATCCCCACCAGCTATATCTGAAAGGGTGGCAAAACTGAAATGAGTGCTTCCTCTGAAGTTCTGAAAACCCAGGCACAGTCAGCTGAGAGGGGAGAGGGGAGTACAGAAGCAGATACATAAGGAAGAATAAAATCCTTTTAACAGCTTGGTCCTAAGCAACATTGGCCTTTATAAATCATAACCATTACTTTGAACTGTGGGAGCCAGCATGGTATAGTGGTTTGAGTGTTGGACTATGACTTTGTAGTTCAAATCCGGGCTTGGCCATGGAAACCAACTGGGTGACCTTGGGCAAGTCACATTCTCTCAGTCACAGAGGATGGCAATGGCAAACCCCCTCTGAAGAAACTTACATAGAAAACCCCGTGATTGGTTCACTTTAGGGTCATCATAAGTCAGAAATAACTTGAAGGTACAAGACAACCACAAACTTTGAACTGAACCCAGAAGCAAACTAGCAATTTACAATGGGAAGCTGACAAATTTTCCTATATTGTCTGAGACAGTATCATTCCAAGCAAGTGTGTAGCTTTATAGGAAGTAAAAGGTAAGATTTGGAAAACTGACCAAATAGGGATCCAGCCCTACATAGTAGTAGGATTATGTATGTGTTTCTGTTAAAAATCATTTTAAAGGAGGTTTATGTTTCCAGATGTTTATGAGTAATACAGATATGCAAAGCAAAAATGAGAGGCTACCTACTGAACATGCACATCAAAAGAAATAAGCAGATTTACTACTCATGGAAGTGCTAGTCCTGGAGTGCTACCTGTTCTCATTGTTCAAGAAGGTGTATGTCACTGGCTGTTAGCTTTCCATGTACATTTGATTACAGCTGCCCAGCTCTGGATTTTCACCTCTGGAAATGCATACTTTGAGAAGAGCACATAGGAAGTTCCACCAGGGGGCAATAATGCTTTAGGAAAGATTGATTTTGCAATATCTGTGTTCAAGAAAGAGAATGACGGGTGGGGGAAGAGACAGAACTAACATTTTTGACAGACTTTGCTGGAGTCTTGGTGAGATTTACCACCACGATTTGGCATAGCCTACAGTCTTAGGCCAAAAGGACAATGGTTTGGCTTTTCATTTTCATTTTTTTTTTGTTGCAACAATCAAGCAGCTGCAAACAAGTCATTACACACACACATTTGCATTGGCAGATAATGGCCTGCAACAGTGGCTTTGGATATTAATTGTGTGCATATTTACATGAACCATACATCCTGTTTCACTATTTGTACATATTATTAAAGCCTGAAAGAGGGATGCACTCTCTTCCCCATAAGGAGTTTTGGGCATTCACCTTAGAGAAATAATCTATACCACAGCAGTTTCATACCACTTTAACCTCCATGGAAGGGAAGGCGCTCAGCTCCCTCAGTACCACTGCATCGTTCTCTTCATTATACTGTTCTCATGAGGAGAATGAGGCAATGGCACCAAGGTGGGGGGTTGATCGAGTGTCACCGCTTTTCTGGAGTGTTACCCAGTATGGTTCGCACTCTCCACATACCCCTAATGATGCCAAGGATAGTGGGAGGATTAGTGTAATCATGACACATGAGTGAGGAAATGGTTTGACAAGTTTTTCTTTCCTTCATCATATATAAAAGCTTCACTGATGCTCCCATGCAGGGCAAAACTACAATGAACAACCATTAGTGCCTAAATGGCAATTAAGCTACCCAAGGTGCCCAAGAAGATAGGCTCTGAGGGGGTTTTCTGGGGGGAAACTGCCAGACTGAGCCCAGATACTAAACAGGATCACCTCTACTTCATCTTCTGCAGCAATTGTTCAAAAATTTAAAGTAAACAAATGCCAAGGCCCAAACCTTATTTTCCATCTGGTTCCATATTCATTAGGGAGGTGTGAGGAAAAAACTATTTTGGTGGATTTCTATATTATTTATATTACAAAGGTTTCATCAACACTACAGAAATAATGCAGTTTGACACCACACTTACTGCTATGGCTCAATGCTATTGAATTCTAGGATTTGTTGTTTGGTGAGCTATTTAGCCTTCTATGTTGGAGAGCTCTGATGCCACAACAAGCTAGAAATCCCAGGATTCCATAGGATGGAGCCATGGTAGTTAAAGTGGTGTCAAACTGCATTATTTCTGCTCTGCAGATACAGCCTATATTATATTATTATCTTGGTTTCACAGTTTACCAGCTGTTACCAGTTTGAGATTAGGAGCATTAGTGATTCAGATTCTATCCAAAAATCTATGGAGATTATCACATTGTATTTAAAGCTACTTATCCTATTTAATTTTAAAACTGGATGTTATTGCATGAAGCTGTGGCCAGGTAAGTGTAACCCATATGCAGCTCGGATGCCATTGAAAGCTCCAATTTTTGAAAAGCCGCTGGATAAGCACAGCTGGGGTCTGGGCTGCTTACAGATTGCACCTGCCTTGCCATGGCTGCATGCGATAACACCCAGTTTTAAAATTAAATGCAACTTCATCCTGTTGAGGATAAGACAAACAAACAGTTTCATTTATATACCGCTTCATACTGAACTAACAGTGTCTAAGCAGTTTACAACTGTAAGCTAATTGCCCCCAACAAGCTGGGCACTCATTTTAGCTACTTCGGAAGGATGCAAGCCTGTGTCAAGCTTGAGCCCTTGCTAGTATTGAACTCGCAACCTTATGGTTTTGAGTGAGTGGCTGCAGTACAGACATTTAACCACTATGCCACCAGGGCTCCTGATGCTTTAAATACAATGCAATAATCTCCTAAGAATCAGTAAGGTATCATCAGATAATATGGGACATAATTTTGTGATGTTGTGATCCGATCCAATCCTATCCTATCCTGTCCTATCCTATCCTATGATTTCATTCAGATGTTTTGTCAGTCCATTTGGAATTGTGGGAATGGGCTGAAAAAGTCATCCTGCTGCACCTAGATCTCCAGCAGAAGAGATTTCCATCACTCAGAGCAGAATTTAAAATGGGATTCAGGGGGCATTTATGATTGTGGCAACAACTGAATACAGAACAGTTATGGATTTGTAATTCTAGGTCAGTGATGGTAAACTTTTTAGAGACCAAGTGCCCAAACTCAATGGCATTCCTGCACCAGGTGTCACTGGGGATAGGACTTCCAGAGGGTGAGACTTCTAGAGGCACAAATTCTGTGGGGTGGGACTGTGGCTGAAGTTAGGGGTCCAAAACACCCCACGGAAATAATCCAGAGTGTTTTAACTGCCCTGGCTCAGTGCCAGGGAATCCTGGGAATTGTAGTTTATTGGGGTACCAGAGCTCTCTGGCTAAATATCTTACCAACCTACAAATCCCAAGATCTCATAGCATTAAGCCCTGGCAATTAAAGCAGTTCCAAACTGGATTATTTCTGCAGTGCAGATGCAGCCCTAACACCAGTGGCTGAATATCACTATTTTCTGGATTTTGGATATTACTGTACTTCGCTAAATGGCCAACAAGACCCAGCATAATGTAGTGGTCTGAAAGTATGGCCCAGGAGACCAGGGTTTAATTCCCTGCTTGGGCAAGAAAACCACTGAGTGACTTTGGGCAAGTCACACTCTCTCAGCCTCAGAAGATGTCAACGGCAACCCCCTCTGAACAAATCTTGCTAAGAAAATCTCTAACAGTTTTGTTTTGTTTGGGACACTAGTGTGCTGTAGTGGTTTGAGTGTTGGGTTAATCCTCTGGGAGAACAATTCTTCATGAAGCCACAGAAATCCACCAGGTAAACTTGAGCAAATCACACTCTCTCAGCATTAGGTAAAAGGGTAATGGCAAAAGCTACTCTGAAAAAACCTTGCCAAGGAAACCCCAGGATAGGGTCCCCCTAAGTCAGAAAGGGCTTGAAGGCACACAACAACCTCAAGGTGCTGCTCACCTGAGAGGCGCCAGGAGAAACCCTGCTGCCAGGATCTGGGGAAAGTTCCTGCTCTGTGAGCCAAAGGGCTGTTTGGCCAGGGGGTGGGATTCTCTGCAAAAGTGTGGGGCTTTTGGGAGGAAGAGGCATGGCTTCTGGGCAGAAAAGCTGCATGCTGCTTCTCAGGCTGTAGCAAGAACCTGGGCTGGCTGCATGCACCTCCCCACACCTCCAGCTCCCCAACCTGGGCCTCCCTGGTTGCATTATCACTCAGATGGCTTCACATACCAGAGCAGGCATGCATGCAATGCATTCGTCAACAAGGTTCTAGGTTATGAATTGATAACTGTAATACAGGTTGCCAAGGATAATTATTATTATTTTGCCTGAGTTTTTGTGCTATAGGGTGGGATATATAAATTTATGGGAAAAAATTATTTGCAGATTTCCTCTATTTGCTTTGCTCATTCACTGATGTAGACAGAATACTCATTTTGTTTGGAGATCTACATTTTTTCAGGACTTGGTGCATTTTGGGAACAAGAAAAAGGTATGTAGAAAATGCACAATTTTTTTCAAAAATGCACATAATAAAATGTGTAAAAATAACACATATAGTTGCACACACACACACACACACACACACACACACACACAATGATGCATTTCTCACATACACACAATACATTTACATGGAACAAACCTACCTAGGACTTGGAGGCAATTTATGGGGGAAACGTTTTGACACATCTGCCTGTGACTAACCTTCATTTCATCCCTCTTTCCCTTATCCTCAACACACACACCCTCTATTCAAACCTTTATTACAGTGTTCTAGATCAATCCTTTTTGCAAAATCATTCCAGTCAGAAAATATGTAAGAAAAAATCCCAGAGAAGTGTAACATGCCTCACATTCATAAATTTGTTGCAAAACACTGTATAAACTGTCTCTGGCCATGACATTTTTGTTTGTGCTTTATTGGCAAGATGTCACTGGAAACAATACAAATGCCTTCCTGACCACACAGCTGATGGCAGCTGAAATGAGGCATGGTGTCATGTAAAGCTAGAGCTGTGACATTCAGCTGATCAATTGGTTAAATTAATCCATCTGAAACCTTTTAGTAGATGAAAATGATGTCCCTGATTAATCAGCAAGGTTTCTCTTTTTATGCATTGTCAATACAAATGCAGGCAGTAGAAGAGGCATATGGAAGCATCTTAGAAGAGGCACACAGAAGCTGCTCCATTCACTAGGACAGAAGCATATCCTCAGATATATGCACTTGGAAACTGTTCTTCCATTAAAATGTATGAACAGATTTGACACATCTGTTCATATACCTTGGGGAGCTATGGTGATACAGATAGTAAAGGCAATACAATAGAACGGAAAAAAAATATTTGCACGCAAGTAGGCACACACACACACACACACACACACACAAAAGAACTGTTTTCATTTAGCTGTTTGAATTTCTGAAAGAAAAGGTCTAAAGCATAATTTAGATTTTGAATATGATTTTAAACTGAGAATTCAGAAATGGACTTCTTTTAGATGACCTCTTTCAGTAGGGATAAAGAGATCACTCTGTTTCTAATCCATGTCCCTTTCCATGTATTCTCCAATGAATCCACTCCCTCATTCCGTCATTAATCTATATTTCCTAAAACCTGCACAACATTTGCATTTATATAGGTACTTTAAATGAACAGGCTAAATCTAATGGTTGTATCTTACTAGTGTAGGTCTATTGAACTGAATGGGACTGGCTAACTTTTCTGCCCTAGTAGAGATTAACATTGGAGTTATCTGAATTTTTCACTTGAAAATATTACCTTACAAATTTAGTGTACTGGATTTGAAAATCTGCATTTTGGAAAATTATTTTTGACTGTGGATTGTGGTACACCATTTAGAAAACTGTGAATGCATTCCAATCTGTGCATCAACCTGGAAGGAGCATGGGTAAGGTCAATTTGCATTGAAATCAAATTCTTCAAACATCACAATCTTCTGTTTCATCATTGAGGTTTCAGATATAATATTCTATAGGCTGTCAACTAGTATAAGATATTTGTAAATACTGAATATCACTGTACTTTATTATATTTTGTCAGGTTTTGCCGATGCCACTGAAGTCTAATCCAGAAAATTCTGGGAAAAATTGAGAAAGAATCCAATAGCCATAAAATACTGCAAAACGTAATAAGCAGGTTCTTTAGAAATAGGTTACCTATTGTAACAGCTTATGTAACAGCTTGCCTATTACCATTCATCCTCCTCTACAAAGCTAGACATGCAGTGTGAGGACAAGGTAGACTGTTCACATGGAAACATTTTTATGGAAGTAATATTTTCAGAGGGGCCAAGGTTTTCCTTAAAGAAACCTTTCCGTGCCCACAGTTTCACTGTTACTGGCACACTGCTCACTGCCTGATGATCAGCAGCTTCAGTGCTGAAAATAAAACAGTCAGCCTGATAATATCAACATATAGTCAATCAGATATGGTAATATGAAAATGTCTTGTAGATAATTCAGAATGTGTGTGCGCGTGTGCACGTGTGTTTTGTTATTTGCTAGTTGACTTCAATTTCTGGCAACCCTATGAATGAGAGACCTCTAAGAGTCGCGGTCATCAGCTGACCTGCTCAGGTCTCACAAATTCAGGGCTGTGGCTTCCTTCATTGAATCAATCCCCACATAGTGCAGTCTCCTTCTTTACCTACAGCCTTCTGCTTTACCAAGTATTATAGTCTTTTCTAGTAAGTCATGCCATCCCATGACATGTCCAAAATATGACAACCTCCATGTAGTCATCCCTGTTTCTAGTAAGAGTTCAGGCTTGATTTGCTCTGAAATGCTGTACATACAGGCCAAAAGCTTATGTACCTGCCCCCCAACCTCATGTTTTCCAATGCCCCCAGACTAGGATCAGGCATACCAGATGTCGATCCAATATTCCTGGTCCAGCCCCAGCTCAAAAGGGCCTTAATGTGGGTCAAAAAGGCCTATTGCTTGTCATAGAGTTTCTAGGAAACCCCATGGCATCACCCAGCAGACCCTACACACCCCTTACCTTCCTCCCATGGTTGCCTCTACTGAAAAGATCCCTTTGGTGGCCTCTGATGTAGAAAGGGGGCAGCTGACCACATGTATCCTAGAGCCACCATAAATTGGAAATAACTCAAAGACACATAATAATAAACAACAACAACAACATGGAATTTCCATGATAAAAGGCATTCAGAATTGGTTTACTAGTACCTCCTTCTGCACTGTACTATCAAGTGTTAGCTACGGTGCTTCTTCCATGAGTCTGAGAGATCCTCTACCAGTGTTACCTCCTACTGCTGCTGCTGTTTGGTGTATTTAGTCTGGCTCCCCAACAAAATCCTCTCTGATGCAGGAGATCTTACCACCAGCACTGCTATCATCAGCATAGCCTCTTGTTTTACATGAACATGCAACCCCACCACAATGGAAAGTGCCAAGACAGGGGAAACATCTTACCTGAACATAATTCATAATGAGTACAACATTTCCTACCTCAGTTTGAAGTCTCTTATTTGTAAGTCACAACTAAATAGCCTTACATGTCAACAACTGAACGCTGAAATAAGTATTTTGTCAGAAATTGAATCCATATCATTGTGCATCAAATTATGGATGTCAAATAACTCAGAGTTCAGAAAAGTTAGATTTTGCACAACAGTATCCCAAATCCAAGTGACAGTAATGACCAGGGATTCTGGGAATTGTAGTCCAGCAAAGTTACTTTCCCGAGTTCTGGAATAATGAGAATATCCCAACATAGAATACAGTAGAAAACCATTTTTCTGTTGAGGGTTTCATTCTTTTAGAGATAATTGGTTGGGGATGGCATTCCAGCATTAGACAGGACTTGGGAGCATTTCCTCACTGTTCTGCTTTCTTCTTAGTCTCATTTGCACTCCTTTTTCTCTCTTCCTGCACTCACCTTTTTTCTCTTCATCCCCTCTCCATGGCTGCTGGGCGAGGATTAGATCATTCTTGCTAGAGGTCTGATTGGTTCACCTTCAGGAATTTTTTTTTCTTTCCTCCTTCATTGCCTATCAGTTTTGGCTTCTCCCCATCTTTTTCTTAATCACCTTCCTTCATTCTCAGTGGGCTCCTGCAACTGCATATGTTTAGGTCAAGAGCCCTGCAACTTTTGGGCTGAATTTTGTACACTCCTGACACAAAAGGGCCTTTCACACTACATAAGTACAGTGGAGCCTTGTTATCCACTGGGGTTTGGTTCCAAGACACCCCATAGATACCAAAATCTGTGGATGCTCAAGCCCCATTATATACAATGGCATAGTTAAATCTTATATAAAATGGCAAAAATCAAGGTTTGCTTTTTGGAATTTTACTTTGAATATTTTCAAGCCATTGGTGGTTGAAACTATGGATGCAGAATCCATGGATATGAAGGACCGACTATATAACACTATGATTTCACTTTAATTGCCATTACTGCTTTCTATCAAATCCTTGGTGAGTCATTAGGAGGAGGCTTTGGCTGAGAATTCCAAAATGTTCCTTCTTGAACATTGATCACAGAATCCCATAGGATGTTGCCACAACAGTTAAAGTGGAATCATAGCACTGTAATTGTTTAGTGTAAAAGAGCACCAAGAATTTTTGGCAAACTGTTGAATAGAAAATGTGGGGTAGAACATTTGTTTTGCCACTATGGCAGCTCACTGGATAATCAGAAGACTGGGGCAATTCTCTTCAGTTAAGTTACTTGTCTCTATTATGAATTTGAGTTCACTATTCAGTGATGGCTAATTGGTAGTAAATATCCTGAATTCAAAAGAATCACCTTGTTTTGTTGCTATATGTTGAAATAATAAATAATAATAAAAATTTTATTTATATTTTCCCGCCTCTCCCAGGTGGATCGAGGAGGGTTTACAGCCCAGTATCAATATACAGTATACAAATGCAAATCACAACAATAAAAACAAATATAGTACAATAAAATATAAAAATGGATGACAATTAAAACAATACTATCAAAGTGAAATGGAGAGAGATGTTTCAACCTAGTCAAGGAGATAGAAAAATATATCTTATAAGAGATTAGGCAGGTAAGCTTGCCAGAAGAGACCTGTCTTAACTGCCCTCTTAAAGACCACCAAGGAGGCAGTAAGACGGAAAGTTTTGGACAGCTGCAGTGAAGGCTTTCTGGGAAGTAGAAGTTAGTCTAGCTGTATGTGATACCAGCAGATTCTTCCCCAATGTTCTAAGAGTGCAGGGTGGATTATGTAGGGAGAGGCATTCCCGGAGGTAACTCAAGCCCAAGCCATATAGGGCTTTAAATGCAAGTACCTGGTCACTGCTGCAGACACTTTCCAGAAGGGTGATGATGAGTCTACTCTAGGCTACTGGGATTTTATGGTCAGTATTGTTATTTTTTTTATTATTACTAGGATTTGAGTTTATAAGAATTTAAATGAATTGTCTGACTGGCCTTTTGGAATTGGAAACCTTTAGGGAAATAACTGAGTTCATGTGAACCCTGCTGAGTTTTTTCCTTTGTAAGTCTAGATCAAGGAATGGTATATGTGCTTGCTGGCTGTAATATTTTATGTGGCCAATATCAGGCAGAGTGTGTTCTGAAAGTGTATTTGACAGGCCTCGTTGATTACATGGCTTCTAAAGGCCTTGAGAATTATTGGACTTTGGGAACCTTACTGTTTGACCAATATATTCTAGCACAGCTCTGGGGAATAGCAATAGAATTCATCTTATCTTTTAAAAACAACAACATATTAATAGAATGGGGTTAGCCACTGTGGTTTAACTCTTGGCAATAGTCTGATGCTTGTTGTTACCAAGATCTGGGTTTGTTAACCAGGTACACTAGATAGTCATGTGGGTTGCCACAATTTAAGAGATACCCACAGTTTTGGAAGCAGTACCTGATCCTGGTTTGCCACACTGCTTTCTAGCAAGACTAGAGTCCCATTTAAGCAAAATCCCTCTTACTTATTACAGTATGTCACAGGGAGCAGGCATACCCTCCAACTGTCCTGGTTTTGTAAAAATAATTCTAATTCATCCCTGCTGTGCCACTTTCTCAGTTGCCTATAAATCATCCCAGTTTTTATCTCCTTCTCCTACTTTCTTCCTTCATCTTTGAATTATTTCACTTGCTGTAAAATGAGTTCAAAGCACAATAGTAGTTTGCACTCAGTTAACTCAATAGGAGGGAGAGGAGAGGGTGGAGCAGATGCTCATTTGGTTTTTTTTCCCCTTCCCAGTAGGCTCATTTGGGATTTTTCCCTAGGTTTTCCTAAACTCAGTACATAAATTCCAAGGTTTTTCTGCTTAAAATAGTAGCTTTGTGCATTCTTCCCTATTAATAACCACTTCTTGCTTATTGCCTGGTGACACCATTGACCACATGTTACTTGGCCACATATGTCCGAGTTTTCATTGGTGATATGCTGGAGGGTATGAGTAGGAAGTGTTGCATGTTCTATTTAGCATATATGACAGGTGAGAATCATGTGACTCTAGATGTTAGTGAAGAGCAACTGCCAGAATTCTTCGGCACTGATTATGCTGGCAAGAGATGATGTGAGTTGAAATTCAACAAAATGTGGAGTGGCGTTATGGTTCTCACACCTGACCTAGGCCATTTTCCACATGATTCTTACTGCCAGAGTGGAAAATTTCATCTGTGTCCACCTTCCATTACTTTGGTCTTTCTAGATGTTTTGGTCTGCAGCTCCCGTCATCCTTAATTACTGTAGAGACTGTCTGGGACTAATGAGACCTGTGTTCCAAAAATTATGAAGGAATACAGGCAGTGGAAGACTGATCTATGGCTATGATCATGTTCCCTATACTTAGGGTACAGCCAACTGCAGAAGTAAAGCAGTCTGACACCACTTTAACTGCTATTATTTTACTCTATAAAATCCTGGGATTTGTAGTTTGGTGAGGCACCAGAGCTCTCTGATAGATAAGGCTGAATATGTCACCAAACTACAAATCCCAGAATTCCACAGGATGGAGCCATGACAGTTAAGTGGTGTCAATCTGCTTTATTTCTGCAGTGTGGGAAAGTTCCTTTTTTGATCTACAAATTCTAGAATCCAGTGGCTGTTCTGGCTGGAGGATTCTGGAAGTTGTTGTCTCAAAAACTATATTTCTTCCAAGCTTTGATCCCTGTGTACTTTTATCTGTGGAACTTTATGTGGACTCAAGCATAGTCTAGGGATCTTATCGTACTTTTACCCAAGATCTGGGCATGGGCACGGGATATGTGTGACTGAGTGAAAATGCATTTTATTGCATGCCATACTGTCCTCAAGGTGGTCCCATGTCATTGCCTGGTGCTAAGCTGTCCCTGATCAGGGCTCAGGTACGTGAATTTTGAAAGACTGAAGCTTTCTGGTGGAGCAATATCATGCTCCTGAGCCCTGTTTGGGGATGGCTTGGTACCGGGTGATGGCATGGGGCTGCCTTGAGGACAGTATGGCATGCGATAAAATGTGTTTTCACTTGGCCATGTGCATCTCCTGCCTGTGCCCAGATCGGGTGCAAAAGTGTGTGTGATAAGGTCCTTGGTTAGGTTTCTCAACTGGGGTTCCTTAAGAGGTCATTAGGTGTCCCACAAAAGATTGTGATTTTTTAAAAATATATATTTTTGAGCTATAGTTATAATACTTTTTATGCATGAGATCCCTGAGACCTTCAGGGTAAAAAGTCTAAGGAAGACAGAGCTAAGGGTAGAAGAGGCCATCACAAAGCAGAGCTGGGGAAAAGCTACATTTGGAACTACATCTCCCATAATGCCCCAGTCACCATGGCTGATAGACTTGCTCACTGGGGGATTCTGGGAGATGCAGTCCAAATAGTAACTTTTCCAAATTCTTATCAGGTTTAAGGAAAATGCACATCTGTGTACGCTATTATGTGGAATCACTGATGAGAAGGAAAGGTAGACTCCACCATTCAGGCTCATCCCAGACAATCAACTATATCAATTGGAACAGGACCAGTTGCATTACAAATGCTCACTAGAAATTCAGTGCAGTGCAGTGTTGGGTCAGAATAAGTCCTAAATAATGTTATCTGTATTTCTAAGCTGCTGCTTATCACAGTTCATAATGAAGAGAAATGATGGTTTACAACCAAACATTGCCAAGCCAAAATGTCAGCAATAAATAACAATGAAATTGTATACATAGGCCAATGCTCAGGGGGTTAATTGCTAATCTAGACATTAATCTTCGCTTTAAAAAATTGTCCATGCAATGAAAGTAATAATATTCACCATCTATTTCATTTCTAGTTTCTGTCAAGCACAGCCATTAAAACAGGGTACATCTGAGGTCATGATAATTCCTGCACACTGATTATAAATTTATCTCCTATTGAAAATAGTTCATAGCTTTACATAAGCATAAACAGGAACATTCTGGAAACAAAATACTCCACAAATCTTGATAATGTGTAAGTGCTGGTTGGCCTTTGGAGACGTCTGTATGGAACCATGCCACTTGAGTGGTATTTTCTGCGCCTTCCCAACTATCAGTGCCCTGCTTCTTCCTCTGTCCATCTTATTCCTCATCTGAAACTTGGAGTAGGGATGGGGGGAGATTTCCTTTCTGCTGCTCCATCCCTGCGTCAAGAGGTTGAGCATGGAAACATGGCAGGAGGAGAAAGTACAGTTGTCACTACACATTTGTGGCCTTGATGTTTGCAGATTTGATTATTCACATATTTGATTAATATGGTCTTTCTAGGAATCTCTAGGTCCTCCACCATGACTGTATGTCAACATCTGCCAGAGGTCATCCTGGAGGACCTAGAGATTCCTAGAGAAAACACTTCTATAGACATTTGAAGTTCATCCAGCACAATTCTATGGTCACCCTCTGGTAGATGTTGATCACAGTGTTGTGCTAGGGTGCTAGAGATTCCTACAGAGGTATTCTCTCAGGTTAAAAAAAAAGTGGTTTTTTTATTTGTGGTTTTCCCTCTTTCACTGAGATCCTATGCTCCTAACCCCAGTGAATGCAGAGGGCCTACTGTAGTCTGCTTTTATTCATATGCTCAGTGGTGCAGCTGGGAACTTTTAAACCAGGAATGGGCAAAATACAGTCCCAAGGTCATTTTGTATGTCTCCCAAGGTCTTCTGGGATGACGAAAAGGTTTCCCAGTGAAAAATGTTTCAGAATTGAAATATTAGCTTCTAAAAGTTTCAAAGAGTAGCAATTTTGCATTAAAATAAGGTACACCCCTCTCCTGGCCGTATTTGGACTCAACCTTTCCCAAGAAGCCAGAAATAAATATTTGGCCACTTTGATTTTTTTTTTTTAATTCTCTGCCCTCCATTTTCTGGCCTGGTGTGGCTTGCTGGTCTCCAGCTGGGACTGGAATATTGCATCCCACTCCAGAACAGGACTATGCCTGATTTACACCCTGATCTGGTATTGCAGGGGGGATTGCAGGAGGCCCAATTAGATGCTGATGTGTATTACTTGGTACTGTTTTCCAGGTTGCCTATGTATTCTTAGTTATTTGTGGGCTATGTGTGCTCTACATATTGATATAGATTAGCTTCCAGAAAGTATGCCCTTAAGGGCAGCTAGAACTGAATTTTTAAAAGAACACCAGAATGTGGCAGAAGTAGTGAATCCTGTGATAGGAGAGAGTTTCAGGACAGACATCAAAGAGGCGTTGTAAATATAAATTCATATACTGTACATCTCAGTTATGCCCTAGCTCTTACCTGTGGCCTCTATTTCAATACCAAATGGTCCATGAGAAAGGAAGTTACAGAGATGGATAGAAAAAAGAGTGAGGAGGAGAGAGATGGTATCTGTATTTATTTTTGGTTCTGACTTCATCCATTTCTTGCCCACTGTGGAGTACAGCTCCTGGTTGATTCCCCTTTCCTCAATGAGTCAATTATCCTTTAAGGGCAAAAACTTTCTAACTATTGGCATATGTATTTGATAATCAGAATGTATAAAATTTCAGGGAATCAATCCTGTCCCTATGAGTATTCTTGTAAAACAAGCACACTCCAGGAGGAATCAAATTCACGCTTCACTAATGAACATGCATCCTTAGCTTTAATGAATATAGATGAATATGGAATGGAAATCCTTACATTTAAACTATTTCTGTAGGTTTAAAAGGAATTTCTATAATAATTTATGATTTAAGGGTTATCAGAATGCCAAATAGACTGACTTAGGTCAGCTCCTCAATGGGCTCTCTAGTCAGCATAAAACCTTTCTGAATGGGGAAGATAAAAACCATACTAAGGCAATTTGTCCTATCATTCTCGGGACTATACTTCACTTGTTTCTATAACAATGTGTGATTTCTATAACAACCTCAAAGAATGCAAAGTTTGTTGGACTGGGAATTCCAAGGGAAAACATCAGAAAGAGTGCATTAGAATGCACACAGGAGTGGATTTTTGTAGGAAGATGATTTGCTCCATGTAATAACGAATTGCATTAATTTGACATTAATAGCTTTGATTTGATTTGTTTCATGACTAACTGGTATGTCTGCCAAGCAAGACTGCTGACTGTGAAGGACATCTTACTTTTCAAAAACTATGCCTTATACTCATAATTGCCTCCCCTCTAGCAAAAAATATTGTCCCATATTTTCAAAGTATTTGGAGAATACAGTACATGGATGCCTCTAGCTTCAGATACTGTATTTCTGGAATATCCCTTTATTGGCTTATTTTGGGGGATTAAAGGCACCAAATCCCATCTGATTTTGAAAGCAGGGTCAGCCCTGGTAGTACTCGAATGGCAGGCCACCAATGAATACCAGGTGCTATAGGCTATATTTCAGAGGAAGGAATAGGCAAAACCACCACCTCTGAATATTCCTTGCATAAGAAAGGAAAGACAGGTGACTTGAAGGCACACACACACGGGTGGATATTCATGCTGTAACAATGAAGTCTAGGGAATTTTATATTTAGCTCAATTTATGGCAGAATTACAAGCAGCATCAGGATACTGTCTCAATTGTTTACGGAGGTGGGGAGGCAAAGAGCTGCAGAGGTAGAATCTTCTATCAACTATGTTTATTAAAGAAATTAAACACAGAGATACACAGAATTCACACTTTCACGCACATACACACAAGGGACTAGGAATCAAAGGAATAGGGTTAAGATAGAAATGAGGTTTCACAAGTGTTTATATTTACCAGCAGTGAGTTTGCTCAAGTAGATGTGGTTTGGCAATGGGATGTGGGACTTGAACTTCCTGAGCACTTGGAGTGGCAGTGGTGAGCCAGATCTTGCAGAGTTCAGCGTGACAGAGTCCCTGCCTGCAAACCAACTAGTCAGCTCAGCAAAGGAATTCAGGCATTCTCTGAAGATGCCAGCCACAGATGCAGGCGAAATGTCAGGAATAAACTGTCCTAGAACATGGCAACATAACCTGAAAAACCCACAAAAAACTATGGATGCCGGCCATGAAAGCCTTCAACATCACATTGAAATTTGGGGGTTTTATAGAGAGATCCCACCTGGGGCAAAGGGCCAGGGGTCTCATAGACAAAGGTCCAAATTGTATGAAGTAATCACCTGGTGTGGAGGCTTCCAAGGTGAGAATTAAATGTAAATGAACAGATTCCTGCTTTAGGTAATCCATAGGAGTGTGCAACAGGAACAAACATTACCTGAAAATAAGTGCACATTCCTGGATTGAATTGCCTAGTCTTCCTAAATGGTGTGTGAACAAATCAGCCCTTTTTGCAACTCCCTAACTACCAACGTGACCCTATGCTTGAGAGCTTATGGCAGCTACTGTACATTCAGAGTCATGGAGGGATGAGCCTCACCATATTTCTAATATTAAAATGGAAGACATTCTGCTATCATAATAATGCTCTGTTAATTGCTTGAAGCATCTAACAGTCTGCAAATTCTCAGTAATTTATACAACAGTAGTGCAAAGGAAGCTAGTATTATTATCTATATACTGCAAAAGAGAATGTGAACTTGTAGAGTAAGAGCTTACTGTATGTGAGGCAACCTTATAAGACAGAAAGTGAGATATGATTTGAAACTAGAGCCTTTCTGACTCGTAGCGCATCACCTTAACAAAAGTCACTATTTACAAAAAAACCAATCAATTGTAATTAATTTATTTCCCTAGTAACTAAGGTACAAGCAGACTCTTAGTTTTGGGGACTTCAACATCCTGCTCGAGACCAGTTTAACAGGTGCAGCTCGGGAGTTCATGGAGACCATGACAAACATGGGCCTATCCCAATTGGTCAAAATGTCCACACATTGTGCAGGTCATACACTCGATGCGGTCTTCAGTACAGAACAGGAATATCCGTGGGCGGAGGTGGTAAGTACCTCTGCATTGTCATGGACGGATCATTTCCTGGTCAAGACGAAACTTAGAGCCAATATCTGCCCCACCGGGGGTGGCGGACCCATTAGAATGGTCCGCCCTCGAAGGCTGATGGAGCCCATTGGATTCCAGACAGCCTTAGAGGGTTTAATGGTTGGGAATGCCGGTGATCCTGTCGATGCTGTGGTCAATACCTGGAACACCGATCTTACCAGAGCTATCGACACGATCGCTCCCAAGCGCCCGTGCCATCCCGCCCCAAATCGGGGCCCCTGGTTCACGCCAGAGCTGAGGAAGATGAAGCGGTTTGGACGACGGCTAGAGCGCAGGTGGCAGAAGACTCAACTCTTATCCGACAGAACTCGCCATAGGAACTTTCTTCGTTCCTATCGGGAGGCAATACGTGCAGTGAAGAGAGCCTTCTCCTCTGCACGTATTGCGTCTGCAGAGTCCCGTCCAGCAGAGCTGTTTAAGGTGGTGAGGGAAGTGACGCAGGTGCCCCCTGCGGCAAATCCCTTACTTAACCCGACGACGGTTGGCTGTGACGCGTAAACACTTCTTTGCAGACAAAATCTCTCAGATAAGAGCCGACTTAGATCCGTTGAAACAGAGTCGACAGGTGAGGCGTCCAGTGACTCCGCTGAGGTAGTCATACTGGATCAGTTCCAATCTGTGAGACATGATGACGTGGACAAGCTGCTTGGTAGGGTGAGGAAGACAACTTGCCCTCTTGACTCTGGCCCACATGGCTGGCCGTCTGGGGGGGGATGCATTGATGAGGTTCCTTACGGATATCATTGGTGCATCCATCAGGGAAGGACATATTCCATCTTGTTTAAAGGAAGCGGCGGTTAGGCCACTCCTGAAAAAACCTTCCCTAGACCCCCTGGATATGAGGAATTATAGGCCGGTGTCATTGCTGCCATTTTTGAGCAAGGTGATCGAGAGGGCAGTTGCCCTTCAGCTCCAAGCTGTCTTGGATGAAACCGATTATCTAGACCCATTTCAAACCGGCTTTAGGACAGGCTTTGGGGTTGAGACTGCCATGGTTGCCTTGACCAACGATCTGCGTCTGAGCATTGACAGGGGGAGTGTGACCCTGTTGGTGCTCTTAGACCTCTCAGCGGCTTTCGATACTATAGATCACGGCATCCTCTTGGACCGCCTGAGGGGGTTAGGTATCAGGGGCACTGCTTTGCAATGGTTCTGGTCCTTCCTCTTGGGTAGGTCTCAGAGGGTGCTACTCGGGGACTGTAGCTCCAGTAAGAGGTACCTCACTTGTGGGGTTCCTCAGGGGGCTATTTTGTCCCCGATGTTATTTAACATCTATATGAAGCCACTGGGTGAGATAATACGGAGTCATGGTGCTGGGTATTATCAGTACGCTGATGACACCCAAATCTATTTCTCCGTATCTCGTTCGTCGGCCTCAAATTCCGATGGCATCTCTTCTCTCAATGAATGTCTTCAGGCGGTAATGGGCTGGATGAGGAAAAACAGATTGAAACTGAATCCAGACAAGACGGAGGTGCTCACGGTAGCGGCCCCGAAACCAAGAATTGGGTTGCAACCTCCAGTCCTGGATGGGGTCACACTCTCCTCCAGTGACTGTGTTCGCAGTCTGGGGGTGCTCCTCGACTCGTCGCTCCTGATGACAAATCAGGTAAATGCGACGGTCAGGAGTGCCTGTTATCAGCTTCGGCTGATACGCCAGCTGTGCCCTTTTCTGGAAGTAAGGGATCTCGAGACAGTTGTGCACGCGCTGGTAACCTCACGCCTTGACTTCTGTAATGTACTCTACATGGGGCTACCCCTGTGCTTGACTCGGAAATTACAGCTGGTTCAAAACATGGCAGCCAGGCTTGTCTCAGGAACATCTAGGAGGGACCACATTACTCCGGTTTTGAGGTCCCTCCACTGGCTGCCTATCAGCTTCCGGGCCCAGTACAAGGTGTTGGTTATAACCTTTTAAAGCCCTAAATGGCTTGGGTCCAAGCTATCTCAGGGACTGCCTCCTCCCGTACAATCCTCCCCGCGCTCTCCGGTCCTCTTGGAAGAACTTACTGCAGCCTCTAAAATCTAGGCTTGCGGCGACCTCCCAGAGGGCGTTCTCTGCTGTCGCCCCCAAACTCTGGAACGACCTGCCGAATGAGATCCGTCAGATAACATCATTAGACAGCTTTAAAAAAGCAGTCAAGACGGATCTCTTCCAGCAGGCCTTTCCAGATTAACCATCCCGGCCCAGGTTCCCTGATTCCCTCATTCCTCTCGTGGCCCCATCTTAGTGATGGTTGAGGATCAACAGAGGGATATCAGGGTTTTTAGTTTTTAATTGTTGTTTTTATGCTTTGATATTGTGTTTTTAATATGTTATACTGTTTAATACTGTCTTAAGGGGGGGGAGGGATAAAGTGTTTTTAATTGTTATATTTTATATTTTACTGTTGTCAACCGCCCAGATTGGTTTGCCATAGGGCGGTATACAAATAATAATAATAATAATAATAATAATAATAATAATAATGATAATAATAATAATAATTGCATTGCCATTGGAATTCAGCAAGAGATTCCTTCACTCCTTTTGCTAGGTACACCTGTAACTTTTTAGTTAGTTTTATAGTTACAGGTTGTGTGCCTTCCCTAAACAGCAGATGAAGAATATCATTTATTTCAAGTGCTGGTTTATACTATACCTTTTATTGATGAATAAGAAACATTCAGACAAAGAATTTGTATCTCTAGCAGTAAGTAATTACTTCCTGGGGTATTAGAACTATCATGGTAATTAATCATTTTAAAAGTAACTTTCTATGTTCTGATGTTAACAGCTACACTCTTTCAGCTGCTATAGTAAATGATGTGAAACTTCATTACTGGACTTAAAAATTAACTCATCATGGTCAGAAATAATTGCATAAAAATATTTTTAAAAAATGAAAAAAAAATTATCAGCCATAATGAGAGATCACAGCATTTTGACGACAAAGAAAAGAAGACCAAATCTCACATAATGTTTCTGGGAGATTGAAGTTGGCTGGGAATGCCAGGGGATAAGCAGGCAACAAATTGTAAATATACATGCCAACAACAATTTCATGGTATTTGTATGCAACACGGAAACTTAGAGGGTGTGGTTTGTACCTCAGATCCATATTGTAGCATTATGCTCATGCAAACCCCAGTTAAAGAAGTGCATGGACTTTTCCTAACTTTTTGGAAAGATGACTTCTGTTCCACCTTTCACAAGACTGTTATTTTTTTCACAAATGCATTTGGGCATTCAATGCAGGGCAAAAACACCAGTCTCTTGTTGTTGTTGTTAACTGCCCTCGAGTCGATCTCGTCTCATGGCAACTGAAAATAATAAATGGATTCAAAGCTGACATCAGAAATTGTGATATTAAGAAACAACTGGGAGCACACTTCAGTCTTCTATAACTGACTTTAAAGTTGCTGTCGTGAAGCAAAAATAAATAAATAAATAAATAAATAAATAAATAAATAAATAAATAAAAAATAAAAATCTTCCAAGGGAGGTAAGAGAGACTGCTGAGTTACAATTCATTAGCAAGTTCCAGTCTATCACCAGAGGTTTGAATTGGGATAATAGATTCTTAGCACACGTGTTAATTGGCTTGCCTAGTGTGAGGACATTTGTGTTATCAGTAAAAGTGTTTTCCGGTATAGCCATTGTTAATAAGCTATTGTCGGTATTTTCTACATTTGTTGTCATTCTCCTCTCCTTTTCAACAATCTCACAACAATGTACTGTAAACCTGAACCGCTGGATATTACTTCATTTATGTGATGAAGGGAATTACAGTCTCTGAAAACTCAAGTTGTAATATTTTTAGTTTTTAACATTCCACAGGGCATCTGCCCCACTTCCCAGAATAAGAGAGTTATTTCCTCTCTATGAAATTTCCATTCAATCCCTTAAAATCTAGCATTATGGATTCATGGTGATAGAAACATTGCCTTAAGCAATAACTACACAGCCACACAACCAATTCTTGGAATAAGCAGGTGACAATTTTTATTAATTAAAGCTGCAAATAGGCTTAATGTCAGCATGGTTCCAGATCCAGACATCAACCAACCCACCTGCTGGCCAATGAATGACTATTAATGCAGCACACTTGCTGGACTGAAGTCCTGGAAGGCAGCTAAGGGAGTCCATGTGGGAATGAGATACATTTCCCCAAGCTGGAGTGTGCCCCTGGCTGCCCCACTGCCTGGATCCCTTAATGGGACCCTTTTCAAATCCTAATGGGTGCCAAGCCCATTTTTGGACTGACTGGATCTGGGTCTCATGCCAACCGCTGACTAGAAATTGTGACAATAATCAATAATATTAAACCCCTTTGATGCACCAAAGGAAAAGGGGTGGGACAAAGTCCTCAGCAGACCAAAGATGGAACTAATATAGTCCAGCCTCCAGCCAAAGAAAAAATTCACCCAGTTCCGTCTGGTCCTGCCCACCAGTCAGTCACACCACTCAGAATTGGCTGGTTTCTCCTGTGCTTTCTTGAAACCCACACAACTACGTGGGTTTCTGGGGAGAAGAAACTCACTATGCCACTTAGTTTGGTGTCCAACCTGCTTCATACCATTGCCTGAACTACCACTGCCCAATAAGTCTGTGGCACCATTTCCACAATTTAAAACTTCAGGCAAGCATTTAGAAATACAGGTTAGGCATGCAAAGGAGAGGGGGTTACACAAAGATAACAAGGGAGGATGAACACAGAAAATAGAATTGTTCTAGGTGTGAATGATTTTAAATTTCTCATTTTCTGAAATGCTAGCAATTTGGGAATGGAAAGAAAATTTCATTCAAGGGGTAGAATGCTTATGGGGGGGGGGGGAGAATGCCCTCATTTTGGTGGCCCCATAGCTGCATCTCTGATCCGTTGCTGCTGCAGAAATTGTGCCCTGTAACATTCCTCTATACTCTGATAATGTATAGATAATTTCACTGTGTGAACAAGCTGTATCTTGTTTCTTCTTTCCAGTCCAATGAGAGAGCATTTTTGCTCCTGCAGGCATGCTGCAAACATAAGCTATGAACTGTCACTTTGGTATTCTGAAATGTTAATCCAGGCATTGTGCCTCATGTATTTCCAGTGAGTCAGATGAGATGTAAAAACTCAGCAGATCATAAACAAGTTTCATCAAATGCTGATCCAGCTGTTGTAGCATTGTCCCACAAATCAGAATCAACTAGGTACTGGAATGCCCTGACATGGGAAGAAGGAAACAAAGAGGTAGACTTGAAAATTACATGCAAGCAGAATTTGTATCAATCATAACTTAAACCAATTCTGACACCACTTTTCCCCAAAGTATGGAACTTCTGAATTCAAAAATAAAATTTAAAAGTTCTGCTATCAAAGGTGACACTACAGTCTGTGTTATGTTGTGAAACGACAGGAAAGTCCAATGGAGATTATACTGGGCACTAGAGTTGCTAAAAGCAATGTGTTATAAGAATGAAATTTTTGACTTTATTATGCTTTCCAGAATGCTTCTGTGTAAAAATCATGTCAGATCATCCTAATTATACAGACATTTTCTAATGAAAAAGAAAAGCTTTCTATGAATTGAAGCATGATAAAATCAGATTAGATAATTCATGACTGATATTAACCAATAGAATCATAGTATCACAGATTTATAGAGTTGGAAGGGACATTATGGGGCATCTAGTCCAACTTCCTGCTCAGTGCAGCATCTCCAGCTAAAGCATCTCCAGCACGTACCTGTCCATCCCCTTTCTGAAGATGGCCAGAGGAGACTCCCATCACCTTTCTAGGCAATTGGTTTCATGGCTGAACCACTTTTACTTTCAAGAAGTTTCTTCTAATGTTCAATTGAAATCTACTCTCCTGTAACTTCAAACCATTAGACTGGTCCTAGCCTCTGTGGCAGTAGAGAACAGGTCTGCCTTCTCCTCTCTGTGACAACCCTTGAGGCACTTAAAGAGTACAGTCATGTTTCCCTTAAGTCTTTTCTTCACAGAGTTGAACATACCCAAGATAAGTTTTGTTCCCTATACCTCTTATCATTCTCTGAACCTCATCTAGCTTGTCTATATCCTTCTTAAAACCAGGTGTCCAGAACTGAGTGCAGAACTTCAGATGAGGCCTGACCAGTGCAGAATTTAGTGGGACTATTGCTTCCCTTGCTTTGGAAATTTTTGCTTCTATAAATGCTAAAATGACATTCATCTTTTTTTTTCTGGCTGCACCATCACACTGCTGGCTCAAATTCAATTTATGATCAACAATAATCCAGTGTTTTTTCCATATGTAGGCCTTACATTCCTCCATTCTATATCAGTGGATTTGGTTTTTTAGCCTAAGTGTAGCATTTTGCATTTGTCTTTATTGAATTTCATTTTATTAATTTCTGCCTAATTTTCTCTTTATCTAGGACCCTTGGAATTCTGTTCCTATCTTCCAAAGTATTAGCAACCCCTCCCAGTTTTATGTTATCTACAAGCTCGATAAGGATTACCTCCATCCCATCATCTAAGTCATTAACAAAAATGTTGAATAATAGCCCTAGGACAGCACCTTAGGGAATTCCACTTGTAACCTCCTTCCAGTATGAAGTCCAGTCATTGATGATGACTCTTTGAGCATTGTTACTCAACTAGTTAAGGATCCATCTGACAGTGTTCCCATATATTCCACATTTAATCAGTTTGCTAATAAAAACATTAAGGGTGGCGAACTTTATCAAATGTTTTACTGAAATCTAGATAAATGCCATCAACAGCATTCCCACCTTCTACTAAACTAATGACCTGATTGCGGGTGGCAAGATTTGTTCTTGACAACCCCATATTGGTGTCTACTGACAATTGCTTTATCATCAAGATACTTGCAGACAGACTGCTTTATAATCTGAGTTGTTTCCTGGTATTGATGTAAGACTGACTGATCTGTAGTTTCCCAGATCTTCTTTTGTGCCTTTTTTTGAAAAGAGGGGCAATGTTTGCCCTATCCCAGTTCCTTAGTACCTCACCTGTTCTCCAAGATTTCTCAAAAAATGATGGCAAACAGTTCAATGAGTACAACAGCAAGTTCCTTCAATACTTTGGGATGCAATTCATCTGGTCTGGCATATTTGATCTTGTTTAGTTTAGCTAGGTGATTCCTGACTAACTCTCTATCAATCTTGATTTGCAATCCAGATCCCTTGCTTTAATTGATTAACTTTAACCTTTGCTTTAATTGATTAACTTTAACTAATCAACTATATAATATTAAGTGATATAAATTATTTCTGCAGTGTGGATGCAGCGAGAGACTGATGGAGTCTCTTTCTTTAGAGGTTTTTAAACAGAGGCTGGATGGCCATCTGCTTGGTGTTATTTGACTGTGAGTTCCTGCATGTTGGACTGGATGGCCCTGGGGGGGTCTCTTCCAGCTCTATGATTCTATGAAATTATATAAGACGTTACAAAACTCTGTTTTATATGCATTCTGTCATGTATCAATTAGGGCTCCTAGGCTGAACTGATTAATTATTTCCTCTAGTGATTGATGATGCTTCATTAATCAGGCAGCAGACTTTTAAAAATGTATATTTAAGTATATTTAAGCAAAAGACTTACAAAACCTGCAAGAGATCAACATCAATTTAAAACATATGTTCTTCTGTTTCTTACATGTCAGGGGTTATGCTTCTTAATCCATAGGTGGCTGTAGTTCAAGAAGAAGAGTTCTCCTCATCCTACTTGATCCATGAGCTGCTGCTGTCCTAAGGAAAGTGGGTATAACACATGTATATTGTCATAGAAGAACAAACAAAATTGTTACTTATTTATATTGTTGTTGTTAGCTACCCTCTAGTCAACCTTGACTCATGGCGACTCTGTGGATGAGACATCTCTATGACCCCCTATTTTGCACTGCTCTGCTTAGGTCCTGCAAATTCAGTCACATAACTTCCATCTGGGTTGCAGTCTTCCTCTCTTTCTGCTGCCATCTACCTTTTCTAGTATTACAGTTGGCCCTTCCTATACACGGATTTTTTATACACAGATTCAAGCATCCACAGTTTGAAAGTGTTCAAAGAAAGTATAAATGTCAAATTTCAAACCTTGATTTTTCATTTTTTATAGGCGACACCATTTTGCTATGTCATTATATTTAATGGGACTTGAGCATCCGTGGATTTTGTTATACATGGGGGATCTTGGAACCAAACCCCAGCATATAACAAGGGGCCACTGTATTGTCTTTTCTAATGAGCTTTGTCCTCTAATTCTGTGGCCAAAGTATGACAGCTGTAGCTTAATCATCTTGGTTTCCTAGGAGATTTCAGGCTTGATCTGTTCAAGGATCCATTTGTTTGACTTTCTGGCTCTCAGCAGTATTATCAGCACTGTTCTCTAGCATCACATCTCAAATTAATTGATTCCCCCCCCCCCACTTTTTTCACTGTTCAGCTCTTACAGCATATCAGTGCATTTGGTGTGTGTGTGTGTGTGTGTGTGTGTATGTTATATATATATATATATATATATATATATATATATATATATATATGAGAAATGTATGCTACTCAATAACCAGTCTGTTCCAGTTTATACAATTAATCAACTGATTTTAAAAAAAACTTTAATGTTTATTAAATGGTGATAAGGAATATAGAATACCACTTGAGTCATTCCAAATATACAGGAAGAGAGGCATAACTGGTGGGCAGGGTGTATTTTGTATTTTGTTCCCTTTGCTTTGTAATCCGCCTTGATTCTACAAGGAAAAGATGGAATAATAATAATAATAATAATAACAACAACAACAACAACAACATCAACAACAACATCAACAACAACAATAATAATATAAAATCTCTACAGAATACAACTTGAATAAACTTTAATTTGAAATCTTTATCAGTTCATTCTGCAATATGGGAGAAGTTTGCTGATCATAGCAGTCAGAAACAATCACTCAGAGCCAATGACAGTCATAGAATCATAGAGTTGGAAGAGGCCACAAGGGCCATCCAGTCCAAACCCCTGCCACAAAGAAAGCATCCCTGATGCTTTGGTGCCCAGAACTGGACACAATATTCCAGGTGAGGTCTGACTAAGGCAGAATAGAGTGGCACTCTTACTTCCTTTGATCTAGATACTACACTTCTATTGATGCAGGCTAGAATCACATTGGCCTTTTTAGCTGCTGCATCACACTGTTGGCACATATTCAATTTGTGCTCTGCTAGGACTTCTAGATCCCTTTCACATGTAGACTCATTAAGCCAGGTGTCCCCCATTCTATATCTATGCTTTTCATTTTTTTTTTTTTTTTTTTTTTTTTTTTTGCCTTTGGATTTGGCCAGTCAACCAATTATAAATCCATGTTAACAGTTGCATTGTCTAGGTTGTTTGCAAGAATGTTCTGGGGGGCCTTGTGAAAGGCCTAACTGAAAGTCATATAGATGCTTTGCTCTGAAAACTGACTAAGCAAGATAATGTTTTCTTTAGGAGTATTTATTGTCTCTTGACAGATTTGGCAAGATGGCCTACTTTCATAATTGAATTAATACCTCTGCTTTATTAACATTATTAAATCAATGTTGTCTTGTAAACTATCCTTTTATCTCAGTATGTAATCTTGCTTGCCCTGCAGATTAGTGTTGTGCTTGAATCAGGTAACAGGCACAGAAACAACTGCTGTGTGTGTGTGTGTGTGTGTGTGTGTGTGTGTGTGTGTGTGTGTATGCACACTGAGTTTAACATTGTAGGATTAAATCTTATTTGGCTGCTCATTTTTAAACCTTATACTGTACATCAGGATAAATTACTGTTATCCTCCTGTTGGTGACAATACGCTGACAAGTCCAACTTGTACCTTTTTGTATCATTGCCATTTATTCACTGTCTCCTTTGTGCAATGACCACTTGACTACTGACTACTGTATCTGTACTTTTTAGGCATATTTATATTATTTTTACTTCTTTTATGAGTTTTTAGTTGTATTTTGTATGCTATAGTTTGCTGTGCTTATGCTAGTTGGTGACCATATTTATTTATCACTTGACTACTGCCTTCCCTTGCCTCTTCTGGACCTCTAACACACACAGCCATTCAGTATATATGGTTGTAATCCTGTAGTTGGACTCATAATGACATCGTCCTCTGGGACCTCTCAGAAATGCCTGGGAGGTCCTGTATAATGATGAAGAAGCATACTGAAGCTGTTCTATGACCTTCTCCAACTATCCATTGTCCATCTGGATTTGCGTAGGAGATAGCTGAGTTCTCCATAGAGGAAGTGGAGGATTGGGTGCAGTTCCATCAAAACTTTACATTGTACAAGATGATGCAGGTTCTTGGCTATTTACATGGTGTGCAATATGAAATACTTTCTGACCCTAATGAAAATTTCAAAGCATTGAAAAGTATAGGAATGGTCCATGTTCAAAACAGTGTGTGTGTCTATGAAGACTTGTGTTTCACCAAAACACCCAGGCCTGAGAAAAACACAACATGATGGAGTAAAGTAAAATAAAATAGGATAAAGCAAAACCAAACCAAATAAAGCATGTACATCTTGTTATTATGAGATATTTCTAGAGTTCAGGGGAAAAGCAACCCATGGAGTCTCAAGTCCTGCTCTTTCTCCACCATTTCATAACCTCAGAAAATACAACCCCCTGTCTCAGTTTTTAAGTTGCTTCAGTTAACAGGTTCCTTGGGAGAAGAATATATAAAAGTTAGGTGGCTGATGAGGTTGCTTTCCTATTTGAATTTTGGACTTTTCTAACTATTAAAAAGAGAATATGTTTTCTTTTTCTTTCTTTCTTGCCCTATCAGTGTACACATGCTTGCTGCATGTGTGTGTGTGTGTGTGTGAGAGAGAGAGAGAGAGAGAGAGAGAGAGAGAGAGAGAGATCGATCTTATAAACCCCTGCCAAACAAACTCTATTTGAAATAGCTAATCCTTTTCCAAATATGTAGGAAAAGTATTTACATGCAACCTTCTTCTGTCCATTGTAGGCACAGAGAATGGGTGCTGAAGCTGCTTTTTTATATTTACATTGCTCTTTATGTAGACAGTGGGATGTGTAGTTGTTTAATGATGGCTCTTGCTCATTTATTTACAAAAGAAAGCTACAAAACAAAACAAACAAAAAACCCACCCCCCACTCCAATCACGTGGGAACATGTTCTAATACTGGATTGGGAGCTGTTTCTATTTCTCAAAGCCTTGTGTATCCTGTAGGTGTCTGGCAAAGAAAGGATTTTGAGTGGGAATGATTGTGTTGGTCTGTTACAATGAGAACTACATGGTATTGTGACAACCTAAAGACTAATTCATTTTATTTGACATAAGCCTTCTTAGATCCAACTCACTTTCTTAGATCAAGGTAGATAAAGAGGCTCCTTGAACTGATTCAGCTCCCTAGGCACACCTTTGCTTCTTGAGTTTTCTTCCCTAAGCCACTTTCAGTCTCGATTAGGAGAAATACAGAATCTAAACTAATTAAATAAAAAGTATACATGCATGCAATAAAAGAACAGATTAAATGGGAAAATAGTGGATTGTTCAGTGTGTCCATGTGCACACATGTGCTGTGCACCAGAATGGCTGCTCTTCTAATCTGATTTTAAATACCATTCTGATATAATGGACCCCACCTGGTCAGATGCAGGGATGCATGAGCCATAGTCAAGGAAAGCCAAGTCAGCTACAGGATGTAGGGAATACTGTAAGGAAGTGAGGAGAATAGTACAAACTCAGGAGCCAGGTAGCAAATTAACACCAAAGATCCAAAGTATTCAGTAGCAAACAGAGTCATAAAACTTGCCAGAAGTCACAAACACCAAAGATCTCAAGGAGGAATAGTATAGTAGTACAAGACTAGTATTGTTTCCAAAACTATGGCGAAAGCTTTCATTGCTGTGCACTTGCAAGTCACTTCTGATTTATGGCAATCCTAAAACAAACCTATCATGGGGTTTTCTTGGCAAGATTTGTTCAGAGGGAGGTCGCCATTGCCTTCCTCTGAGGCTAAGAAAACTGAAGGACACTCAGACTTGAAACAGACGGGTCCAAAAGAGAGATGTGCAGATGCACTGGCACTGATCACAGCAACTGCACATGTCTGGCCTTATCTTTTCTGCTCCTTTTTGGCCCAGTTCTTTCTGGATGGCCTGGCATTAGTGCAGCTTCTGGCTGCATTCGGGGCATGTCATCTGAATGCTGTGACACAAACATGGCTGGAATCTGCGTCATTTGGCCCATGTGTTTCAGGCCATAGTGGGTTTTCATGGCTGAGCAGGGATTTGAACTCCATTCTCCAGTGTCCTAGGTCCAAAACGCACTGCAGAAATAATCCATTTGAGACAGCTTAACTGCCCTGGCTGAATGCTAGGGAATTCTGTGAAACTGTAGTTTTGTGAGATATTGAGTCTTCTCTGTCAGAGAGTTCCGGTGCCACAATAAACTATAATTCCCAGGATTCCCTAGCACCGAGCCAGGGCAGTTAAAACTATTCCAAACTAGACTATTTCTGCAGTGTGCTTTGGACCCTAGTCCAACATTCAAACCACTACACTATATTGACTCATGGTGAGAGCTATTGCCCTGCTTATAATGACAAAGGCTCCTATCTCCAGTCAACTTTCCAGGTGTTCTTAGATGGACTTCTCCCAAGCCATGACTTTTCATTTGCAGATGGATTCTGCTTCTCAAGGAGAGTGTGTGTGCTTTTGCCTAATCTTTTGTTAAGGATTGAGTGGCCATTCCTCAATTTGAGATATCTTGCCCAACAGAAGAAGGGACTACATGATCTTCAACTGTCAGAATGGGTGGCAAGGCAAAGTTTGTTCCTCATCTCGTGAGGACTTTTTGAGGTGGAGCATGACTGCTACTGCTACTGCTGCTATATCTGCTGCATATATTTCACAAACATATTATGGATTCAAGGCCCACTGGCTCTTTGAAGGTATGAACACACTGAGGGTTAAGGAATAGAGAAGGGAGAGAATATGCCAAGATAAGTCACTATGGCCCGTTACATACGGGCTCTTGAGGCGCCCCCATCACATGAAAAGGGTTGGCTGGGGACCTAGTGTCCACACCGGCTTCACCCCTATCATGTGACGGGGGCGTAATAATGGTGGCACCCTATACACACAGGCACCACCATTATTACGTGTCGGACGCATAGCGTCTGCATGCCGCGTGGCGCTTATGATGTCGCGAGTGCGCGATTGGCGCCTCGCGGCATCATAACCACGCCGTAGGAAGAAGCGCCATTTTGGGGCTTCTTATTTGCTCCGTGCGGGAGTCGCGCGGTTTGGCTGCTGCGGCTCCCTCACGGAGCAACCAGCAGCGCCGGCAGACCACCGCTTTTAGGCGGTCTGTAACGGGCCATAGGCGGGTTACAGACCATCATAAAGTAAGTATTCAATACGTACTAGGGTTAGGAAGGGGCGGTGCTTCTGCACCCCCCTAGCCCTAGTACGGACTGAGTCTGTACAAAATGGTGGTGGCCATTCCACACGGCCACCGCCATGATGGCATGATGAACGTGCCACCATCACTCCGCGCGAGGGCGCTTAATGTGCCCTTTGTGCGGAGCAGGAAGAAGCTCTGTTTCAGAGCTCCTTCCTGGTTTGCGTCGCTGGGCGCAGCCTTCAGACGGCTGCGCCCAGCAATGCAAGGGAGAAAGGGGCCAAGCGGCCCCTTTCTCCTCCCCACCGCCGCGGGGTGTCCTTGGGGCTTCAAGCCCCAAGGACACCCCTTTCCAGGCTGCAGGGAAGCGGCCTTTTGCCGCTTCCCTGCAGCCTGCAAAGCGGCGGATCGGGGCCTAGGAGGCTGCTGGTCTGGCAACTGAGGCCCCAATACACCGGGAAAAGGCATGCCTACAGGCCTCCCCAAAGGGGCGGTCTGTAACGCACCTATAATCCCAAACTGTTGTTTGTAGAGAACACAGCTGCAACAAACCATTACCATCTGTTTGCTTGCTCCTTGCATTCTCTTATGCAGAACCATGTAGCTAGCAAATCTGATGTCTTTATCCCACACATGCTGAACTATCACATACATACCCATTATGGTTTTTCAGTGCCTTTGAATAAAGAGTTTGTGTCTTGCTGTGGTCTACTATCAAATTATTTCTGCAGGTTTGGCAGTGTTTTACCATAACCTGAAAATCCTGAAACTAGCCCCAAGAAGCATGAATGTGGAAGGTGCAGACTGGATGTGGACAAGTAATCAAACACACACAGAGACAGAGTTTGGTAGTTATTTAATTAACACTGGTTTGGAGTGCCATAAAGGGCACCAAATTAGTAGTCATTTAATGTATCTTTGCATTTTTGCTGTCAAGTATATGTGGAATGTTTCTGTCTCAGGTGCCAAAATAAGTTATTACGAGAGGGAGATTTGTTCCTTTGCCTCAGGCAGCAAAATGTTTTGGCATAGTCCTGTTACAGATTTTACATATTGGCACTTAGCCACTAACTTTCTTATCTTTGTCACTCTCCATATACATACACTAAATAAAGGTCCTGTACCCTGTTTAATGGAGAATTGTCATTATCTTCATTCATTTGGACATTTTGTCTCAGGCAAGTGGAACAGGAGGTCCAAAAGGGACCAAAAGTGACTTAAGAAGAGAGAAATACTTGGGAGGCTACATGAAGCCTGCAACTATATTATTCCTGCCTCTGAGGGGTGTAGATCTCTTGGGAGAGGGCAAAATGAAGGCTTTGCCCCCCAAATAAGAGTTCTGTCCCCAAATTTTCCTTCCATCCCCACAAAAGGAGTGCAAAAAAGCACTTGTTGCCAGTGGTCTTTGCAGACCACGGCGGTGGCTGGCCTTGGGACTGCAGTGTCTGATTGCCACTCATGATGTGCCCACAGCTGGAGTGGCCAGAGGCCACTTCAAGGTGTCCATCTGCTTGAGGGCCAGATATCAGCTATATATGCAAGGTCATCTTGCTTGTTCAGGATCAAGCCCTGGATCATACAGAGCTCCCCAGTCACTGGGGACAGCACTTTGTGGTTTGATGGGATTCTACTAGAGTAGCCAAGAATCTGTTGGTTGGATGGTGAGTCAGAAGGAGGTTCACATCCTAACTCAATTTCTGCTTCCAAATTTCTATAGGCAGAACTATATTGCAGCGCTATATTTAGTAAGGCATTATCCATCAGAGAAAATAATGCTTTGAGACAATATGCTTTGTTAAACTGTGTCATGTGTCTTCCCTGTTTAATTCTCCTCCTCCTCCTCCTTTTAGCTAACAATATTAGAAAGACTATCTGCTATATTAGGCAATTCCCTACAAGGAAGGGAAAAAATCAAGCATTGACAAAATCTTTAGCTTTTGCTTAACAAATAAAAATTAGGGTGCACACAGAGATGATAGCATCTGACTCCAAAGCCCAACACAAATGTTCAGGTTGATACAGAGGTGAACTGTATTATTTTCCTAGAGCATTAAGCATGAATACATACTATTTTCTGGATTATAGATATTTATTTATATAGAATTGATTTGCCAGTAATTAAATTTATTTCTGAGGAAATGCAAGTGTTTGTGTGAAGCAAATAATAATACTTGACATTTCAAGGACAAACCCTTGTTCAGGCCAAAGAAAGTCAGTGTTTCAATTACACTAATCCACAACAGTTCTTCTTACAATATTTCTAACCAGAACTGATGTCAATGGAAACATTCCTCTCATTATGAATAGCAAGCATGGGGGATCCAAGTCTGATAGGAACCACAACTTAGCGGGTTGGGGTGGGGGGAAACTAGCATGTTTCCACACACTCTCCAGTCCAGGAGCCCATTCATACTATGGAATTATAGGACTACATTTCACTAACTGCCATGGCAACATGCCATGAAACCTTGGGATTGGCAGTTTAGGGAAGGAAATTTAGAATTCTTGGCCAGAGAACTCTAGTGCCTTACCAAACTACAAACCCTAGGTTTCCGCAGTTAGAGTGGAATGACACTATGCTATAACTGTGCAGCATAAATGGGTCTCTGGCCCAATCCATTCCTGACACCATGCTAACAATAAAGACTGAGGAAATGCTTCTATGCCTGGCCAAAACTTCATGAATAATGTTAAAATTTGGCTCATATTTACTTTCCTATGCCTTTTATTACATTTCTCTTGATCTTCCTTTAATCATTGCACTTTTGATTCATTAGATTTTACTCTTTTCCAGCGTCACTGCTGCTGATCGTATAGGAGCATTAACTTCATGGAGTTTCTTGGATGTTGCCCTCAAGGTCAGTGACTGATTCTTAAGTAGAAATGAAAAATTCCTTTGAAAATGGGCCACAGACTGCTTATTTTAGCTAAGTGATATATTTGCCAACTTTCATGCATCTTGATTTGAGTAATCAATAATATTTATGAAACTTTAAATAACTGGATGCAATCCCAAATGTAGGGCAAACTGGATTCTCACCAAAGCAGAAATCTCTAATTTTTATTTTACTACATTGACCAAACTCTCTTCACAAAGAAAATTCCTTTGAGATTCCAGAAGGTCTTGGAGGGTACTGTGGCTGGCATCACTGATGGTCCTGTTGAATCCCTGGTCAATAAATGGAATCAAATTTTGACCAGGGCTATTAACACGATCCTCTCCGACCCGTTACAAAACACGCTCTCTGGTATATAGAGACCCTCAGGGAAATGAAATGAGAAGGACAATGACTAGAGCACAGATGGCAAAAAAAACCTCGACTTTTATGTGATAAGACATGATAATTAATAGGGTGTTGAGAGTCACCAAGATCTGGTGATTATCAGTGAAGAACATGTCTTTGTAACTGGAGGGAGAACTTGTAGCTATTCAGATGTTGTTGAACTGGGGTTGTTGTTGGTCCTAGATAGTAGAATCATAGAGTTGGAAGAGATGACAAGGGCCACCCAGTCCAACACTTACCATATAGGAATTCACAATCAAAGCACCCCAGACAGATGGACATGCAGTCTCAGTTTTAAAAACCCTCAGAGGAGACTCCACCACACTCCAAGGCAGTATGTTCACTGTCAAACAGCTCTTACTGTCAGGAAGTTCTTCCTAATGTTGAGGTAGAATCTCTTTTCCTGTAGTTTGATTCAATTGTTCTGGGTTCTGTTCTCTGGAGTTGCAGAAAACAATGTTGCTCCATCCTCAGTATGACACCCCTTCAAATGTTTAAACAGGGCTATCATATCACCTCTTAACCTTCTCTTCTCCAGGCTAAACATACCCAGCTAAGTCTTTCCTCACAAGGCATGGTTTCCAGACCCTTCACCATTTTGGTTGCCCTCCTCTGGACGCACTCCAGCTTGTCACCATTCTTTTTGAATTGTAGTGTTTCAGGTGTGGCCTGACCAAAGCAGAACAGCATGGCACTATTACTTCTCTTGATCTAGACTTTATGCTTCTATTGATGCAGCCTAGAATTACATTGGCTTTTTTAGCTGCTGCATCACACTGTTGACTGATGTTCAACTTAGTGTCTGGTAGGACTCCTAGATCCCTTTCACATGTACTGTTGTTAAGCCAAGTGTCCCTCATCCTATATTTTTGCATTTCACTTTTTCTGCCTAAGTGCAGTATTTTACATTTCTCCCTGTTTAAATTCATTTATTAGTTTTGGCCAGCTTTCTAATTTATTAATTTTGATCCTCTCCTCTGGAGTGTTAGCTACTCCTGCTAATTTGGTGTCATCTGCAAATTTGATAAACATGCCCTCCATTCATCCAAGTCATTGATAAACATGTTGAATATCACTGGGGCCAGGCCAGATCCCTGTGGCAACACACTAGTCACTTCTTTCCAGGATGAAGAGGACCTATGGGTGAGTAGTTTTTGGGTTCGACTGATCAACCAGTTACAAATCTACCAAAGAGTAGCCTCATCTAACCCACATTTTACTAGCTTGTTTGTAAGAATATAACGGGGGACCTTATTGATGGCAAATAAAGCTGCTTTGGGTCACTTTGGAGGTATGCTGTTTAAATGACACACACATCGTAAGAGGCCAGAAGCCGCGCCAAAGCTGCGCTCCAGTCCTTAGGACTGGAGCATGGCTTTGGCACAGCTTTTGGCCTCTTAGGACACATGTATCATTTAAACAACATACTTCCAAAGTGACCCGAAGCAGCTTTATTTTGGCCTGTCTGTATGGGCTCATTATTTGCTCTGTATGGAATGGTGGTGATAATGGAAGTTCCAGCCCAGTAACATCTGAAATGCCACAAGATGTCCAACCCTGATTTTGACATATAATGATAACTAAAGTTGAAGGAATCCACTCACATGAATACATGATGACACAGCATATTTTTTAGTCCTGGTGTGTGCGCATATTGCTGATTTGCTAGTTCCTCAGCATCTTCACTGCTGCTTTCCATAGGTGAGTAAAACAACAGAACAGAAGAGATGGAAAGAAGATTAAGAGCAGCTGGAAAAAGCATGCTCATACACAAAATGTGTGGAGGAAATGGTGCAGAGAAGTGGTTTATGTGTGATGAAGGTGATGTAACTGGAGGATGGATTTGGTTTAATGGAAAAATGAGGAGAATGAAAGTGAAGATGGCGCCTAGGTTTTCAGGAAAAGAGGTGTGGTTGACCTGAGTATCCCTAGGCTTTTTGGTTGCTCCAGGTGTGGTTGACTTCATCCCTTTAGTCACCATCTCCCTAAGCTCTCAGCTACTGAAACCTTAAGAGAGACAATGATCAAAGAGAGGCGCTAGAACACCTCCCAAGGAACACAAAACTTAGTGTATTTCTAGTAAGTAAACACCTAGAAAAAATGTGAACTATCTATGAAATCAAAATTGCAGAGTTGGATAAAAAGAAGAAGAAAAATGCCAAATAAAATCAAAGTACCATATAAAGTAATGCAAAATGCAGGCATGAAGCATTACTTCCATATTGCAATGGAGCTACTAAAATAGTATCGGAAATAAGCAAGACAGTACAGCTATGTTTGGTTTAATTATCATAAATTATACAACCATATCCATGATGAATGATAAAATGAATGTTCAACAAAATGTTAGCATTATGAAAAACAAACCCACTATTGTGTTTCTAGTCTTCTTCTGCTGTTTTCACTTATAATTTTCATGTAATGAGATCTTCCAATAAAGGAAAAATCACTGTGGAAGGAACACATCTCAGTCATAAAAGAAGAAGTTACACTGAGATTACGAAATGGATGCTTCAACTTCCAATAAGAGCCATCAGTCCTGTAATTATGTAAGCAGGAGTTAATGAGGCCTGTTAATGTAAAACCAAAAATCAACATTCCTTGGTCAGGTTGTGTTAAATCTGCAATATTTTACATGCAAATAAAAGTCTTGGGTTTTATGCATAGTTAAATTTGTTCAAACAATCCCATTACCTTATAAACTGATGGAAAAGCAAATTGGGACTTGTGGAACTGTACGTATTCTACTGATACATTGAAATGGCTCTATTTTATTCTATGGCACATAGAATAAGCTTTCATAGCTCCTGCATTTCAATAGGTATGTCCCACTCTAACTAAAAGGCCAAGTTTGAATATAGGTATCAAGGACACAAAAGACACAACTGTATTTGTATATGAAGAGTCTCAAAACCAAAAGGATATGGATAAACAAAAGGAGCAGAAATTGTGGGAATGATAGGTGTTACAATATAAGTTTGAGTACACTGAATTGGATCCAAATTTTGGGATGGCCTTGCTGTTGTTTATTTGGTTGTTGTTGACCTTCCTGCTCCCCTCCTCCAACTTGAAAAGAGTAAAAACTATTTCCTAATTGATTTACGGACTACTAATCCAAGTCATGTTTACTTAAAAGGAGTCTGTGTAAACCATGTAGGACTTATTCCGAACTATGCCACCAGGGGATGTGTTTTGAATGGTCTGTTGTGAACTTAGGAAACTGGGCCTGAAAGTTGTTTTTTTCACTATAATCCCCAGAATTCCACAGGACATGGACTATGCTGATTGAAGGAATCTGGACATTATCATTCCCAAGTGTAACTTTTCCAAGGTTTCCCCTTCACTATTTCAGATCATTGCTCATTCACTACTATCTACACTGGCTTTCCTCTCCAAGGGTCATTTCTATCACTTGCTGCCAGAGCCTGAGACCTTCTGGGTGAAATGTATGTATTTCATCACTGAAGTATTGTTCTTCCCCTTTATAGCACACCCTCCACCTCCAAGCATTCCTCCTTGACACAAAATGTTAGCTCCACAGAGATTCCTTTGTAGGTGATAGAGATACAAGATTAAAATACATTTTGGTTTTTAAAAAACCCATCAAGAAAAATTTAACTTTACTGGATTTCAGACTAGACTAAAGTGAATGAGAGAAGAGGGAGAAAAGTTATTATCTGTCTAAAATGGCATGCTTCATAATCGTTTACTGCTGTTCTGAATTATAATATTCTTATATAAGTTTTCTGGGTAATTGTATTATGTTGGTGAAAATACATAATAAGTCATCATGCATAATTAATAACCTTTAATACTCTCTTGTTAGAACAACAGCTGAGCCTCTGTCATTGGCATCCACATCATCGTGAGCTAATTCTTTACATTTCTGAATTGGGAAATTAACTTTCCACAAGTAGTGCTGGCGTTTGCTCTTTATGGCTCTAACCAGAGTCCTTCGAAAACAATGATAAACAACATGAGCATATGTGTTTTACTGTTTCCCTTTTTAAATTTCAGCATTCTAAGCTAAGAAGGGTATGCATTAAACTGCCCCCTGAAACTGCTGCTGATGTTCCTAATGGGAAAATATTTTCATTATTTCAATATATGAGACATCTCAGTGGCTATTTTTCTTTATTTCTGGCATTAAATTTTATAGAAGTGGGAAATAAAGCTACAATATCCAAACCCAAAGACACTTAGTATAAAAAGGAAAATGTTCATACAGGGTCAGTTTCCTCATGAGAAGAATGTACTGGAGGCTGAAGGTGACTTTTAAGTGTTTTATTTACAAATGTGCAGGTGAGGCAGTGGGGGTAATTGGCAAAAATTCCGGGAGCTTTAGTTCCTAAACCAACAGCAGTTCTCTAAGATTGCTTCTTGTCCATCAATTGCAATAAGTCAATCATCTACATTGATGTGATCCCGCCTCGATCCGCAGGGAGAGGGAAGAAATAGAAAAATTATTATTATTATTATTATTATTATTATTATTATTATTATTATCTTCCTCTGGCCAAAGGCAAATTTAAATGTTTATTTCATTTATTTCTGAATCACCCCTCTGCTATTTGAGTGCTTGAAGCAATTCACCATAAGCCATAAAAGAACAATGAAACCATACAAAAGAAAACTAATAAAAATACATACATTACATTAACACTTGCTACTTTCTATTTTCTAAAAGTCAAAGGGTAGCATTAAAGAAATGCTTGGTTGAACAGTACAACTTCTGCCAGTCTTCTAAAGGCCAAGAGTGAATCACTTTCTTTCTTCATCTTCCCTAACCTACACATCCCAAGCCAAACCACTCTGGAGGATGCAACTTGCATATCTAATTGAGCTTGACACTAAAGTCAGCATTCATAATTAGTACCTAAGCCAGTTACGGAGTCTTCTGAGGTTAATATGTGTTGAGTGGGAGGTACTAGCATGCACTTTGTTCTGGGGCCTCAAAGGTAACCTCAGAAGGCCTAAGCCAGAGAGCTGAGTGAACTACTGACAACCTGTGGATCAAAGTGGTGAGATGTTCCCTCCATTGGAGCCCCCATTTGGTTCTTCATGATCAGAATCGCCCTAGCTTCCAATGGGTTACAATAGCATGGGGCCAAAATGTAGCACATGATCATCTTTACATGACTTGGAATGTGTGCCCAGAAAGGAAGATGTATTAAAATGTCTCTCACACACCACTGACATAATGTAAAATGTGGCCCTTTATAAGATTTCATGTGCCTCATGTAATATTGTATAGGAAGGTAACAAAAATTCCTTTCCAGATCTGCTCCAAAGTGTTAGCACTCATTGGAAAAGTGTGGGAGGTGACACAGGAAAATGCAAGAAAAAAATAATTTGTCCCATATCCTTCCATTCACAGAAGCCTTCTGTGGGTCAGAGAACCTTTTATGAACAAAGCAGAGTTAGATATAACCCATTCATTTTACTTTGACATATATTCACTGGGTTCTTCCTGATTAGGGAAAAGTCAGAGACACCCATGATCAACCCCCTGGATGGAAGTCTTGTCAACAATGCACAAAACTGTCCTGCTACAAATGTTAAGTGAAAAAAAATGTTAAGTGTATTATTTGGCTTGTAGCACAAGACTATAGACTATTAAATTGGAGTGCAGACAATGCAGCCTTTCACTCAGTGCTCATTACTTAAGATGCCTATGGTATAATGTTTACATTAAGACCAAACACTGGTGCTTCAGAATTTTGATCAGGTCTAGTTTGGATGTGAGGATCTATAATCCCTAAGCAGCCATATGTTGAATATTCAGATATGCAAAGTACCAAATGCTCTATTGAGATTTAACATTCTGGGAGACTAGGGAAGCCACACACTTGAGAAATCCTTGATGAAAATGGTTATAAAGTAGGCACATGCCGCATCCAAATACAGAAAGGAAAAAAGAATGTGTGGTCTTCTAGATTAGAATTTGGAATACTGGCATTTAAAAATAATTTTTAAACACTGAAAAATGGAAATGGGGGATTAATGTGTAGTTTATAATGTTAGAGGCTCATGGCTGGAAATGTTGCATTAATTGTTTATTAACTAAATCACTACCTTTTAAACAATTATTAAGATTTACACAAAATGGTATATTTCATTGTCACCATTGCCCCCACATTTTGTTGTTCAGTGCACATTTCAATGCAAACTTCTAAGCTGAATTTGTAAATTGTATCAGTTCATCTCAATGCAACAACTTAAAATCAGGTATACTAGCTGTAGTGGAGTACTCACCCAGGTGGAGAGAGCTGAAGGGGCTAAGGGCAGCCAGGTGGTGGAGGTTGAGGGGAAGGTTAACCCAGAGGTGGAGCTAGTGGAGGAAGGAGGAGGAGCTGGAAGGAGTATAAAAGCAGAAGGCTTGAGGTGTGCGGGGGGAGAGGATGGATGTGGAAGAACTGGTTGGGCAGCAGCAGCAGCAGCAGCAGCAGCAGCAGCAGCAGCAGCAGCAGCAGCAGCAGCAGCAGCAGCAGCAGCAGCAGCAGC
>NC_056524.1:74610978-74662494 GCF_019175285.1 Sceloporus undulatus
CGGGGAAGGGAAAGAACGGTTTAAGGAGGCCAGAGAGGGACAGAGTCCCTGTGCCTCTTCCAAGAAGGGCCCTATGGCCAAAGCAGAGGCCCCAAGAGGAGGAGAAGCGACAGAACCCTTGAGAGGAGGGAGTCTGGGCTTTTGCGGGCTCTGGGGAGTGGACAACCAGAGACCTTGAGGATTTGGAGGATGAGTGGTGGAGTCCACAAGAGAAGCTTTGGGAAACAAGCCATGTCATGATGGGAAGTGGAGATGTCTGACTTGAAGACTGGACTTTATGTTTTGAATTATCATTTAGTGGATACAAAGCTATTTTCTTATTAAAGGTACAGTTGTACCACACTTGCCTAAGTAAGTTTGTTGTGCATGTGGGAGAGAACATAAGGGGAGGAGTCTGTTTCCTTGCAAAATGGAGTCTGCTATGCCAGCCCCGCCCACACTAGCCTACAGTTCAGATTTGAGTGTCATGACATCAGTAGACCTGAGCTTAAGTGTAGCACAAAATCCTCCATGACTACAAACCTGATGTCATTTCTAACAAAGCCTACCCTGGCTTTACGTTGATGACTAGTCAGAAGTTATTCTGGTCGAGAGAAAGCAAATGTCAAGAGAGAACAGCAAATGTTTCAGGCTGCCCCCAAAATACATGTATTAATGGGGCATGTCAAGGATTTGAGCCACAAATCAGCCCACTATAAATAAATTAATTAGGATCAATAAAAATCTTGTAAGGCAAAATGGGCACCCCATCTCCTTTCTGTCAAACTCAACCTGAGCCAGAAGGTCCCTAGGCCCTACAAAACACCCTTAAGATTTCTCATCAACGAAGGGTGCGGAGGGGGAATCCCTATGATCACTGTTACCAAAATAATATTAAGTATCAATACTCAAGCAGCCAGGTACTGGATTAAGAATTAGGTTCTTCCAATAATGCACATATGTATGCTGGATTATATGGTGGAATATTTATTGGAAGCTAGAAGACAGGGAAATGAAGAAAGCCACACAAACAGGCTTCTTAGAAAAACCAAGAACAATATGAGGATATAATAATAATAATAATAATAATAATAATAATAATAATAATAAATTATTTATTTATAGCCCGCCCAATCACAAGAAATCCGGATGGGTTACAGCAATAAAAATACATACAGAACACAATAAAAATTCAAAACTAACCCCTTCCCACTCCTCCCTCCCTCCCTCCCGGCTGGACGATGGCAGTTTCCATGGTGGGAGAGCTCTGTCTCTTGAGCGCAGTCCCAATGGTGCTGGGCCTGCCCCCTCACTCCCTCCAGGCTGGACGAATATATATCCTGTATACACTAGGTTAAAAAGCAGAAAAGTATCCAAACTCTCACACATTCCAAGCAAGTAATTATGGACCTCCTAATAAAGAAAAACTCAAAAACATTATCTTTTGCACAAACAAAATGGAAGATCCAGGAAGATCAATGAAAAGGTCCTCTTTCATAGCAGAACTGGCCAGAACTCAGGTAAGCTCAGTTCAGTAGTTATGACTCATAGGCCCAAAGCTTCTAGCATCTTGGCATTTGAACAGGTTCTTTTCAAATTTAAATGAAATTTTCTCATGAACAAACCTGTTTTAATCCTGGAATTACTAAAAACAAGAGTTAATGTGGGTGCTTTTGTAATTATACAATCCTGAAGCAGTGAGGTCACTGGGACTGGTGTCATCCAGTGCAGTTAACTCATGGTGTCACCCCCTAGTGAGCTCCTCCCATGCCACACCATACAAAATCCTTAGTAATTTTTTGGTACTAATTTACTTATAAATCATAATTGCCATAGATCACTGAAAATATAATAATTGTGACATAAACAACTAGCAAAATTAAATTTATACCTTTATGTTACAATATCATACATGAAGAATAAATATGTTTATATATGCGTAGTTTCATGTGATTAAAGTGAAAATTTGATAAAATGTGATGTTTTAAATGAATTTTTAATTTTTTTTAAAAAATGTTATAAACAAAGATAAGGAATAATTCACAAATACCACCATAAGCACCAGACGTTTTTCTTAGTAATACAAGGCTGGACAATTTAACTTGCTCCATCTTCTGTCACTTCCCTTGTGGTGTGTTCTTTCTTGTAACCTCTATAGGTGGTATTTTGTTTTGGCCTTCTGAATCCCTAACGTGTGACACACTACCTGACTTCACTCCCACCCCAATGACATTTTCTGGCTGACAAGTGCATATTCCTCTCCCCATGTCATGAAAGTCATAATGAGGAAGCAGCATCTATTCTGCAAAGAAATCCTGACTGGCTTCTATATCTTACTGAAAATTCCTATTTTGTATCAGCCCATCTGCATGTAATTTTTGAGAAGTTACTTCAGGACAATGTCATCACTAGGGTGTGAGGTGTGCGGACCACACCAGGTGACACCCTAAGTGGGATGACATCACTGCTCCTCAGAAATCTGCATTTTTGTAGAAATGGGCTGTGGCATTCACCTGTATTTCTTTAAAATGCTGAAGAGGTGGTGTGTGAGTGGGGTGAAGATAAGTGGGGGGGGGGGGGAGGAGGCGGCGAGGGGGTCCCCCCCCCCAAAAAATAACATTTCAAATATATAATACCTTTTCAGAGGATATTTACAGAGTGATACAGATTTGTGCATTTGATGACCTGTTAAGTCTTTCATAGCATCATTCCTCCCTCCTTTTTAAAAAAAGAAAAGTGTAAGATTGCATGCTGTCAAATAAATTCTGCTTGCTTCTCCTCCCAATGCAACCCCATGGTCTGTTGAGTATTATTTTAAAGAGAGAGAGAGAGAGAGAGAGAGAGAGAGAAGAATCTAAAGTAAAGTATAGTCTTCAGGGTCAACCAGAGATGTATTGCTGACTGAATCAAGGTGCAAGGTAACATCCTCTTCCCTATTCAGAAGCCAGCCAGACTTGTAGCTGAATAAAAATAGGAGAAAGAATAGTGTCCTTCACTTCACCTTGAGGGTAGCGGCTGACTTAGGAGCAAAACAGACTGCCCCTTTGGAGTGTCTCCATGCCTCCCCTTTCCTCGCTGGATTGGGGCCGCTGCAACCGCATACCGCAGCTCCAATCTGGTGCTTTAGTGGTGCTAAAAAGAACAGCAAGATGCTGCTCCTGTTAGCGCCGGCAAAAAGGTGCCCTTGCTGTCACTGTGGTGGCTTTTCAGGGTTTCTTTGACACAGTACTTCTAAACGCTGTGCCAAAGAAACAGTGCAATGCTGCCTGCCATCTGGGCAGGTGGGTGGGGTGATGCCAGCATCAGGGTGGAGTTGGGGCATACAACATCTGGTCACCATGCCCCCACTCTGCCTCGATTCTGCCATTTATCACTGGTCTGTTAAACCCCTTAGAGGATATAAAGTAGTCTGTGTGGCAAATATAGGTCTGCCTGGCAACAGCTCACTTCTGCTCTCTATAGTCTGTGCCCAGTGGCAGGGCTTGCCCTGGCACTCAACAAGCTACTTCAACAGCTGAGGATATTATTGAAAAGGCTTCTGCTTATCATTTTTGATGTGCCGGGCTACACGATTAGCTTGTTCAATGTGTTCTACTTTAAAACTCATTGTCACTGTTGAATTTACAATGAAGCAAAAGCAAATAAACATCTCACTGATCTGATTCATGAGTCCTAAATTAATTTCTGTTAGAATTCAACTGATATTTCTATCCATTACATCTATAAACATCAGGTCAGGAGGCTATATGCTGGCATTCTATTTGACATTTTTATAATGTGTTCCAAAAGATGATGCATATGTCCCTTATAGGAATGTACAGCTGAACAAAACAGAGAGAAATATTGTATTTTTGAAGCTCTTGGAGCCTATAAAAAGAGATAAGAATACATCACTTGTAACATTACAGAGTGATATTGCTCAGAATGGTATAGGACTGGGCATTTGATGGTAAAAAAAATGGTCAAATCTTGTCAAATATTGAACAAGTTTTTACAGCATTCATTTAAAATGGTTTATGGGTTTTAAAATGTTTATGCTGTCAAAGCAGCCCAAAAAGTGCTAGTTCTTCAACTTACATATCATAGGGCCCGAACAGACAGGCCAAAATAAAGCTGCTTTGGGTCACTTTGGAGGTATGCTGTTAAATGACACATGCATCTTAAGAGTTCAGATGCTGCGCCAAAGATGTGCTCCAATCCTTAGGACTGGACCATGGCTTTGGCACGGCTTTCAGCCTCTTAGGATGCACGTGTCATTTAAACAGCATACCTCCAAAGTGACCCGAAGCAGCTTTATTTTGGCCTGTCTGTTCAGGCCCATAGGCTGCCAACCTATGCACACTTTTTGTTGCTATGTGCTGTCAAGTTGGCTCATAGTGACCCTGTGAATGAAAGACCACCATGAGCCCCAGTTATCAACAGCTCTGCTCAGAGCTTTCAAGCTCAGGGCCATGACTTCTTTTATCGGGATACTTCATCTGCATTTCATCTGTCTTACTCTTTTCCTACTGCCTTTTTTATTTTACCAGGTATTATTTTCCAATGAGTCATGTCATTTCATCATGTCTATTTCTCTATTTAATTGTTATTATCTTAGAGTGTACGCCTTGGGCAGGCTTTTATATACTCCTTAATTTTACCGACTTTGTACAGCGCTGTGTATAATTACAGCGCTCTAGAAGTAAAGTTTAATAATAATAATAATAATAATAATAATAATAATGTGCCCAAAGTATTATAGCCTTAGTTTACCTGTGTTTAAATTTTCTTGATACTGTGGGACTAATTTTTGCTGAAACATGAAAAATATAGGTGTGCAAGATATGTCTCACAACTGACATATAAAGTTTTCTTCAAGATGAGAGAGCACTACTAGGCTGCTCTTCTTTCTATCCTACTGTTAAAAACACAGTAAATGCTAATATTAAAACAGAATTAGGCATCTCACCCAAGTGGTAATCATGTGTGATTAATGAGTATCCTGTCCAGGTGCTATATGTGGATGGCCTAATCTCCTTCCTTATGGCTCTTCATGTTTAAATTAGATTTGAATTTGGCATCCCTTTGAATAGAAGTATCCTTCACAAAGAGGACTGGCCTCTCATAGTCCTTGAAAGAGAGAAATGTCATTTGTGAAAGACGACATTGCGATGGGCAGGTGCAATCTGACATAATATGAGAATGTAGGCGGTGGATTAATTTGGCCCTGTTAAGTTTTATGTGATGTTAAGATTTCTGTATTAAGAAGCTAGGAAGCCTTCAATAGAATTGTGTCCATTCTACATGCAGAAAATGTAGCCTTAAGAGACAATATGTTGATGTTCACAAGTAACAAGCCATCCTAGAATGTACTGCTTCAGAATTCAGGTGTGAGACTAAGGTCGAACCCACATTATCCAAATAAATCAATCCAACCTTGAATTATCCTCCAGTGGTTTGACTCCCTTTAGAGACATATTTAAAAGTCACAATCCACACACAAATGCACATTGCCAGACGCATCATTCCCTCCCCTAATTCACTTCATTTTCTGTTAATCTTACCACCCAACTTTGCCCTCTAACTGAATGGATCTCCATCCAATTCCCTTCCTCCTTTCTCATCCCATGATCAAATTGCCATGGAGCCCTATGAAGCTACTCATGTGAAATTGATTAGAGTCACATGAAAAGGTAGCAATGGGTGGGGAGTTTGTTTCTCATCTGTTTCTCTGGTGCCTGCAAAGCCCAATCAGAGATGAAAGAAGACATAAAATAAAAACCAAAGCAGCCAATTTTACAGGTTCCAATGCTGGAGGGTAAGAAAGGTGAGTACAGTGAGCCCGTGCCATACATGGGCTCATTATAGGAGGCTTCCAGCTTACGCAGAAGCTGCCGGGAAATCAGGAGAATGGCATGCAGTGTGCACGAGCCCCATTATATGTAATGGGGCTCAAGCATCTGACTTTTTTGCCTTACGCAGGGTGTCCAGAATGGATCCTCCATGTAAGGCAAGAGTGGACTGTATTATTTGGAGAGTCAACACTGATGTATAGCCACTAAGTGGGCACCCCAAAGAGCCCACTTCATTTGAAAGATGTAAAGCCTGGGGTGGGTGGGAAAGGACTGCGGACATTTGTCAGAGCAGACCTTCAAAGAAATGGTCAAGGAACAAGCAGAAAGGGAACAGGCTATTCATGTGTGTGTATCTCAAGCCTGTAGCAGAGTGGAAAGAATTTTCAAGATATGGCCACAGCTGCAACATTTGCAGAGCTCCTAAAACAGACTATGGGGCTGTGCAAATAGCCCCAAAGGGTTGGCCTTCAGCTGCCCCCTTTTCAGCCAGATTGGGGCCACAGCAACCACATGCCACAGCTCGGATCTGGCCTTTCCAGGGCGTTGAAAGGAACCACAAAAAGCGGCTCCTTTTTTCACCCTGGAAAGGATGCTATAGCTGTAGCTATACTGTGCTCCTCCTGCACACCATGTGGTGTGGCACGCAGCATTACGGCACCCTGGAGGTGGAGCTAGGGTGTGTGTTTTATAGATTCTATACCCCAACTCCGCCACCAGGCCGGCTCAAAGTGCTGGTCTGCACAGGGCCTATCACTCTGCCTCCAAACTACCCCATCCCCAAAGCAACACTGATCCAGAAATATATACATGGCAAAGCAGCAACAACAACAACAGAAAACCTGTTTTTTTCCAGTAAAGTCCAAAGTAGACAGGAACATCTTTAAAATCACATCACTGCAAGTTGCAGAATTACTTCAAAAGTGATTAGAATCATAGAATCATAAAGTTGGAAGAGAACACAAGGCCCATCCAGACCAATCTCTGTGCATTGTGTGTTCCTGTAGCACTGGAAACAAAGTGGTTAAGAATCCCTCCCTCTAATGTGTATCCAGCCTGAATAACTGGATTCTCCTTACACATAAAGACAACCTCCCTTGTTCATCGATGCCTATGGGGATCACTGTGTAACAAATGAGTTATCATAGTGCCAGCTAAAGATGATTGAGCATTTTATTGAGTGGCCTTTTTAAAGTGAATCGACCTGGATTACACATCCCAAATAAATACACAAATTGGAATGCAGCCATCATTCAGATTTTGCACTTCTCTATGTTTTGCAATTAAATTCTCAGCTCAAAAGATGTACCATATTGTATCATGACTAAATATATTCATGTTGGGTTAAAATGTATTCAAAAATATCAATGTGCATATACAAAAGTAAACAGCATTTTAAAATGTATATTTTGTGGAGAAAATGTGTTGAAGAATAATGTACATTTTTGTATTGATTTTTTTAAAAAAATGCCTAGCTTAATGCTGAAAAGGAACAGAACAGACTTATGAACAGACATACATCTCTAGTGTTAGTGTATTTGCATGCATGTTCTAGACATATATGCATTTTGTTCTGTTTTGTTAGTTATACAAACATCCTCAGTTCCCTAGTTTATAAAGCAAACTGTTGCTTGCCCACAATGAAGTCTGGGAACACATCCCAATTGGCAATTGTGAGGGGGAACATAAGCTTTCCCTGAGTGACCTGATAAGACACTCACAATATGTGTGAGAGATTAGAAACTGCCTAGACCAAGGGAGCTTATTCAAATAACCAATTACTTTACAATGTCTAATTCCCATAAAATAAAGGAATGATTTACTACTCAGAAAGACACCAGTACTACTGAGGATCTAGGATTACCACCTCCCACAGAAGGGAGGAGGAAAATGCATGTTAATCCACTTAAATGCATGCAAATTTTAAATTGCCCATTATTTAGCATTGACAGCAAACTAAAAACACACAGCTCAAGACTGAATATCCTATACCAAATGTTTCCCAACTGATGTCTGGCCAACCTCCCTTGGAAACCCTCAAAGAAGAATATTCACAACCTCCTTTGGCAGGCTGTTCCATTTCTGGACTGCTTTTTAGCTAGGAAGTTTTGTTTAATGTTTGCCCTAATTCTACCTTTCCATAGTTTAAATTATTACTTATTTCATCCCTATCCTCAGTAGACAGGATGAATAATCACCTCTTCTATTTTCTCAAATCTTTTAAAGTAAACGTAAAAAAATGTATATTTTCTTTAACTAGTTTGTACACACACACACACTGGCTAAACATCCAGATAATCTTGATTTTCCATCATGAACTTTTCCTTAATGATGCATTATTATCCTTGGCCCCCAATCTCACAGCATAATTATGATGCAGTAGTGGGCAGATAAGGCATGCTTCTGCATGGAATCATAGACTCATAGAGTTGGAGTGGATGGCAAGAGCCATCTTAGTCCAGCCACTTATCATACAAGAATGTACATTCCTGAAAGATGGCCATTCAACTGATGTATAGCCCTTTTACGATGCTGTCTGGGTGACTTCGGGGAGTGGCGTTTTGATGGCACACATCCAGAAGCCACCCTGCAGCTGCCCTAGCTGTTTATGTGGGCAATTTCATGATGCTTCATGAAGCTCCGGCGGCATGGTGTTTACATGCCATCAGCCGCCAGAATATCATGAAGCTGGCTTTGGGCTTTGAAAAGGCCAGAAAAGCCAGCTTTTTGCTGGCCAAAAGAGGATCCGATCTTTGCTGCTCTTTTTTTGGCTGGCTTCAAGGTGGATTGGAGTTGCAGCATGTGGTTGCTGTGGCCCCAGTCCATCTTCGGAAGGGGCAGCAAACTGCCTCTTCAGGGACACCTGTTCCAGCCCTGAGAGATTTTTTTTAAAAGCCTCAGCTTCCTCTGCCCCCCCAACACCAGGCCACCTTTCTCCCAAGTCCTACCTAAATCTGTCCAGTCAAAAGGGAATTTGTTATTTGAGAGGTAGAAAGATATATACTCATTGCATACTCTCTTAAAAGAAATCTGTCCTTTAAAAACTAGTTTGAGCTTAAATATCTAATTTTGGATATCTTTTGTCTCAAAATAAGCATTTCCAAATATATTTTGATACTTTTTTGAACCAAGACCTGTACTGCAACAAGTATTGTTATTTCAGAAAGTATAGATGATGCCACTTCAGTACAGATTTCATAAAAAGTATATTCCTCAAGCTAAGTCATTTTATACACAAAATCATTTGCAAATTTTCATGATGGCTCAGAATGTTTTCTTATTATCCTTCCTCCCACAACTATCACACACCAGTTCCACGTCTATCTGGTATTTGTCCCCTTGTTAATCACTGTTTTCAATCTCATTCTCAGCTTGTGTTTGGAATGCTTTTTAAAACATTTTATTAGTGTCAAGTGCATCCGTGCAGTTGCTTCCTTTCTTTTCATGTGTCTCATATGTCTTGTCATGTTTTGAGTTCTGCCTATTCTACAATAAATTCAGTCAGATTGATTGAGAGGGAGAAATCCCATCAAAATTTGTGAAATGTAAACATTTCAAAGACTTATGATCGCTTCATGTCTGCTTCAGAAGTCATTGTGTGATTGGCTATTACACAGTAAATGGATGTAATGAAGGTAGAACATAGTTTCTAATCATTTCTAAGAGTGATAATGTGTGTGTGTGTGTGTAGGTAGTGCTCTTTGATATGATAATAGAGGTGTTATAGATGAACAGGTATTTTCAGCTGCAAAATGTTGGAATTGTTGAGAATTAAGAATTATGTATTTTATTTATCAGTTATATTTTCATCTTGCTTTCATACAATGAATTCATTATAACTATCTTCCCTACTTTATCCTCACTGCTACCTTGTGAGGTAGGTCAGGACGAGAAAGGCTAAGTGATCTAAAGTTATATACTGAGGGTGTATCTAAAAACCTGTCTGGACAGACCAGGATACTCCAGGGGAAGCCAGAGTATAATGCCGTGATGGCGAACCCATGGCACGCGTGCCACAAGTGGCACGCGGCGCCATTTCACCAGGCACGGGGCGAGGGAGAAGGCGGAATGGGCGCGTGCCCGTTCCTCCTCCTCCCTGCCATTTTCAGGCCTCCCACTGTCTCTCTCAGGGAGCGGGAAGCCAGAAAATGGCGCCTGGGAGGAGGAGAAAGAGGCACGCGCGCGTCTGTCTCCTCCTCCCAGGCGTTTTCCATGCTCCATGGAGCCCTTCGCGCAGAGGAAGGGAAGCCGAGGAGAGGAGGCTGGGACGCATGCCCAGCCTCCTCCTCCTTGGCTTCTCCTTCCCTGTTCGCCCTCCCAGGCCCAAGGCAGCGCTGCCATGGATTTTGGGAAAGGGAGGAGGAAGGAGAAACGGCCCGTGCCCGTTCTCCTTCCTTGCTCCCCTTCCCAGGCCCAAGGCAGTGTGCCTCTGTTGTGGAAGGGAGGGAGGAAGGAGAAACGGCCCTTGCCCGCTTCTCCTTCCTTGCTCCCCTTCCCAGGCCCAAGGCAGCGCTGCGTGGGTTTGGGAAAGGGGGAGGAAGGAGAAGGGGCCCAGGCTTCTCCTTCCCCCGCTCGCCCTCCCAGACCCACGGCTGCGCTGCTGTAGGTTTGGGGAGGCGAGGAGGGCAGGAGAAGGGGCCCCAGCTGGAGGCCAGGGAAAGGGTGGGGGGAGTAGCCCTGCCCCTGGAGAGTGGAAAGCCTCACCCCCGACACACTGTCCCCGCCCCCAGGGTGTAAGCCCCACCCCCGGCACACGGTCCCTGCCTCCAGGGGAAGAAACCTTGCCCCGGCACGCGAACCAAGAAAGGTTCGCCATCACTGGTATAATGGCTCCAGAGCTGCCCTGACCTCCTCCCAATACCTGGCCCTCTTTTCCTCCACTGCAGCAGCTATTTGCACATGTGCCATGCTGAGCTGCCTGGCATGTTCACTGATACCATAGGTTGTCCACTTCTCTGAGGTCAGAACAAGGCACCAGATGGCAGGGCACCTCATTAGGATCTCAGATTGAGTGAAAGGCATCAATAGAGGACAATTCATGTGGCTCAATTAGATGCCTGTAGAGATAACTGCCCCAGCACAGGAAAGGAGGTCTTCAGATCTTCCTGGAAGATCTGAAATAACAGGATGTTTTTAAAATTAGTTTTAAGAATGTTATGCCTTCGTTCTGGTGCTGAATGTGTTGGATGTCATACAGACTGTTTGCACCAGAATCGTGGATTGGGCCACTCATCACTTGAACAGGACAGGGGGAATGGGCCTTTTGGTCTTATACTGTAGAAATACTGCAGTATGACACCACGTTAACTGCCCTAGCTTCATCAAACATAATACTGGGATGTGTTATTTTGTGAGGCACCAGCACTCTTTGGAAGAGAAGGCTTGTATGTAAAACATATAAATCCCAGGATTCCATAGGATGGAGCTACAACACTTAAAGTGGTGTCAAACTGCATTATTTCTACAGTGTAGATCCTAAGTTTCACAGCCTGCTTAGGATGGCAACCTGGATTTTCCAAGTTCCAGTCAAATATTCTTACATCAGTTGCATGATTTTTAGATCAAATGTTACATACAAAATTGTGTAGATACTCAAATGTGTGTAAGCAATTAGATGATTAATTTCTGACATTAACTTTTGACTATCTATACCAGACATATCCTAATTGGAAAAATAATTATATAGGGTTCAAACAATTAAAGAAAATTCATAGAAATGGCAACTTGAATCTCAATTTTGAGGGACTACTAAAGGACAAGTATTTGGAAGATTCTGAATGGATCAGAAGAACCTTTTCTCATCTTCCTGCCCATTATAAGTTAGCTCAGTCCTAAACATCAACTTATTGTATTCTGTAGCCCAAATCAGAAGCAATATTTGGGGGACTAGCTAAATCATAGTTTTAGCTCTGTGCTGCTCACTGACAACCATCAGGCAATTTGTATGCTGAAATAAATGAGATGGCAAAAGAAGTACAATGCTCAGATTTGGTCTAAATGTAAATATTGCTTCTGAACAATATTCTGTAGGTTCCTAAAACAAAGGAAAAGATTATTTGTTAAAAATCCATTCATCAAATTCTGCAAATACTGCAAAGATGACAAAAGAAAACTATGGGATGAAATCTTGTTGCATCCTGCCCTGTCACAGGCAAATGCTTAATAGGTTGTGATTGGAAAAATCCTAGGGAAGGTTTTGAGGAGATGAGCACTGATTGTACAGGAGCCTCCAGCAATTGCTGACCTGTCTCTGTTTCAAAGAAACAAGATTATTATATAAGGAAAAACACCAGTAGAAGTGATCTAATATTAATTTTAATTTCTTTCCCCTGCAAAAGAGAAATTAGAACATTAGCATGCATACGGTTTTTTAAAACACACTTTATCTTAGTAGGACATTTATGTATTTATGCCAAGTAAATATGACCCAGTTTAAGTCAGAGGATCCAACCAGAAGGAGGCAGGAACAGAGCAGCAAAGGAGAAGGACAATTGAACCTTTAGGTGTTTCGAGTGTCTTTAGGCTTCTTATGCAGTTTCTTGCAAGAACAGACCAATAATGTCACACTTGGGAAGTGGGGCTTGTTTACCAACAGAAAAGAACAAGATATGCAAAATACTGTGTCTGAGAGCATTCCCACAGGTATCCACTGAGTGCAGAGACTGAGAGGCCCAAAGTTCAAGACCTTCCCTTTCCCCCCACTATGACTGCTGTTGTTTCTCCTCAGTCTGGATGTAAAAGATTAAAAATAGAGACAGGTTAGCAATTTGGATGGAAAAGAAATGGATATATATATATATATATATATATATATATATAGCATTTCAATATAAAACATTCTAATTCACATTTCCTGAACAACACATGAACCAGAATGCAATTTTCATTTTTTTTTCTATTTAAAATGCACATTAAATTGCTTCTAAAGCATGCCTTCAGGTCAATTTCAACTCATGGCAACCCCATGAATGGGACACCTCCAAGCCCCATTGTCCTCAACCACTTGCTCAGGTCCTCAGGGCTATAGTTTCCTTGATTGAACTATCTGGTGTACTGTCTAGCTCTCTTTCTCCTGTCCTCTATCTTAGCATTATTGTCTTTTCTAGTAAGTCCTGCCATCTCAGTTTAGTTATCTTTGCTTCCAGAGAAAGTTCAGCTTTGATCTTGTTCTAAGATCCATTTTTGGCTATTCACAGTACCCTTAACACTTTTCTCCATCACCATATTTCATATAAACTTATTTTCTATGGCCTCAAGCAGATGAGTGGTTTGGAGGGGTCTCTGGCCATTCCAGTTGCAAGTGAACCCCAACCGGTGCGGGACCATGGTGACCAGATGCTGTGGTTTCAAGGCCAGCTGCTGCCATGATCAGGAATGGACTGCTAGCAAGGAGCGTCCCCCCCCCCCTGCTCCTTTTATGGCCAGGTTTGGGATGTTTTAGGTGGCCTCAGCACAGCTTCTGGCCTATCCAGGGCTGTGTCTCATCTGCACATCCTGCCCCAGAAGTGGCCAGTAGCCATTCTTTCTTGTCTGTCTGTTTCAGGCCTATCTATCATTTTTTCCACTGTCCACATGGTGATGGAAAATACAATGGCTTGGACAATCATAACTTTGGTTTTCAGTTTTGTATCCTTGCACTTCAATATCTTCTCTAGTTTTTTCATAGCTGCTCTTCCCAATCCTAGCATTCTTCTGATTTCTTGACTCCAATCCCCATTCTGATCAATGTTTGAGCCAAGATATGGAAAATCTTTAACTATTTCAATTTCCTCGTTGTCTACATCAAATTCCTGTAACCCCTTTGTGGTAATTATTATTGTTTTCTTAATGTTCAACAGTAAGCTTGCCTTGGCACTTTCCTCTCTGACTTTCTTTAGTAATTGTTCCAATAACTTGGATATTTTCTTGGATTAATGGTATTTTCTGCATATCTTAGATTGTTGATGTTCCTTCCTCTGATCTTCACTCCTCCTCCTTCGATGTTTAAACCTGCTCTGCATATGAAGTTTAGGCAAATTGAATATAAAAATGTCTCTGTGAGGAGATATACAGATATAAGTATGCATATGCATTTGCATGAAGGCTTTTTACAATGAAATGGAATGGAATTCAAAACTGAAGAAGAAACCAGATGAAACAAATCTTTGTTTCAAAAAAAATCAAGAAGTTTTGGAAAGCACGACTGATCACTTGGTCTGTCTCAAGCTTCACATGCCTTCTCCAGTCTGAAATGTTGCACAAGTGTTGGACTACAATTGCTAGGCAGCTAAGCTGAAATATCTGAAGAATGCAGTAAGGTGTTTGTTTTTCAACCAGAGTAGGAGAAGAAAGTGGCTGTTGTAGCAGTTGTGAAGAGATGCATGCCTGATTTGCTAGAATGGCAACCACATATGTCAGTACAAAAAGAGAGCTGACAGTACATTCATGGTGCCATAAGTTTAATTTATATCTTTAATGTAAGATCACGAACAAAACTGAAGGAGTTAATGTCCAAAAGGCTTGGGGGAAATGTTAAATTGTTAATTTGTTAGTCCCCTAATATGTCTGATTAATGTTAAAGCAATTCTAGATTGTAATGAAATCATTATTTTATATTGTTATAATTCATTAGTTGGTGGAGTGGCCTTCTAGCTCTCAAACTCAGTAAAACAAGAGGTCTAAGAGAAATGGGATTACTATTTGAGAAAATTCATCACATGGCTCTTTGTTGGCTGGTTTATTCTAATTTACTTGCAAGAAAATAGTGAGACTTTGCCTAGAATGGAGGAAAGGAACATGTGGTTTTCTGAATCTCCATGTATGCATGGAAGGGTGTGCCATGGTATGCAGCTGGCATTTTCTCTACCTTTTGGTCAGTATGGAAGATGCTGGAGTCTTTCTGGGTAGCAGTGAGATGAACCACTTCTTTAATTTTTATTACTTTTATTTTACGATTTTGTAAATTATTGTTTGTGGTGAGCTGCAATGAACTCTTTTGAACTCTTTCAGTTTACTTATTGATCACACCACCATGCCACTTTCCCCCTATCCTGTGTTTCGGTGGTTCACACACTTTGAGAGTTTTAAGATTTGGAGCTATTAGTTTGGTGCCAAAAGGTCGAGCTCACTAAACCATGTCATTCTTCATAAGTAAATCTCATTGGATTTCTAGTCTTATTTCCAGCCAAGTGTGTATAGAACTGCTACATCTACTTTTAATAAGACCAGTAATTTTCTAATGTTTCTAAGATATATTTTCCCCTTTGCACACCAGCTGATTTGGTTTATTAGAGCCAGAAGATGAATAGAGAGTTTACAGCAAGAATAGCCATGGCAGTTTGGGGTACTGGACTCTTGCATGAAAAGCATGTACCTGTACTCTGCTACTGACTTTTGTATACCACATATACCACAGATTGTTAATATCTTGATATGGGGTGTGGAGGCAGGTAGCATGCAGTAATTCAGTTATGTCAAAATGCTCTGCATACACTTAGAGACACCCAAAATATTTCTGACAGAGAATTATATATCTTGAATCATATAACTGATCTTGCTAGTCATGCCATGGATTGGTGTCTTCTAGCTGAAATAAACATATCATTCATTACTAACCTTTAACATCCTTGTTAAGCTTTTAAAAACAATGGTGATTGAAGTGCATATGCTGAAGGGGGCAGGAGGAAGAAGAGAGATATAGATGAATGAGAAAACATAATTGGACAGGCTGCAAGGTGAGATCTCACACTTCAGGACAGCCATTCCCAACCTGACAGTTTCCAGAGACACAGGATTACCACCATTTCATGGCAACAATTGTATTTTGAGATTTGTAGACTATCTGGATTGTAAAGCAAGTAGAAGAGCACTTTTGGAGGAGACAGTAAGAAAATTGTAAACCTCCATGTCCTTCTCTGTAATCCTAAAGTCTTTTCTGAAAACTAAAATTTTTAGCCAGAAATTAATTAGTGTACATACAACTAATTAAATTATTTCAATTATTAGTGTTGGTGTGAATGAATTAATGTCCCAGTTTCTAAATTTTAACATCAAAATATTAATTTTAAAATCTGAAGTTCCAAGCTTTTGCCACTCTTACCCTTTGCATATTGTTATTGATTTAGATAGGTTAAGATGCATAAGTAATGTTCATCTTTGTCAGAGCAGGGCACAAAGTTGTAGACTTAAAAGAGGCAAAAGTAGTGGAAATAGTACTGTATTGTTAATTGTAATATATATAATGGTGTACTGGAAATTGATAATAAAATAAGTCTAGATGTTTTCCTTACATTCAAGTGCACAGCTTTGTTTACCAGAATAATATAAAGTCTCCGATTAGGATGCAGCTCATGAAATTTGATCTCTCAGGTATGCTCAGGAGATCATAGTGATGCCCTTGCTGATAAATGAAGAGATTAAGGGGAAGAGGTCTTCCCTGCTGTTTCTGTGCCTTGATCTCTATGCATTCAGCCAAAAGTCTGAATAGAACTTACATATCACATTATGAAGACTGTAAGTGAGGTCATTTACCCCACCTTCTTCAGGGTTCCCAATGCCATAAAAATATATATCAGCTCCAGTAGTTCTCACAGGGTAAAGTGAATTCAGCATATTTTTTGAAGAACTTGGGTCTCTTCCCACAATTTCAGCAGCTCTCTGAAAACTCCCTCTAAATACTGATTTGTATATACATGCTATAGAAAGCTACAATAAAAAGATGTCACTGAATCTTTTCCTTCGAATTCTCCTCCTTTTTACTTATCTAGAAATCTAGGTTGCAATATTTTGATAATGTGAAAACTGCATTGTGAGTATTTTATAGGGACGTTAGATTCTTATTACAAATTCTAGTGCTTAAGCTTGTTTGAATGCTTACTGATGTGTAAAAATCCTGGGAAAGTACATGTAAGTGCTAACTAGTGGTAGTAATAAACTATCTTTCTGTCTATCTGATAGTAATAAACCATGCTTTCATGAATGCAGATTTCCAGTCTCATCTTTTCCAGTAATGTTATGATAGAGCAGGAAATCACATCTTCCTGTACTTAGGCTCTACCTTTTAGCACTGTGCATAGGTTTTCCCTTTTGCTGATGTTCAGTTTGCTCTGTCTCTGATTCTGATTTCTGTTCTGATCTTCCCCTTGCCTTGTCTTTCTCCATTTTTCTCCTTATTCACCTAGAGATGGCAAATATTCTCTGCTCTACATTCTTCTGTTTTGGCTTTCTATTTAGGTTCCTGCACCCTGTCTCTACATCTGATACTTCACATTTAGCAACTGCTATTCCTGTAACCATGACAACAACAATGACATGATATTAACGAGAGGATTAGCATCACAGTGAGGACTCCAGACTAATTATTTTTTTTAAAAAAATCAAATAATCAGTAAATTATTGTTTTAGATATCTGTAGCTCTCTCTGTGTTAAATATTTTTTTAATGGAAATGCTTGCTTGAGATAAGGGTGGATAGGAAATCTACTAGGTGCGGATTTCTGCATATGCAATTATAAAATGCTTCAATCTATCACACACATCCTGCCAGACTCCAGACAGTGTCAATTTCTGTCAACCCCCCCTCCAAAAAAAAACCCCAAAACTGACAGATACTGCAAAAATCCTCATCTGCATCTTTATCACTGCTAGAATCCACACAGATGTCTGTGTAGGCACTAATAATTAGCTTGTAGTTAAAATGAGGTAGAAGGAAGGAGAGGGTGAAGTCTGGATTTGACTGAGCATGGCATTTATGCCAGGCAAGACACATTAAAAAGGATTTAGAAGCGAAATGTCAAGGCTCTGGGTGACCTCCTTCCACCATCAGCCTCTTTGGGGTAGACCAAATGAGACTTTTTCCATGTAAGGTCTCACTATTAATGCAGAAAGGTCAACAGACATGGTTCATTCCACTCATCAAATCAGCTAACTGAGGTATGGAAAGCAGGTAAGGCAGGGTTGGTATTGGTTTTCAGAGGCATCCAGAGCATACCTGGCCTCTTTTAAATGAGGGAGCTAAAGCCAGCTGAGTTCCTTGCTAACATTTGCAGCTGCCAAAAAAGAAGATGTGCAGAATTGGTTGCCAGGTGGAGCGAAAGAGACATTGAGAATGGGAAAGTTAAGAAAAAATTGGAAAATTTTTCCATCAAACATGCCAACTTCATTTTGCTAGAATGGGAATCATGCAGCCCTCCAGGTGTTGTTGGAGTGCAAATCTCAGCAGTTTGATGCCACTTTAACTGCCACGATTTTTCCTACAGACGCCTGGTATTTGTAGTTTGGTGAGGTATTCAGCTCCAAACACAAGCTTTTGGCTATCTTGGAAGAATGCCTGGAGAAACAGCTGCTAGACCAAAGAATCGCTCTCCAGCAGTTCACTCCTAAGAAGGCTTTTTTACTTTGTTTCAAATAACATGAGCTAATCACCACTATACAAATTCTCTTACCAACCAACACACCACACTATCTCAAACTCCCACAATCCCACAGCATAGCTTTTTTGCTTATATACAGAATTACCATGAGGTGACCACTAAGTCTTCCTATACAAGTTGCTATGTACCATAGACACCAGTCCCTCTTCAGACTGAAGACATAGCATATTTACATTTAGTCCAGCTCAGTTGACCTTGAGCATCCGGCTGCTGCTCTGGACTCCAGCTGTAGCCAATTTAGGCTTCTGCAACCATTGCCACATCTGAACATTTTCGTCTTTAATACATTAACACTGGCGTATGTAAGCATACACAGATACAGTAGAGTCATATAGACAACTTGATATTCCCCATTTTAATTCTGTTAGTCTCATTCAAGATAATTTGAATTACTCCGTTGGGCTGCAAGACAAGAGGAGGAGAGGGAATTCCAGGGCATCCTTCCTTGATAGACACAGTTAATGGAGTTTTATGGTTCACATCACTAACTGCAAGAAGAATTAGGAAGTGAATGCCAGCTGAGTGTTTTATAGCCCTCATTCTACCAGTCAATGGGAAATTCTTGGAGATTTTTTTTTTAAATGACAAAACACAAGGAAAAAGCAGACAGAAAATCTGACTGTCAAAAGTCATGCTTTTCTAAATCTATTCTTTTCTAAACCTCTGTGACTCTTTGAGAAAGGCATAGACACTGGCAGGCTCTAGAGGTTATTGAACTGCAACTCCCATCAACCTTAGACAGTATATTCAATGGTGAGGAATGCTGGAAGTTGCAGTCAAAAAACATCAGAAACTTTTCCTAGTTCTGCTAGGGTTCCCAGAGTGAAAACTGTATATGGCTCCTGTACCTTTGATGGGTGTGTAGAAGAGGGAATTTTAGCAAGTGTTGCTTGTTATCTGATTAAGTGACAAAGTACACCTGCTGTACTACTGTACTTCTGCATAACCATCCAAGATAAAAGAGCCATCTCCAGTTTTCACTCTGGTAATCCTATTTGGCATGCACATAGAGAAGGCCCTCTTCCTTATCCCAAAAGAGATACAACTCAGATGTTTATGGGATGTAAAAGAAAAATCTTCCAAATGATTTTCATGTATGAAGAAGCTTATATGAAAGATTGCGGCCCTTTAGGAATCCTGGCCCCAATCTGAGACTTACATTCTCAAAATTTGAAAAGGAGAAGAATGAGCTGAATGCTATAACCACAGGCTACTTCTACAATCCTGATCATTGTGTTTTCAGAAGCTTTTAAAGAAACCTTTAAAGACATATGCAAATTAGGTCACTGCTGTTATTTGTTTCCATATTCAACAACTCCCCTGCACAGGAATGCCAATGTACTTTCACCTATAAATAGAATTTTCCTTTAGCACTGAGGGGGCATTGTAATACTGAGATGCATTTGTAGAGATTAGACATATTCTTAATTTCTCATGTATACAGAGCCAGAGGGTGTGCATAAAGCTTTACCTCAGATTCATGTACCACACAGACAATTTAAAACCTGCCACAAGGAATGAACAAGCGATACTCCCAAATCAACATGAAATACATATTTCTCCTCAAATATTTTAAAATTCTTCTCTGATGAAGGGATGAACAGACAGATGGTGTTTTATGTGTTTATTTGCATTCCCTCCCTTCAACTGCAGCTGTTTATTCATATATCCTCCCCCCAACATCCTACCATCATGCATTCATTTGAAATGAGCCTTCCTCCTGCACTGTAACAGTGGTTCAGTGAAAAAGGAGATAAAAACGGAGGTGTGAATACACATGCAGACATTGTTTCTTATTTCCTTAATGGAAGCACAGAGCAGAAAATCAAGACTTGGTTGGTCATGATTCCCGTTTCGATTACTGTAATGTGCTCTACATGGGGCTGCCTTTGGAAATTCCAGAAACTGGAAATTTCAGCAGATTCAAAATGTGCTGGCCACACTGTTGAACAGGGCTGGTTACAGGGATCAAGTGTGTTGAAACAACTTCACTGGCTGTTATTTCATTTCTAGGCACAACTGAACGTTCTGATTTTGACCTTTAAAGCCCCACATGACTTAGAAGAATCTGAAAGGCAATCCCTTATACAAGCCAGCAAAAGCTTTAAGATCAGTAAGGCTTCATCCACTCTGCAGAAATAATCCAGTTTCACACCACTTTAATTGCCATGGCTCAATTCTATGGAATTTTGGAATGTGTAGTTATGTAAGATATTTAGACTTCTTTTTCAGAGAGCTCTGGTGCCTCAACAGACTACAGTTCCCAGAACTGAGCCATAGCAGTTAAAGTGGTGTCAAATAGGATTATTTCTGTAGTACAGATGCAGCCTAGGAGAAACTTCTTTTGAGTCCCATCACCTTCACAGGCACATTTGGTGAGGATACAGAAAAGAGCCTTCTCCGTGACTGCTTTTAAGCTGTTACTAACCTTTCCATGGGAAGTTGGCTGGCTCCATTCCTGCTCTCTTTCTGTCAGGAACTGAAGAGCTTTTTGTTCAAGCAGACCTTTGAGTTTTAAATTATAGTTAGCCCCTCTTATACATGGATTTTTTTATACACAGATTCAAGCATACACGGATTGAAAATGTTCCAAAAAAGTATAAATTTCAAATATCAAACCTTGATTTTCCATTTTTTATAAGGGACACCATTTTGCTATGTTATTATATTTAATGAGACTTGAGCATACACAGATTTGGTTATACACGGGGGATCTTGGAACCACTGTATATAGCAGGAGTGTGTGTGAAGTGATGTGTTGCATTTTATTTTATTTTTTAAAATATATTATTAGTAATTACATTGTATACATGTTTTAACTATTTTAACTATGCTTTTTAATAGACTGTTATTTAATTCTTTCTATCTTTTGTAAAATAAAATTCTAATTTAATCTTTTTTAAGCTTCTGGAAGCCACCATGGATCCCATCCCAGGAGAAAGGCAAGGTATAAATTCAATCAATCAATCAATCAGTCAGTCAGTCAATTTTGGGATGAAAACCTTCTCCCTCACCTAGTAGAACTAGAAACCAATGGATTTTGCAAGAGTATTGTTTCCAAATATGTACTGAAAAGCATTTTTAAAAAGCATTTTAAACATGCTGATAAGTGGAGAGAGGTACTGTAAATAAAATACATATTTATATATCCTGTCCCTTGTATTTCTCCATCATGACTAAAAGAATACTTTTATGACGTCTTCAGTGGGATTACACATAGTGCCATAATGGAAGACTAACATCACAAACAGGCCTTTGTGGTGGAAAAAAGTCACACAGAGTCACAGAATCTTAGAGATGGAATGGGCCTCATTGAATGTCATATGCACCAGTCCATACAAAAATGAAATGACTACTAATGAAAAACATATGTAATGACCACTTCTAATGTAGTGGGGTTAAAGGCACCACCTATTTCTTCTTCCTTGTCTTCCTTTCTGCCAGGGACCAGTTGCAAGAGTATAGCCAGCCCTGCTGTTAGACAGGCTACGGTTTCTACTTTAGACAGCAAATTGGTAGTTATTAATTTATTATGATAGTTTTATTGCAAATTACAGGGGAGATTTTATGGGATGTTCTAAGCCAAGTACCAGGAAAGGGGAAAAAAAATCAGGACCAGGCTTAGGTAAGATGTTTGACTTGAGGTGAATGTCTGGGAAGAGCTGTGTGCATCATTTTTTGTTTGTTTGTTATACTTCAGGTAGCAAAATGTCTTGGACTACCTCTGTTTTGCATCATTCCTTCTGAGTGGCACAGCCAGGACTTAATCCATTGCTTGTGAAAAGATGGGTATTGTCCTCCCCCAAGCCCAGAGTTATACATTTATCACTTCAAAACTCTTAATTATTCAGTTGGAAGTTGTCACCTTTTTCCTTCCCACAGAACTTTGGTCATCTCCCCATGATGCTTACATACATCTGTATTACTGTAAGCTAGTAAATCTCCATTATTGGTATTTAACCCCCCTTTTGATGTGCTCCACTCAAGCATTCATTAGTAATTGCTTGTATATCTCACTATTGTTCAGTGGCATTTCAGGCTATTTCATTCTAAGTATTAAAAAGTGCCTTCAGCTGATTATCACTTTGAAACAGTATGAGTGAGGACTGGTGAATGGGCACTTTTAAAAAGAAGCCTTAGGTTTTGCAGAAGTCCAAGAAATGCAAGACAGATAAACAGTGAACCTGGTTCCATCCAAGAGAATAACCTTTCTTCTGAATCAATAAATAGATTTCTAAAATCCTTCCCTGACAGTTCTGTAACTCTAGTCTGATATAATTGCCAATGCTTGATTTTAAATGTAGTGGGGCAAAGGGGCAGAATTGCAGTCACAGCAATGTAAATGTTTAATTTCAAGGAAATAGACTTGATGCGCCTCATCACACGGAGAGTTTTGTAGCTCTGATCCAAAGCCACTGTGGGTCCAACCATGTGTGATGTATTATCTCATGTGATAGCTTTCTATGGGGGGACGTTCCGAGGCGGATCCACAGTCAATCCAAAGTGACTCCTGAATAATAAAGGAGAACAAGGCACTGCAAAATAATGATGATGATGATGATGATGATGATTATGATGATTATGATTATAATAATGTTATCAGTTTTCTGAGGCACCAGAGCTCTCTGGCAGAGAAGGCCCAATGTCTCACGACACTACAATTCCCAGAATTCCATAGCACTGAGTCAGGACAGTTAAAGTGGAGTCAAACCGGATTATTTCCCCAGTGCAGATGCAACCTAAGTGAAGGCAACTGTTACAAAAGGAAGGAGAGTGGATTGGATTCATGGAGGTGGTACTTTAGGGAGCATGGAGAATAAGGGAAAACGGATCATTTCTGCACTCCTCCAAAATGGATCTCCTTCAGATCCAAAGGATTTACTTCCAATTAAACCTGCAGCTTCTACACTGATTATTTTGCAGTGAAATACATTATTATTATTATTATTATTATTATTATTATTATTGAAATATTATTATTGTTATTAATAAATTCTTTCGCTGCATAATAATAATAATAATAATAATAATAATAATAATAATAATAATAATTTTGCCAGTGATACATTCGGATGAAGCAGAGGGCATGTAGGGATAGGTGACATTCCCTATCATTCACGTGAGGCTAGCATTCACATGAAACTGGTACCAGGAAGTGGCCCCCTTCTTCACCTCAGAAGTGCAAAGGTTCATGATGCTTTCAGACCCCCACTGAGCATGCACAAGGGTCCCAATTCACTTTGGTGAATCCGCATGGTATGTTCATTGGCTGCCTATTCGCTTCCGGGCCCAATACAAGGTGTTGGTAATTACCTATAAAGCCCTAAGTGGCTTGGGCCCAGGGTACTTGGAGGACCGCCTCTCCCCATGTAATCTGCCCCGCACACTCAGGTCAGCCGGGAAGAATTTGCTGAAGGTCCCAACTGTGCAATATGCGGTGACCTCACAAAGGGCCTTTTCCATCTCGGCCCCAAAAATATGGAACAATCTTCCTGACGAGCTCCGTTCCACCACCTCCCTGGATCTTTTCAAAAAGAACCTTAAGACCTTTTTCTTTCACCAAGCTTTCCACCCATGAGATGCGATATTATGCCCTTTCCCCCCTACTTGCACTGACTTTTGCAATGTTTTTTGGATCTTCAACTTAGCTGGCTGTGTAATAGTTTTTAATATGATATTTTAATTACTTATATTGACATGTATGTATTTTTATGTTGGAATTTTAATCTGTACGCCGCTTTGATCATCGTGGAAAAGCGGGATAAAAATTTAATTTATTATTATTATTATTATTATTATTATTGGTGTGGTAATTTAATGTGCACTTGCTCCGCTTTGACTCAATTTCGTTCTTCATGTGTGATAATTCATCACATGAATTGCCTTGGATTCGAATTGATTCTGCTTCCCCTTCACTTCGGATTGGCTCTGGATTGGAGTTCCAGTTTCACGTGTGATAAGGGCCAGTGTATTCTAAACCCTGTCAGATTTTAGTTCATTATCCGTAATAGACAAGCATCTCATAAGCATTTCATCTCACTAAATAACCAAGTCTCTTTTTTACATTTTCTCAGCCTTTTTTAAAAAAAACAAAAAACAAAAAACAAAACACAATCTGAAAATGTTGTGTTTTCAAATGAACAATGGAAGCAAAAATTATATCAAATTATTTTTTTAAAAAAAAATACATGGAGTCTTTCATTTTGCAATGCAAGCACAAGTGAATTTAAAAAGAAAAGAAAATTACACTGTGTCTGGAAAGGCAAGAAAATCAACAGAATCAAACAGGACAGACAGAGGTTTCTAAAGAGTCATCCACAGACCACCCTTTCCCCATTTCTATCCTAAAAAGGCATGCTGGAGTATTTGCATGGTGCATCTTCTTCACTTCAGATTGTTTGTGTTTATTGTCATAAACATTTGCTGTCTTCATGTTTCAGTATTTCAATAGCAAGGCCTCATTTGTGTCAAATCATATAATTTCTAGGGAACTTTCAGGTGATGGGAGGTTTGTTCATATTTAACTATACAGTAGAGCCAGTGTGGCACAATGGTTTGTGCATTGGACTACATATCTGGAAACCAGTGTTCAAATCTCCATTGAGCCATTGAAACCCATTGGCAAACGCACTCTGCACAATTTTTTCCCAAGAAAACCCAGTGATAGGTTTGCCTTAGGCAGTGGCATCCCCACCTCTGGTATAACCTAGTGCAGAGAGGGGCTGCTGGAGGGTGATGATAGTCAAAAGAGTATGCTCGGCTCTCTCCTTCACCACCACAACAGAGGCATTCAGAACCATGGCAAAGCTGGGAGGGAAGCACTCAGCCCTTTTCCCCATTGCTGTGGTGAAGTTGGGAGGGGAACATTCAGCCCTCCTCACCTCCCAATGGGAGGAAGGACCAATAGGGTGTCACCTGTCTTCTGGGGTGTCACCCGGTGCGGTCCACACCCTCCAAATGCCACTGGCCTTAGAGACTCCATAAGACAGAAATGACTTGAAAGCACATAACAATAACAAATTATACTTTACAGTGTGATGGGTTGGGGGGTGCTGCAGCACAGTGCACTAAAAGGAAATTAGCCCCCCCAATGCAATCTATGTGAACACCATCCTTTCTCTTTGGCAATTAGAACTGAAGAAAACCTTCCATTGGAACCAATGGGAGACCCCTTAAAAAAAAGACTGCTAGCAAGAGAGGACTGCCCCAGCATATGGAGAGTGGCATGAATCTCATAAACCCCCTAAAATACTCCCTTACAGGGTTTCTTTAAAACAGGGGTAGGCAACCGTTTTGAGCCGGGGGCCGGGTTGCTGTCCCTCAGACAACTGGGGGACCGAAGCCAAAAAATAAATAATTAAATAATTAAAAAAAATTAAATAAATAAATAAACCAGGTCAAATGTAGGACAACATTTTCAAATGGTGGACACTTTTTTTTAAAAAAGTGGAGGACACGCAAAAAAATTTGATTTTTAAAAAAATGTTAATATAAATGCATGTTTCTGAGGTGTCTATAGACAATTGCCCCCCTTGCCCCTCGCGCGAGAGGCCAAAGGCCCCGGCGGCAATCGGCGGCAGGACCAGGCTGGAGCCGGTCGCAAGGCCACATCCGGCCCGCGGGCCGCAGGTTGCCTACCCCTGCTTTAAAACAAAGAAACCTAATTGTAGTGTGGGAGTGCGGGAGATGGCACAGAGAATAGACTATGATCTAATGGGGAAGTCCTGCCCATCCTACAGAGCAAAGATGCACAACATGTGCCCACCTGCCCAACCTCCCTCCCTCCCTCCCTCCCTCCCTCTCTCTCTCTCAGTATGAATTTTGTATGTGTGTGTGTGTGTGTAGAATTGCATTCCTGGAAGTTTCTAACAGAGACAATTCTCCTTTAAAATACGGGACTGCAACTTGATTTATTGAAAGGATGCTTTTTCCCTAGGATTTAAGCTGGACTTGAACTTCCAGTTTTGAAATAAAAGCCAAGCACCTCCTCCATCCATCTACTCTGCTGTACTGTTGTTCCCCAGTTATGCCCTGTGGAGGGAGATCTACCTCTTTGCAGGCTCAAGCCCATCACCAGTAGTGAGCCAATTTGCACTCCAAGGGGGCAAGAACAAGTTGTGAGGGAGGTACTTCTCATTCCACTCATTGCTTGGGCAGTAGAGGCCCTTTCACACTACACAGTTATAGCATTATGATCCTATTTTAATTGCCATGGCAACCCCTTATGGAAATTTGGAATCTGTGCTTTAGGAAGGGACAGTTACAATGGAATGCTATAAATGTAGCATTGTATAATGTGAAAGGGCTCCTGAGCAGCTTTTCTGGGGCAAGACAGGCCACACAGTTGTGTCTCCACCCCTGGTGTCACCCAGTGGGGGTTGGGGCATAGTGGCATGATACAGGGGAAATGCACTTGGAGTCTATCAGGCCAGCCCATCCTTCTTCTCCTGAGAAGGACAGAATAGCATGGGAGGGGAGAGCCTGATGGGGTGTCACCCCTCCTCTGGTGCCCCCTCTAGTGATGCCACTGAGACTACAATAGACCCCTTGCACAACCTTCTGGGACTCCAGTGCTGCCAAGGTTGGAAATTTGGTGGCAACAGTGGCAGCTCTATAAAGTGCAGAAGAATTCTGGGGCACTTTCCCCTACGATAACTCAGACGCCCACTTTAACTCCGGAGGGACATTGCAGCTGCCAAACTTTGCGACGTCCTTCCGGAGTAAAATGAACCTGGTTCTTCCTCCTCTCTTCTCCCTGCTGCTGAATTACTGGAACACAAACTACTTTTGCACTTTGAACTCAGTTTGCAACTACCAAAATAAGCTGAGGACAAAGGGGGAAAAGGAGAGAGAAACTGGGACATTTTAAAAGCAGCTGAAAAGTGGGATGACAGATTAATTGGGTCTGTCCAAATCAAATCAGGACAATTGAAGGTTATGTTTCTGTTTTCTACTTAAGCTTTAATTCTTCTTTTTGTAAAATCATGGTTTTTACAATGGATGGTGCTATGGCCAGAGCACCAGGCAGAAGCCAGGAAACCTACAGTTCACAGAACTCCCTCCAGCACCTGCTACCATAGCAATGCTCAGCTTACTCTTCCCCGATCCCCAGTGCTCTCCTTACTGCTGTCCCAAAATGCTGGTTTTTCACTCTTCCTTCCAGGCAGTGGCACACTTTCTTACTCTCTTGCTTTAAATTGTTCTTCAGATGGCCCCTAGATGGCCACATGGGCCCAGAGTGGTATGGTGTGGAAATCCAGAAACATATATCAGGACTATATAGCTTTGCTCTGGAATATGCCCCCAACCAAAAGTTAAGAAAGAGACAACAATCTGCCTCATAGGGGGGATGGAGAGCAAAAGGGCATAGAGCAGGGTCTGGGACAAAGGAAAGAAAATGGAAGGAGAGAGAGAAACAACCAGCAGACAAGACAGAAAGAACAGAGCAGAGGGTATGCTAGAGAAGGCAGGAGAAAAAAATGGGGGTGGGGTGACCTAGCAGTATCATTCTGTCTTGATTATATCCCAGTTGCAAGACATCTGGGACATTTCCTACAAATTATTTTTAAATGGAACATTGTATTTTAATGTTTTCAATGTAAGCTGCCTGAATACTGTTTGTTGAAATATGGATACAAATATGAATTTGTTCAAAATGTCTCACTTTCAGATAAGAAACAGGTTTTCATGAGTCTCAATGGAAATTCAAAACAGGACTGTTGTATTCCAATACCTGCTGAGCACACAACTGAAGTTTCCTGGATTGTCATAATGAATCTCCTGGACTCAGAGAATGCTGTAAGGAGAACAAAGTGTTCAGAATTATTGGCAAAGTATTTAAATTTCCCTACTCCCCAAGACTCACCATTTTCCTGCCACCCCCCCCCCCCGGGCAAAGAGTCATGTAGTTGGTAAGAGTGGGAAGGGTGCAACCAAGGACCACCTAGTTTTGTTCTGCTAGCCAGATGGGCTAGATGAAGCAGTAAATCCTGGATTTCTCCTTCATCACAGGATGATGGGTAGGTTAAAATGTGACAGTGGGGGATGAAGCAGGAAACCGTGCAAGAACACTGACACTGTTGGGAGCCTCGTGTTGCCCAACGTTCTGGTTGCTACTGCACAAGCATATCATTGCCACCTTATCCTTCAATTCCCTCCCCACTTCCCCTGACAGGCCCAGAATGTGAGAAGGGAAAGGAGGCAAGCAAAATGGTTTTGTGTTGTGTGATTATTGTGTCCGTGGTGTGAGCCTAGGCCTAGACAGCATGGTGGAATTTTGGAGATTATCGAACCCAGGAATCTCAGCAGGAAAGATGCAGGATCTAAAAGACAAAAACAGATGTTATGCATTTACCCGTTTCTGGGCTGCAGGCAGCCCATCTGCAACCCAGACTTCTCCTGCGGTTTTTTTCAAGAATGAGATTTCCCATTCTTGAAAAAGTCATGGGAGAAGTCCAGGTTGCCCGAGTGGATATAGGCTGCCTACAGCCTGGACACGGGTAAATGCGATAATATCAATTTTCATTTTTTCAATCCTGTGTCTCTCCTGACAGGATTCCTGGGTACAATAATCTCCTTTGCTTCTCTCTGTTCACACTAGTTAGGAGGTACAAAGAAGAAGAAAAGATCTCTTAGCTTGGTATGGGCACTGAGGCTGCAACATAATGGTAGAAACCATTTTTAATGGTTAAGATAAAGCAAACTAAAATGTAAAGAAAAAAAATTATAGGAAAGAGTGTTCTGCTATTCATTTGAGAATTTCTTCTCACTAAAGGCAGCAATTGTATTATCTCCTAAAGAAACTGAAAAGGTTTTGTTAGGTGCCACTACTCACAATAGATTCTGTTCTAAATAAGCTATGTAGTACTTTCCTAGGACTTTCAAAAAAGTTACCTTTTTAAATTACAATTTCAGGCAGATTCTTCTAGCCAGTATGGCTGGTAACTTTCTCAAGCTCTTCCTTTCATACTGTCAAGGAAGGGTTACAACTGTGCACATTTTGACAGTGTATGAGCTGAGACTCCAGGGAAATGCTTGCAGAAAAATTATAAATCAGAGGCGTTTTTCATGCTCTAGAAATTTGACAGTGACACTGCAGATGTACTTAAGTCTTCAGTATATTTTACTGAGCTAACCTCCTTGTTTTATATGTATTCTAATATAATAGGTTTCCCTCTCTGAATCAGAGCCTCTGTGACTGCTTAAGGCAGTACTATTCAGTGGGGCTGCAGAGCTTGGAAAAGTTCCTTTTTTCAACACAGTTCCCAGAATTCCCTGCCAGTATGACAATGCACAGCTGAGTCTAATGGAAAATGGGTGCCACTGTTGGAAGCAGCTGAAGATGAGAATGGATGTAGAAGCTTTTATATCCCAATCTGAGCATTTTCCATAGTCTGGAGTGCAGGAGTACTTTCTTAACTGAATCAAAAAGTACCTTGGTTACTTTTGGTGTAGATTTGCTGTGATCAATAGAACGCCTGAGGGCCTGACATGTAATCATCTTTTTTCTTCTCCTACGGCTTTCAGGAGTCTGTGCTTATTGCTTCAGTAATGTTACAAACATAACAGAAGCTTGTCTAGACTTCAGTGTGATTAGAGAGGTCTGAACAATGGTCAAAATTTCACTTGTGTTTCCCATGGCAACTTACAAGCCTTGGGCCTCAGAAAACAGAAAGAAAATTGCTCTGTTATTATAGAATAGCAGAGTAAGCATTGAGTAAGTTTCTCTCTGCTGTGCAGCACAAATTCCTCCCCACACATCTATGATATTTATTTAGCAAAATGCTCTCGATTATGATGAGCTTGAAGTATGAAGAGGGAGACAGAGGGAGAGTGCATGAGCAAGTGAGTGAACAAACTTTCAAACTGAAAAATAAGTCCTCATATCTAGGCCAAACTAGGTGGGTGGGATGAAGGACAGCCATGGACAAAATCATCTTTATTTTTTAAAAAATAAGTAAATAACAGCCATTGTTAACTTTGGTGCTGAGAGTGGAGATCATCACATCCCCCATCTCCTGTTTGCCCAGGGCCAGCCCTCGGAAAGGTAGTGGGGCAGCTGCTTTCTGATGGCAAATGATGGAGGGTTAATAACAGAAGCAAGGTCCAGGAGGAGAGAGCTGGTTATGGCCTATGGTCTGTTAAGCTCATTTGTTACCCTTGGGTGTCACACTGCTGTGTAAGCACTGAAGTAAAATCCAGCTGCTAGTCCATTTGGTTTCTCTATGTAAGATCAGAGAGTGCCATCTCTTCCTTTCTTTCTGGCAGCATAATGTTTTAAGAGATTATCAGACAGGGGGGAAAGGGGGAAGAAAAAGGCTTTCATTACCACAATTAATAGTGAATTGGCCATGGTGTGATAATTTCCATAGATTAACTTTGTATATATCAAGTAGGGCAAAAGTTATAGCTACCATGTGGATGTCTGATTCCCTCCCTCTTCTCACAAGAAAAATAGTAGGAATAGATGGACAGAAATTCACTTTGCCAATCAAACCAGGCATTTTTAGCATTTTGACTTCAAAATTCAAATTTAAAATTTAAGATAAAACACTGACGCTAAAAACAGAGGTCTAAAATTTTAAGAAGCTGTGAAATACTTTTTCATCTTTATAAATAAGAGGGAAATAGCAGTCTCAGAGCAACCCCCCCTGTGAACAAAACTTACCAAGAAAACCCTATGATAGGTTCTCCTTAGGGTCACCATAAATTAGAAATGACTTTTAGACACACAACAACAACAACAACAACAAGATAAATAGGGTAATTTAATAACTGGTCTCTGCGAGCACTGTCCTTCCCAGTTTTACATTCCTGAGAGATGATTCTTCTCCATTGAGGACAACTGCACAGTTGCTTCACATTTGAAACATTTGCTACTATATTCATGGCTGAAATTAAAAGCATTCTGAATTATTTTAAGACAACTCTATGGAGTAAAAGGATGTGGACTACTACATGGAATTGTTTTTCTCTTTGTATAATCTATTGAAATGTGTGATCAATACTGCATTGTTAACTATTTTGTTCATTTGTTTAAGACAAGCCAGTCATAAGTCTTAAAACTTCTCTATATTAATTAAATCATCTTCCTGATATAGGTTTTTTCATATGGCTCCAGGCGAACATCATAATTATGCTTTTCACAATTGAGCATTGATATTTGCCCTGTAAAATTTCAGACAGTAATCGCTGAGTATAATTTGCAAGTAAGCCAACACATTTCACCTCTGTGGCAATTAATTCTAAAGGATTATATGACGTTTAAGACTTATTATTGTTAATAGCTCCCATCTTGCTTTTCCTGCATGGAAGGATCTCAGAATAAAATAAAATATACATCCCACTTTTGCTAACTACAATTTCTTCGTAAGTTAAAAATATGAGTCATCATTCTGAAGTTGAAACGTATTAGCAGAAACCATGTAATCCGGAACCAATGAAATCTGTTCTCTCTCCTTCTTATGTAGTGGCTGTGTAAATATTTTAGAACACAGATGGGGAAACCAAGTTTCCTTTCTGTATAATTTTGTAATGTCTACACCTAGAACTCCATAAAATTTACATGCTGAACTCCAGGAAATATGAGGCTTTCCTTGTGTTTAGCATGTGAAATCTTCAACAAGCAACCAGTGAATCATTCCTAACTTTAAAAAAATTACTGTGTTTTAAAAATATAATTATAAAGAAAAAAAGAAGGCATGAGAACACAGGATATGAACATTGATTAGACATATAGCTTGATTGAAGCTGGCTATATATTCAACAATACATATGTAAGTACAAAAATACAGTGCTTTGTATTATTTACATGTCTTTAAAAGACTTCTTGATGACCTCTGACATGTGAAACTAAAGCTTTTGCTTACAGCAAACATAGCATTCAGATGACCTGGTCCAGGCTTCAGTCTGTGAAAGAAAGACAACTAACCTCAGAGAGTGTGGCATGTAAAGCAGCAGTTAAAACAAATTAATTTTAAAATGTATTAAATTGTCTATTGGACCAGTAAGAGCCCTAGTGTGTTGTCTTTGCCACTATACCTTGTCACCTGTTGTTTGTTTGAGTGAGTGGCACAAAGGAAATAGAAATGGAAAGGGAGCATCTCAGGTGATCCCTTCAGAGAGTTCCAGCAAATCTGATAGAACACATAAGCAGCCCTGCTGAGTTGCTAAAGGCTTCTGCCACACCTGCCATAAAGTGTTTCTTCAACAGCCACACTGGGGGAAACAAATGAGTTTTGAGTTAGAGATGTTACTTATGTGTGCCATATTTTTGGGGGGATTCCTGTAGAATCTCTTGGGCACTATTGGAAGAGGATCTTGGACTAAATAATTATTTTGGTCTGATACCTGAAAATAGCATAACTCTTCATATGTTTCTGTACTCATAAAGGCACAATCTATGGCTGTGATATTATATGCCTAGAAGTCATTTCTGACTTATGGCATCCCTATGACCATTGAGTTTTCTTGGCAAGATTTGTCTTTACCTTCCTCTCAGGCTGTGAGTGTGGGGCTTAACAGACAGGTGGCTCAACGCTGCTCCTTTCAGCCCTGGAAGCAGGCTGCGGCAACCACATGCCATGGCCTGCGCATGGAGCAAAATGAAGCCCCATAAAAGGGTTTCGTTTTGTGCTGTAGAACAGGTGCCATAACTGCTGTGGTGCTGCACAATGACACCCCTTGTGCACAGTGCTGTTTGGGTGCTACGCACGAGGGACATCATCATGGCATGCCCCATGTAAATGGGCATGTGCCAAGATGGTGCCCTGGTGGAGAAAGAAGGGCTTGGAGCATGTGAATGCTCAGCTCTTCTTCACCCCTCATGGGTTTTCAGAGCTCAGCGGGGAATCCAACACTCAAACTACTATTTCATGTCACTCTCATAGAGCTATGGCTTCGTGTAGTATTGTCTAGCTACACAGTGAGGCTTTGATCTTATTTTTTTGTTTTCATGACTGAATTAATATATTTCTGCATTTGCTCTTCAGTGAAACATTTTTCAAGTGGTTTATAGTAAAATTCTTCATATGTTTATGTATTTGAATTGCTATGACATTGTTGTTGCTGTATGCCTCCAAGTCATTTCTAAGTTATGGCAGCCCTAAGGGAATACAATAATAGCAATAAAAATAATAATAGAACAGCAATTAAAATGCTGTTTGCAAAAGCTAAAACTCAGTACCTGCTCAAAATATGAAGCTATCAATATAGGGAGAGCTCTTCTCTCCAGAAGCAAATTGCACAGGCAGAGTGCCACAATGAAGAAGGCCTTCTCTGTCACTATGCAAATAGCCTCAGACGATGGGACCACTAGTTTTTTGTGGGTTTTTCAGGCTATGTGGCCATGTTCTAGCAGAGTTTCTTTTGACATTCAGCAGCATCTGTGAAGATGCCAGCCACAGATGCTGGCGAAACGTCAGAAAGAAACTCTGCTAGAACATGGCCACATAGCCCAAAACCCCCACAAAAAACTATGGATGCCAGCCATGAAAGCCTTCGACTTTATGATGGGACCACTCCAAGGAAAGCCTCCAAAGATGATCTCACTGCTATGTTGATATGTGAAAGGATGAGAACAAAAGCTATACAGTCCTCCCTCCACATTCGCAGCCTTGAGATCCATGGTTTCAATTATTCATGCAGTCAAGGCCACTAATGCAAGCATTGCTCTTCCCCCTCCCTCCCGGGCTTTTCCCCTTGAGAGAAGGAGCCCTTTCCCAGCTGGCCATGAAGCAATCTAGTGGGGAAAGGCAGGGGAGCCTCCACCTCCTCCCCAACACCCTTTCTCTGCCTGATCGCTCCCTGGGGAGGGAAAGGATCTCGGGGTGGGGGGTGGGGGGGGGGGGGGTGGAGGCTCCTCCTGCCTTTTCCTTGCCTGATCACTCCCTGGGCAGCCCAGGGAGAGAAAAGGCAGGGAAAAGGTCTTGGGGGGTGACAGGAGTTGAAGGAAGGGAGCTCTTCCTTCCCTCGAGTCCTTGCTGCCCTGGAAAGGCTTGAGGGATGCTTCTCCCAAGCCTTTCATAGCAGAGGGGCTGGAGGAAGAGATCACTCCCTGTTGCCCTTTCTCCCGGCGTTGTCCAGGTGGCAGAGGTGGAGGAAAGGAGCGCTCCTATTCCCCTGCTATCCCACCCTGGGAATGGTTGTTGGTGAGGGGTATTTGCAGTTTTTCACATTCATGGGGGTCTTTATCCCCTAACTCCCATGAATGTGGAGGGAGGTCTATATAAGGCTTTAAGAGTAAGCACTACAGATTTGGAACTAGACTGAAGATGACTGGGTCTCTGTAACCACTGTAGATATTTGCTCTCAACTATGGATCTCACTTAGTACCCAAGCAACTATGTTTTTTTGTTCTAGCAACAGCCTTCCAAGGCAGCCTCACATATATTTAATGCAACCAACATTTAATGCAAGCAACAACCTAATCTGAAGTTTTTCAGAGAATTGACAAATGCAGCCAGGGCATTTCTGTCCAGGTGGGGCTGCCCCTGGGACTGAAGGTGACAAAGTTGTTTCTAAAGCACACACACACCCAATTTTCTAAAACCAAGTGAACTTATTGGAAGATGGCATTGTGAGCAGTACTGACCCCCCAAATATCCATAGAATGTTGATGTGAGTGCCAATCATGCCAATGGAAAAACTTCTGAAGTAGGAATTTTGTTAGAATTATTCACATTCTATAAGCCATGGAGGACAGACCATCCTAATAGGCTCACCGTTAGTGTAGTGATAAACAGATAAACTCCAGGTTGAATCAACTTTGAAAGTTTTAATTACCATCCCCATAATCCTAAATATTCTTACATTTAATAAGACAGTGTGGGTAGTGGTTTGAGTGTTATACTGTGGATCATATCACACTGACAAAACCCCTGATTGCTCCCCAATGGGATACAGTCAGCTTTCGGGTTACTACTGGGAATTATCACACATAATTCATTGCCAATGCCGCTAGGCAACTGAAACTTGCATGCAGCCTGGGTCCCAGCTGCACTCAGCTGGCTGCTTTTCAAAAACTTGAGCTGTTGGTGCAATAAGTTCCCATGACTCTGGAGACCAGGGTTTGAATCCCTGCTCAGCCATGAAACCTCCTCTGAATAAATCTTGCTAAGAAAACCCCATAAAAGGGTTGCCTTTGGGTTGCCACAAGTCAGAAGTGACTTGAAATGGTGGTCTACATAACAATGACAAATTAGATCTGGGCTGTCTCCACACTGCATAAATAATCCAGTTTGACATCACTTTTACTGCCATGTCTCAATGCTATGGAATTCTGGGAACTGAAGTCTTATGAGACAGTTACTATTCTCTGTCACAGAACTCTAGTGCCATGATAAGTGGTGTCAGCTCGGATTATTTCTGCACAGCAGCAGCAATACTTTTGTAATGAGCTTTTTCTGCTACTTTCTTACTGGGATAGTTTTGGACTCTTACTCAGGAACATGTCTGATGGTTGCTACATACCTCAATAAAGTGTGAAGAGCTGATGACTAACTTGAATTTTAACAGGGATGTGATTGCTATCATTCTGTTACTCTTGTTTATTAAACACACAATAGAGAAAAATAGAGCGATTGCTCTCAGATAACTATTTTTCATCATCTTTCTCCTTACACAAACCAAATAGAGAAGTTATTACAGAACTGGGCAGCAATATGTTATTGCTATCTTCTGCCAAGGCCTTTGGCAAGACAAAGAAGCAGTATATACTAAAGTATGAGAAAAAGCAAAGCATGAAATGGGGAAATTTCAGGCATACAATTTCATATAAAAGTTTGTCTAGTAGATGTGGAAATAACTTGGGAGACAGGGGAAGTGTGGTATAAATTACTAAATTCTAGCCTTTGTTCAAAGAAATTAAAGGGAAAATGGAATGTATCCAAACTGTTGCTTGCACCAATCTGTCTTTCATATGTTTTCAAGACCAGGCATATTGGAAAACTGTACATACAGGCAATCCAGTGGTACACCACACTTTAGCCCAGTTCATAAATATATGGGTTGGCTGATATGCATAGATTTTCAGGGTGTAGGATGAAAGCCCTAGACATATGACTTGAATAACCATGCCTCAAAAGAACAATCAAAATGATACATACAGAAATGTCAGATACCAGCTTTTAAGGAGCATCAGTATTGTGGAGGTTCCCTGGATTGCTTGTCATTGAAAGGCTGAGAAGTGGTGCCTGAGAGAACCAGCAATGAAAAGCCATTTTTGTTTGCTAGATCTTCTGTGCAGGAGGGTGTTTGTGCATCTGTTGCATTGCCAGTGTATAAATACACGTGTAATGATTGCTATACTGCCTTCAAATTAGTCTTTACAATTTTGGTTGAAGTTTTCTTCTTATGTCCATGCAATGATAAATTTATTTTCAAATAAAAGTTAACATTTCTTGTTTGACTTTTGATGTCATCTCTCTTTGAAGTAGAGGGATTATTTTAGCAAATGTCTGAATATTCATATTATTATAATGATTAATTACAATCAAGTAATTAACTACAGAATATTCAATAAGCAAGATGGTGCTTTCTATTTGCATTAAGCTCATAAATAGCTGATGGTGGACACTGAAAAATCTCATACAGTAATGATCCCAACCTACAGATACCTTGAGGGACATTTAAAGAGAATTATCCCAGTCTTACCCTTCTAGATAAGTTATCTTGGTAGCCTTGGCAGCCTCTCAGTGCAAAGAAAAATGAACAGTGGTATGGGCAAAGGGGATATAGCTGAATCAAGGAAGAGAACTTTAGAGTTTTAAAGTAGTGGAGCAGGATGAGCAAAGGGCACAGTAAGAAATGTGCTGAATACTAGAACAACAAAGTTATGGCAGGTCAGAAAGAGAGGAAGAAGTACTTAAAGAGGATCTGAATGTAGACACAAAATCAGTACTAGTGTTCAAAAAATGGTTGAATCATTTTGATAACAGAGTACTGGATAGCTATGAGCAGATGAAAGCAGATGAAAGGTAAATATAAGAGTAGAGCAGACAAAGAGGTAAGATGTGACCAAAGTATGGGTCAGAGCTTTCTCTGTGTTGACAGAAAGGAATGGCTGGATTTTGAATTGCTGATAAAAGTAAAGTCATATGACTTAGCAGTGGTTTCATTGCAGGAGGCAGAGAAGAGAGAAAAATCAGAAAGAAACCAAGTTTTAACAGAGGGAAGAACAGTTGGACCTACATTTCTTGGAGAGTAACCCGATGCCTCATCCCCACACTTACTGCTGCATAAAGGAAGACTGAGATAAAAGAAATAAGAAATTGATTTCAACATCCATTATGGGAGCCTGATGTGTTTTTATTCATCATATCCAAGGATTTTATTTTATGCAATTATTCCTCAAGCAAGAGCTTGATTTTTAATATCATCTTCTTTGTTGTCTGTTGGTTGATACAATGCAAAGACTGATACTCAAACTCTGAGCAAAATTGGTAGCATTTATTTCTTTAGTCAAATGCTCAGGAAAACAATGATGCAGCCTATCTGATTTATGAAAATAGTAAGAATAGTTAAGAGCCAGTATGGTGTAGTGGCTTGAGCTTTGGACTACAACTCTGGAGACCAGGGTTTGAATCCCTGTTTGGCCATGGAAACCCATTGGATGCCTTTAGACAAGTCACACTCTCTTACTTCAGAGGAAGGCAAAGGGAAACTTTTCTGATCAAATCTTGCCTGTCATAGGATTGTCTTAGGGTTTCCATAAGTTAAAAATGACTTGAAGGCACACAACAACAACAACAACAACAACAACAATGGGAGTCTCCTTCTTTGGAGGAGGCTGGATAGCCATCTGTAGGGAGTGCTTTGTCTGTGAATTCTTGCATAGCAATGGGTTGCACCAGATGGCCCTTGTGCTCTCTTCCAACTCTAAGTTTCATTCTATTCTATTCTGTTTTATTCTATTCTAACAAAGAATAGCTGCACGGTGCAGCACTGATGTGCTCCCTAAAAAAGAGCAGCTCTAGGCAGCTTCTTTTTAAGGGTGTTATAATGGCTTTCATGCGCCATGACAATGATGCTTCCGGCAAGTGCCGTTTGGGTGCTTGGACACCCGTGCATCATCATCACATACCCCGTGTGGACAGGGAAGCAGCATTATGGTGCACAGGCACCACAAATAGGGCTGGGAGCATGTGGACGTCCAACCCTGCTGAGCCCCAGGATGGCGCAAGGCGCCAGTCTGTACAGAGCCAAAGTTTATAAACTCTAAAACTATAATTACTAGTTATATGTAGAAGTATACCTTCTTGCTTTAGATTGTGTTTTGCTGGACTGAAAGCCATGGAACAATTACAAACAATTTGTGTGGCTGGTGACAAGGGCCTTAGTAGATTAGTGGTTAATTTTTCATATAATAATAATTAATAATAATAATTTGTTTTATTTATATACCGCTGTTCCAAAGATCATAGCGGTGAACAGCAAGTAAGCTAATTTGCCCCCCAACAGTCTGGGTACTCATTTTAGCAACCTTGGAAGGATGCAAGCCTGAGTCAAGCTTGAGCCCTTTTGCTGGTCTTGAACTCGCAACCTTGTGGTTTTGAGTGAATGGCTGCATTACAGGCATTTAACCACTGCGCCACCAGGGCTCCTAATAACTTTACCTGTTCATCATTCATTCCTGAGAGCACACCTTAACACAAAAGTTTGTACCACTACGAGTCACTGTTCAAAAACATTTTCATGGTCCTAATAGCAGAGGGTATTGCTCATGTGTGATTTTTGTTTCTACTTGTGGATTCCATGGCAACTCTGTTTTTGTCATTGCTCTTACATCTAATTTTCCCACTTGTCCTGTGTCTATTACCTTTGCTCATGACAAACTATGGACACTAAATATAAAATGACATGGATATAAAATGCATGAGAGTTCCAGGACCTCTCATGGAAACCAAAATCCATGGATGCTCAGGTTCCATTATATACAATGGAGTAGTAACATGGGGTCACTTATATAAAACTGCAAAATCAAGGTTTGCTTTTTGGAATTTTTCTGGTGGATATATTTGAACCATGGATTCTGTGGATACAGAATTCATGGACACAGAGGGGTGAGTGTATTATTAATAGTAGAGATGACATATTAAGTAACAAAAATGATTGTTGTTTGTCTCAGAAACCCAAATGTGTGTGTGTGCGCTCACGCACGCACGCGCACGCACACACACACTTTTATGGTTTATCTCTTAGTAACTGATCCTCACATTACTGTGATGTACAGTTCTATTGATTTATGAAAAGGAAAAACACTTCAATAACTTATATATACTTAGATGCACCAGAACATTATTTTTCAACATGCTTGTGGATAGAATCTTTCCTGACATTTTTGTAGTACTTTAACAAAACTGAGAGGGGAAAGTCAAAAGTGATATACTGTACTTCTTACTAATGTAAATTTTACTTTAGGGAAAATGGCCACACTTATGAATGAAATCTGGAATGCCATAATAATCTTTAAATTATTATTTAATAGTAAGCCACATAGTTGCCATTATCAACTAGTGATTTAGGGCAGTTTATACATTTCCTTATAAACAATATAGAGACTAAATTCACTGAGCCCCGTTGAAACAAGTGATACATAATCTCTCTGTGTGTAGTATCACTATTGAGCGTCATCTGTCTCTTTAGTTGCCTCAAGCTGGCATGAACCCTTGGTTAATGAAGAGTGAGAAATGATATACAGTAATAATGTCAATGGTTCCTAATAGGCAAAGAGGTCAGGCAAGGCTGCATTCTATCACCCTACCTGCTCAACTTGTATGCAGAAAATATTATACAAAGAGCAGGTTTAGTAAAGATAGGAAGAAGGAACATCAACAATCTAAGATAAGCAGATGACACTACTACTAGCCAAAAACATTATAGGCTTGGAACAATTACTAAGGAAGATCAAAGAAGAAAGTGCAAAGGCAAGCTCACTAGCTTTGCACTTTGCAACATAAACAAAACAATAATAATGACCACAGAGGATAAATTCACCCTAGATACCAAGAAATTTGAAATACGTTCCCATACCTTGGATCAAATATTGAAGAAATAAGAAGACTAAGAATGAAAAGAGCAACTATGAAAGTACTAGACAAGATCCTAAAGTGTAAGGATATACAATTGAGCACTAAAGTTAGAATTGTCCAAACCACTGTATTCCCCAACACCATGTATGGATGTGGGAGCTGAAAATCAATTCATTTCAGATATAGTGCTGGAGAAGAATGCTGAAGATATCGCCGATGGCCAAAAAAGACAAATGAATGGATCCTAGAACTGATTGAGGGCCTCTACAGATGGGCAGCCTGCAGCTGCCCCTTTTTATGCCAGATCGTTGTTGTGGCAACCACATGCTGCAGCAGTGATCCGGCCTCCCCAGGACACAAAAAAGAAGCCACCATTATCTGGCTTCTTCTTGCGCCCTAGAAAGGGAGTCACAGGCACGCCGGCATGCCATGATGACACCCTTTCCGTCCAGCGCCGTTTGGGCATGGCACTGCCTGTGCATCATCATGGTGCGCACCATGTGGATGAATGCATGCCATAATGGTGCATGGGCAGTGGAACAAGGGCTTGGAGCGTGTGAAAGCTCAGCCCTACCGCAGCCCTAGTACATGGTCAGGCTGGCACAAAGTCTGAATTCTCCCTGGAAGCCAAGGCGCGTTACAAACGCATGCATAGTACATGCTCCGTGCGTACTAGGGTTAGGAAGAGCTGTCTCTTCCTCACCGCCCCCCACCCTAGTACGCGCAGAGTGCGTAAGAGATGGTGCCGCCCGTCCACATGGGGGCCGCCATCTTTACGTAGCGGATGCTCTGAGTCCGCACGTCGCACCCTGGATATGATGCCGCGAGTGTGTGACTAGCGCCTCATGGTGTCACATCCGGGACCCAGGAAGGAGTGCGATTTTCGCGCTCCTTCTTTGCTGCGTCCACGAACCACACCGTTTGGCTGCTGTGGTTCCCAGACGCAGCAACCGGCGGTGGCAGCAGACTGCCGCAATCCGGCGGTCTGTAACATGCCCAAGATAACCAAATTGAGGCTGCTGTATTTTGCCCACATTATGAAAAGACATGGCTTATTAGAAAAGACAATAATGCTAGAGAAGGTAGAAGGTAGTAGAAAATGAAGAAGACCACATGGCAAATGGCTAGAATCCATCAGAGAGGCCACAGCCCGAGTCTGAAGGACCCAAGCAGAGCAGTAGAGCATAGGGGATTATGGAGATGTCTTATCCAAACAGTTGGCATGAGTCGAGGTCAACTTGAAGACAGTTAACAATAACAAGTAATGTCTATGTATAAAAGATATTGAAGCTATATATGTTGGCAACAATTGGTCCCAACTACTTTATGAAATCACCTGATGCCACATCTTCAAAGTGGCCTTCAGATCTACTATATACTTGAGAATAAATTGAGCTGTTTTATAAGTTGAGGACAGATTTTTGGGCCAAAATGATGGCTTTTGATATGACCTGTGGATAATTTGAGGGTAAAACTTAGGGGCATATAAATGAAGCAAAGGGAAACAATGCCAAACAGCTTACAAAATTCAAGCAGACATCACTGTTTGTGCTCAACCTAAAGACTGGATGGATGAGAGAATAGTGGAGAATCAGAAAGAGAGATTAAGCTCTTGCCTTTCATCAGAAGCTGGTTCCTTTTTTTGGGGGGGGGGTAAGAGTTAGAGTATGGCATTTACACTAACTTGTGGATAAGTCGACTCAGATTTTTGGGGTCAATTTTTTGACTAAAATTTCTAAATTTATACATGAGTATATATTGTACATTACAACTGTGTGGGCCATATATTCGGTTACTGGACACTGACTACTGCACAGGAAATTGGATCCAGGTCATATGAGTCACTCTGGAGACATGTCCTCTACTCTGGAATTGGAGACACCAACAGATGAAACTAACAGGTTCCCTCCTCACCCATACAATTGTGCCTGCAGATGAGAACAGTGAACTTATTGTTCTAATTGTAAATCAAAACACTACTTTATGAGACCAAAGAAACAGGAAATTGATCTAGATTTGTATTAATAATATCAATATACATTTTATTAGTTTACATGGATAACTTAAATCCACATCAATTTTAAAGAGTGTTTAACATTTGTGTTAAAACCTCTCATTACCTGTTCTGGACGAAGAAAGGAAGGAAGGTCCATCTTACAAATCCTGACCCAAATAAAGTAACAGGAAATAAGCAGAGGAATTGACCACACAAAGATACTGTATGATTGAGTTTAAACTTTAAGACATCAAAATACATAATAATGGATGGCACAGTTAATAACCTCAAGAGTCTCCTCCCCAGTCCAAAATCTTACAAGGCAAATTCTGTAAATGCCTAGCCCTTAAAAAAAAACAACTCCTTGACAACTAGTGTGCATCTGTACTATAGAAATAATGCAGTTGTACACCACCTTAAGTAGTATAGCTCCATTCTATGCAATCCTAAGATTTGTATTTTTATGAGGTCCTTAGCCTTCTCTGCGAAAGAGTGCTGGTGTCTCACAAAACTAAAAAACCTAGGATTGTTTAGGATGACATCATGACAGTTAAAATGGTGTAACACTCCATTATTTCTAGTGTAGATACACCCCCTAGTTGTGCCTATGGTTACAAGACCCACAGTGATTTGTGTGAATTTTTACTGGACCACTTGACACTTGTGAATTGTTAGCACACCATGCATGACTTGTCCTATATTTGGGATCCCCATATTTCATATTTGGAGCCAGCGTGTTCTGACACTAGGTCAAGTTCACAGGAATAAAGGAATGAGATGCAAAGCATATGGATGACCCTAGGTAATAATACAATCAAAGCTAAAAGGGTGTAATGATCGCTCCTTCCTTTCATCAAGTCCTCTGTATGAGGAGGTCTCATTGCACTGAAGAAGTCAGCCAACTCTTTCTGCCAACTTCCTGCAATGTTCCTAGCCAAACCTCTCTGTCCACCCATCCTGAGGTTATCCTGATTCAATCACCATTTTTGTGACACTAAAATTAAAGCCATCAACCAGTCTGGAATCCCATTGTCCATTCCTGGAAAAAGCCTTCTTACCTTGCAAGATAGCCCCATCCCCAGAGGTTAGTTTTCAGGTATAAACATTGGTCCCATAATGTTTATACACAGTCAGTATACCCCTCTGTGCACACAGTACAAATACAGTTGTCCAGGGTGCACTCCATGTATGTTCTGTGCCACCCTCAGTCTGAGTCACTTTCAGTGGTTTACTCTCTGGAGAGGTAAATATCACCCTCTTTAAACCCCTCAAACATCACTACCTTTCCATGTTTCCATTTCAGTTAGCTCTGAATGCTGTGTCTGTGTGAACTGCTATTGTTTGTGTATGATTGCATTCTTATTTATTTATTGCATTTATTGTATTCTTATTTATTATTTTATTTCAAGGATTTATATCCCACCTTTCTCCCACAATGGGATTCTGCATTTTTCTAATAAAACCCTCTTAATTTACCACAACCTGTAGCTCTTCTCATTTATTATTGGTATATACAGGTGCAAATGGTCCTAAAGGTTACCCAGCTTCTTGCAAAGCTAATTTCCCCAACATTTGAAGCAATGCTGATAGTTGGTGGGGACCTCCCAGTTGTCTCCTCATCCTGCCACCTTTGTTTGGATAACATAGTATAATAGTCATCATCCAGCCTGGAGGGAGTGAGAGGGCAGGTCCAACACCATTGGGACTGCCCTGACAGGACAGAGCCCTCCCTCCACGGCCAACTGTCATCGTCCAGCCTGGAGGGAGTGAGGGGGTGGGTAGGGGCTAATTTTGTATTGCAATTTTTATTGTACACCGCTATGATCATTGCGGAATAGCAGTCTATAAATAAAACTTATTATTATTATTATTATTATTATTATTATTATTGGGAATCTCAAGCTCAGACTGCAAGTCATGTGGACCTGGATCAGTCTTTCTTCTAGATTTTTGATAAAACAAATATAAACCTGGGCAGACTTTGAATAAGAGTAGAGGAAATCACATGGGGATTGTTTAATCCATTTCCCCCACTTCAGTTTTTCAGTATTGTCTCCCCCCACAAATTGCTATTTCACTGGGGGGGGGGGGGAAATCAGAGCTTCTTGTATCCCTAAATCTTCCTCTTCATGGATCACCAAACAGCTCACAGAAAACAGTTCTCAACTCAATAATGACAGGAGGGTAAAGTGGCAAACTGATGTACTTCGCATGCCCTTCTGCTACTCCAAACAGCCCAGGCTCCTTTGGGGATCTTTTAAAAAAGAAGAATCATGGAATTCCCGATATCTTGTTTGAGCTTTAGACCTCACTCATATATGATTTTCCTTTATGGAAATTGCCTGTATTCTGACACACATGTGACTGACAAGTTCTATTGTATCACATCATGTGCCCTTCAGATACAACAAAACCTCTGTGGTTATCCAGCTATACCAAATGTGTGGAAGCCCAGATTATAAACAATGATTTACAGTTGATTTACATCACCAAAGCATTGCCAAGCATCTGGCATATATAAACTCGTCTGTTTCTGCAAAACTGTTCTGTAAGCAAATCATGGAAGGGAATATATTTTCCCCCCTTTCATGTTAAATTCAAAAACTGCAATCACGGCATTGCTTTCTGGTAGATACATTATCTGAAATATAACATAAAGGCATCACCTCTGTTATATACTGAATTAGGTGTATGTTTAATATTACATTTCTGATCCTGGGCCCAATAAGAAAGGCAGGTTTATTTTTATCTCTAGGGGTTTCCCACTGACTTTGTTAAAGGAAAATGTAAATGTGGGTTGTTGTTTTAAAAAAACACAACAACTTTAATCTGTGGTCTAAACCTAAAATAAGTCCAAGATGAAGTACGTCTTTATCTAATACAGACGTGGTCCTGTCCAGATTTTGTTGAACTACATTCACTATGGCCATTGCCTATGTTAGATGAGGCTGGTGAGAGTTGCAGTCCACTGACATCTGGGTGACCACAGGTTCCCTGTTGCTAATCTAATAGGCCAAGATGCTAGAAGCTACCCAGGTCTCTCTAAACATTGATGTTACTATTGGGCACCTAAGCATACAGGAGAGAGGAGGAGCCAGAAAACATGAATTTTATTGTTAAGTTCCTCACAACTGCACTGTTAGTAAATGGCCACCTGAAAAATATTACTGTGGGCCCTTTGTATCTGCTGGGATTTGGTTCCAGGACCCCTTGTGGATAACAAAATGAGTGGGTGCACAAGTCCCATTAAATACAATGGCACAGTAAGATGGTGTCCCTTATATAAAATGGCAAAATCAAGGCTTGTATTTTGTAATTTATATATTTTAAGATATTTTCAAACCATGGATGCTTAAATATATGGATAAAAAAATCTGTGGATATGGAGGGCTGACTTAAAAATTATTATTATTAAATTCAAAATGTTGAGGTGTTTCTTCTCAAATCATTCCAGCATCTATACCAGGAATGCTGGGGACTGTAATCTTGCAATAACTGGAGAGCCACAGAATCTCCCTTCCTCCAATTTAGACTGTCACTTCTTTTTATAACTGCCCCTACTGTTGTAGCATTAGCACTGTTGTTGTTAACTGCCATCAAATCATCCTCTAGTTCTCATGGTGACCCTGTGAATGCAATACCTCCAAGATTCCCTATCCTTAACAGCTCTGCTTAGGTCTTGCAGACTCAGGGCCATGTCATCCTTGATATTCGAGCTTATCTCACGGGCCCTGGGGAACGGGCCTGGCATGGAATGGAAGGGGTGGAAGGGAACAGAAGGGGGATATCACCCATTTTACTGCACATGAGAATGTCACCGATGCTGCTGGAAGTCCCCAATCCATTCCCCAACTGTCCCACAGGAGGCGATTTTCAAGAACTGTTCAGAATCATTCTTGAAAATCACCTCTTATGAAATGGATGGGGACTGGATTGGGAACTTCTGGTTGCATCAGCGGTTTTCCCCCGTGCAGTAATATGGGTGATATCCCCCTTCTGTTTCATGCCGGGCCCAGGCAATAAGCTCCCTTATCATTTGGGATGTGGTCTTACTATCTTCCTACTGCTTTCTACCTTTCCAAGCATCATTATCTTTTCTAGTGAGTCATGCCTTCCCATGATGTGGCCTCAGTATGACAACCTCTATTTGGTTATCTTGGCTTCTAGGAAGAGTTCCAGTTTGATTTGTTATGTGACCCATTGGTTTGTCTTTTCAGCCATCCATGGTATCCACAGAACTCTTCTTCAGCACTACATCTCAAATGAGTTGATTTTCTTCCTATCAGCTTTCTTCACCACCTAGTTCTCACATCCATACATAATGATGGAATATATGATGGTATTTAGGATTTAGTTGGAATCTTTGCACTTCAGGATCTTGTCTAGTGCTTTAATAGCTGCCCTTCCTAGCCCTAGTCTTCTGATTTATTGGCTACACCCTCCATCCTGATTAATGACTGGGAAGTCTTTAACTATTTCAATTTCCTCAACATCTACATCAAATTTATGTAAATCCTCTGTGGTTATTATTTTTATTTTCTTAATATTCAACAGTAAATCTGGACTAGCACTTTCTTCTTTGACTTTATTCATTCTTTCAAGTCTTTGTAGTTTTCTGCTAGTAATTAGTATTATCCTGTCTCAAATAATGAAGACAATTTGAGAGTGTATCTGCAGTACACTACTTTGACACTACTTTAACTGCCATGGTGATATCCTATATAATCCTGAGCTTTGTGGTTTGGTGAAAAATTCTCTGCTAGAGATCTCTGGGGCTCTGCCCAGCATAGAAGTCTAAGACCCTCACCAAACTACAAATCCCAGGATTCTATAGTATGTAACTGTGATAGCTAAAATGTTATTTTAAAATGTTATCTATCTGTCTAGGGTAAATACTCTCTTAAGAGGTTCCTCAGCCAATACCAAAGATTTCATTTCTTTCCCAAATATTTTAAAGATGGAAGTTCCTTAGTTCTTTCCCCCATTTCAACCTTTCTTCCCCCCCCATCCTTTAGTTCTGTTTCTCCCCTGCTGTGTTTGCTCCCCAAGACATTATCTGAGCTGCTTTCTCAGCTCTTGTTTCATTTGTAAACAACTGGTTCCCTTTGTTCTTTCTTAGAGAATACATTCATGTCTCCCCTTCTCTCTCTTTTTTTTTTATTGGTTGCTAAGAAGCTGAGATGGCATTATTCTAAACTCTCGAGTACCACAGAGTTTGCTGCATTTCAAGAGGAAAGGATAAAAATGTAAGAATACTACTTTATAATGGAACTAAGGATGCAGGTTTTGAATTGGTGAACAAACAATTAGTCAACTAACTAGTCAATAGGTCAATAGGCAATAGCCAACAAAGACCTGGAGCAATTATTGAAGATGGTCAAGGAGGAAAGTGCCAAGGTAGGGTTGATGTTGAACATCAAGAAGACAATAATAATTGCCTTGGAAGATATACAATCCTAGACAATGAGAAAATTGAAATAGTCAAAGAGTTCCCAAACCTTGGATCAAAGAACATCTAGGGGGAGCCATATTGGCCATATAGCAAATCCAATACTGGAACACCACCGCCTTTGGAAGTTCCCATTGCGTTCCTGATCTGTCCCAGAGGAGGTGATTTTCAGGAATGCTTCTGAACAGTTCTTGAAAATCGCTTCCTCTGGGAAGGATCAGGAATACAATGGGAACTTCCGGTGATGGCGGTCCCTAACCCTAGAATTGCCACCATCATGTCACAAAGCGCCCATCTGTAACAGGCCTAACTACACAGAGCCAACCTTTTTACTGAGTCTGTTATTTCCACAGCATGATCCTTGATGTTAAAAATAGACTAGTCATATTATGACAACCAGTAATGAAGCTAAACATTAACAATTTTTTAAAAAGCAAAATGAGAATTATGGTGAATCTGCAAATTCTGTGTGGATTTAATATATCTGTTTAATCCAATTTACAAGTGTCCTCATTAGAAAGATGTTTTGGCAACTTGTGACATTACAATTTTTATATCATGCATTTTTTTTAAAAAAAGGAAAGAATTTAAAAGAAAAGGATATGGCTTTTTGTTTATTAGTGGTTTTACAAAAAAAATCTCTAATTTAATGTGCCTTATATAGTTATTTTAATAGCAACACATTAACAGATTTTTATAGATGAGAGCTGCAACAAAAATTTCCAGTGTGTCATTCCTATTCCATTCCTTTCCAACCACTCCATTCCACTGCATCCATAATCTGAACATTTAGAGTATAAGAAATGATAGCTCTGACTTATAATGAGGTAGACCCACACTAAAGTTAGTTAGACTTTCTTCCTATTGATTTAAGTCATTACTGACATACCCCACTGATCCATATTTGTCTGTTTTTCAAATATATATCTGAAAGGAAATGACTGAGGTTTAAATAAATAGGATGAAACATGAAATAAACATTTTTATCTATAACCCTAAATCTTTTTGCAACAGCCAGAAAGAGTCTTCAACTCTACCCAACAATTCTGAAAAATATGTGTTTTGAAACAGTTCAACAGTTGATTGCCTCAATGACCAACACTTCAACATTATCTGCTAGTTTTGCTGCCAGAGGTGCAGTCCCTACTGCTGTTTAACTCACATACTTCCCGCCTGCATCCTCCAGTAGCTTTTAGCATTTCTTATAATTTTTCAGGATCTGTTTTCTGAAAGACAAAAAAGAGTAAATGAAGCCTGAGATAAAAGTGGAAGGAAAGATACTTCACATTCACAACACATTTCTGGAACAGAGGGCAAACAGGAAACCAAACAGATATACAGTGTGGACTTTAAGAATTCTGATTTCAGTAAATCTAAGGAAATACTAGGTGCGCTCTCATGGTCTGTTCATAGGGAAGGGAGTTCATGGTGCATAGGAGCTTCTTAAAGGTGAGCTATTGAAAGTCCAAAAACAGTGAGGAAGAAAGGTGGAAGGTGTCTAAGGAAACCATATGGATGCACAGAGAATTTTCAGATAAACTGAGACTCAAGAGAAGCATGCACTAGAAATAGAAGAAGCAGGACATCACCAAAGAAGAATAAAAATGAATATCCAATACTTGTAGGAAATACTGAACCCATAATGAGCTCAGGTTTGCTAGAGAGTTTAAAAATAATAAACGGGCATTGTTTTTGCTATATTTGGAGCAAAAGGGAGAACAAGGAAATAGTTGAAGATATTGAAGTGTTAACAAGGGACCAAGAGAAGGTGGAATTGTTCAACATTATCTTTGGCTCATTCTTATTCCAATAGAAAAACAACACTCATCTACCTCATGAAAAGAGAACAAATTATGCAATAAGGAAATTGTAGCCCAGAATATGGAAAGAGGTAGTACTGAAATACCTAAATGAATTCTAAATGAATTCAAAGTTCCAGTGGTGGATGAACTGCATCAAATGGTATTAAAGGAATCTGCAAGTATAATTCCAGAGCTGCTATTAATAATCTCTCAGAATTTTGGGAGAACAAGAGAGATCCCAGACAAGAGGAGGGTGAAAGTTGTTCCCATCTTCAAAAAGGAGGACCCAATCAACTACTGTCCAGTCAGCTGGATGTCAATACCAGGAAAGGATCTAGAACAAACTGTTAAACACTCTGCTGAGAGCATTATCAAACTTATATGACAAAAAGTAAGCTGACACAAAGTCAGAAGCAGCTTTCTCCTTACCTCTCCACAAGATGTCATAGCACTTTCATGGGACAGCTGTAAAAGTATGCCTTTTACCAGACAGATTTTTCCAATGCAACAAAAGACCTGCTTTTGTGACCATCTCCCTGAGAAAGACAACACAGGTGCTTCAAGGACATCTGAAGAGGTAAGGAGGAAGCCGTCTCTCAGACACTGCGTGTCGACTTTCTCTTGTCATGCGATAAGGCCCTTAGAAAGGAATGCTGTCATTATTAAGAGCAAGCATGAGTTTTCCAAAAAGAAGTCATGCTAGACTAATTTTATCTTTCTTTTTTGATAGTGTTATGAACTTGGTATGCTGCAGATATAATCTATCTTGATTTCAGTAAGTGTTTTGACAAGTTCCTTCACAACATTCTTGTGGACAAGTTGGTAAAATGTGGGCTAGGAAGTGCTATTAGGCTTTTGTAACTGATAGCTAATATTTCAGAAGACATTATCAGGATTCAAAATGATCTTTACAAATTGCAGTTGGGCCAAAGTTAATGAATTGATTTGCAACAAATACAAATGTAAGATACTAGATTTAGGCAGGAAAGATGAAATGGACAAATACAGAATGTACCACAAATGGCTTGACAACAGAACATGTGAAAAGTAAATAGAGATCCCAACTAAACATTAGGAGGAATTTCTTGGTGGCAAGATATTTTCAACTGTGGAAGAGACTCTTTCAGAGGGTTGTGGATTCTCCTTCTTTGGAAGTCTTTAAACAGAGGATGGATGACCATCTCTTGGGAGTGGTTTAGTTGTGTCTTTCTGCATGGCATGGAGATGAACTAGATGGCTCTTGGAGTATTTTCCAGTTCTATGATTCTTTTATTATAAAATACCTGACACAGAGAGATAAGCAAAACAACAGTTTAGCAAGTAAAGCCAAGCATCTAAACTTTTCCCTTAGCAGCTTACAAATATTACAGCTCTTTTGAACCCATATCAGAATTTATGTCAGCTCCTCATCTTCCTATTGCATGTTTTTGATCTCAGTGATAACATTATTTGGTTAACAGAAGCTGTTGCATCAGTAGCAGCAGCAGAAGATAGATAGATAGATAGATAAGTTTATTTTTCAATTTAAATAAACCCATTTAAAAATAATAGATTATCATAATGCAATTATGTGCTCAAATAAACTGAGATTCCTATATACTTTTACAAAAGTTACTAAAATACCCAATGTTGAAATTAAGGGTATGCAATTTGTTCACATCTAAAATCTAGCAATTTGGACCAGATCCAAATAGCCCAACTATACAAGGCAACCATATAAGAAAAACACCACAGTAGTGTGATGCAGCAGGAAAGAATGGGAACTGGGATTTGCTCATGTGCTCTGTGCCCAGCTGCTTTTGATGTCTCATGCTTGGAATGTAGTAATAGATGGATATGACCTTTTAAAGAGAAATAGACCAAACAGGAAAGGAGTAGTAGTAGCATAATAATAATAATAATAATAATAATAATAATAATAATAATAATAATAATAATAAAGTTTATTTATATTTCCCGCCCCTCCCAAGGATCGAGGCGGGATTACATCAATAAAAATGATATAATAGTACAAAAATACGA
>NC_056524.1:74662504-74663906 GCF_019175285.1 Sceloporus undulatus
TCAATAAAACACTAATACTGAATTAACCAACATTCCTATTAATTCTCTAAAATAACAATTCATCAATTCATCAATAGCCAACAATCATAGTCAGGAGTAGAGCGATCATCATAATCTTTTAAATGGAGACCGGTGGATAAGCCCGCCGGAAGTGATCTGTCTTAAGTGTCTTCTTAAAGGCCTCTAAGGTAGTGATAAGATGGATCTCTTCTGGTAGGCTATTCCATAATTTTGGAACCGCATCAGTTCCAAAACTGATGGGAAGTTGTCATTAACCTAGTATTATGATTTTCCAATAAATACTTCCCAGATGTTCTAAGTGTGCGGGGTGGATTGTGTAGGGAGAAGTGTTCCCGTATGTAACTCGGGCCCGAGCCATGTAGGGCTTTAAAGGTAATAACCAACACCTTATACTGTTCCTGGAAGCTAATTGGCAGCCAGTGAAGAAATTTCAATACCTAGATGTACCAGTGACCAGTATGGCTGCTATATTTTGAACCAATTGAAGCTTCCAAACTTGGTATAAGGGTAGCTCCAAGTAGAGCATATTACAGAAATCTAAAGGAGATGTACCACTACTTCAAGGTTGTTTTGGTCCAGGTACGGACACAGTTGGAGTATCAACCAAAGTTGATACCAGGCAGTCCTGGCTGTCACATCTATTTGAGATGACAACTGCAAAGATAGATCCAGGAGTACTCCCAAACTGCGAACCTTGTCCTTTAGGGGAAGTGTGACCTCATCCAGGACTGGCTGACAAAACTCCATCCCTGGACTTAGGGTACCTATCGCAAGTACCTCCATTTTCTCTGGATTCAACCTGAGTTTGTTTTCCCTCATCCAGCCCATTACCGACCTGAGACAAGCATCCAGAGAAGAGATGCCATCCCTAATCACTGCAACAGTTGGAGACATAGAGAAATAGATTTGGGTGTCATCAGCATACTGATGACACCGTACTCCATGTCTTCGGATGATCTCTCCCAGCAGCTTCATGTAAATGTTGAACAGCATGAGGTACAGAATGGCACCCTGAGGGATACCAGATGTCAGCTCTCTCTTGGAAGAGCATCTGTCCCCCAGCATCACCATCTGGAATCTGCCTGAGAGGTAGGACTGGAGTCACTGGTGTGCAGTGCCCCCAATACCTAACTCCCTCAGGCGTTCCAGAAGGATACCATTCTGTCTTACCCCTGGATGTTGGATGCTGTTGGATTGTTGTATTTTACTGATGTTTGTATAGATGTACCATTTTGTGTTTTTATAGTGTATTATATTGCATTTTATGTATTGATTTTAGTAGTCTGTAACCCCGCTTCGATCCTTTGGGAGAGGCGGGGAAACACAAATAAATTATTATTATTATTATTATTATTATTATTATTATTATTATTATTATTAT
>NC_056524.1:74663916-74681143 GCF_019175285.1 Sceloporus undulatus
ATTGTTGATGGTATCGAAGGCCACTGAGATGTCCAAGAGCACCAACAGGGTCACACTTCCCCCGTCGATACCCAGACAGAGATCATCGACTAAGGCGACCATGGCAGACTCCACTCTGTATCCCACCCTGAAGCCGGTTTGAAATGGGTCTACATAATCAGCTTCATCCAAGACAGCTTAGATCTGGAAGGCAACCGCCCTCTTGATCACTTTGCCCAAGAATGGTAGAAGGGAGACTGGCCTATAAGTCTTTCTCAACCAGGGAATCCAAGGAGGTTTTTTTTTTTCCAGAAGCGGTCTAAGAACTGCTTGCTTTTGTTTCCATGGAAATCTCCCCTCCCTGTCCACTTCATCGGTATTTACAAACTCAAAGTGATCCAGTCTAACATAGTCCACAGAGTCTTTTATAATGCCTGCATCCAGATCACCCCTTATCTGAGAGATTTTGTTTGCAGAAAAGTCTTTAAGAGAATCACAGCAGGCTTTAGTTGGTTCTAATAATAAGTTTAGGATGGGAGATGATTGGGTTAACTCTTTAACCATGCTAAACAGCTCTGCTGGATGAGACTCTGCAGGCGTAATACATGCAGACTAGAAGGAATTCCTTGCTGCATCTATTGCCACTCCATAGGAATTTAAATAGCCTCTATGGCATGTCTTGTCAGATAAGTGTTGATGTTTCCACCAGTGACACTCTAGTCATTGCGCAGTCTGCTTCATACTACAGAGATCTTCTGTGTACCATGTTTTTTTATTTGAAGTGGGCTGCAAAGGACGCTTGGGAGCGATAATGTCTATAGCCCTGGTAAAATCATTATTCCAGGTATCAACCAGGGCATTGACAGAATTGCCTTTGTTCCCAACCATAAAACCCTCTAGGGCTTCCTGGAACCTTTTGGATTCCATTAGTCTTCGTGGGCGAACCATTCTAATAGGTCCTCCACCCACCGAGGGGGACCTTCAGTCCCACCTTGACCAGAACATGATCCATCCATGACAGGGTAGTAGTATGAATTACAGATGTTCCTGATCCGTACTGGAGACCACACTGAGTATATTACCAGCACAATGTGTTGGACCTGAGACTATTTGGGACAAGCTCATGGCAGTCATGAACTCCTGAACTGCACCTGTCAGATCTAATAAACCGGACTCGAAGGGGATGTTGAGGTTTCCCAGGACAAGAAGCCTGGGAGACTCCAACTCCAGCTGTGAGACCAGCTGTGTCAGCTCGGCCAGGGAGTCTGTTAAGCTACGGGATGGACAGAATACCAACAGGATCTCCAAACTGTCCCTAGCCTTCAGAGTCAGGTAAATACACTCAATGTGGTCCATTTTCCGGATAGGTTTCCTGGTCAGAGTGAAGATAGATTTGTGGACCAAGACCACTCCCCCCCTGCCCACTTTCTCTCACCTGTTCCTCAATGGCATACATGGCTGGGAAGGCTTTAGCCCAGGTCACACTACTATCATCTCCCAGTCAGGTTGCTGTAAAGCAAGCCAGGTCGGCATTTTCATCCTCCAGGAGATCGTACACTATATGGGATTTATTTTTAACCTACCTGGCATTACAGAAGAACAGTGTGAGGGTCTGTGGTATGGTTGGGTCAACCCTCGGTTCTTTTGGGCTAACAGGGCGAATGGAAGGCGAGATAGATTTCAAGTACTGATCTCGTCTTCCTTTATATTTTATCTTCGCCCTGTTAACGCTATATCCCCCATTGCCCCACACTGTTCCAATTGACATACCACCACTAAAATCTGTTATCTTATGATTTTTCCCATCCATGATTTCGATTCTCTTCCCTTTCCCACCTTCCCCCATTACAAGATGTAACAACAAGAATAGTATCAGTATATGGAGAATCAGACTTAACAGTTGGCACCTGATCTGATTTCTCGTTCTCAATGGAACCATTTCAGGGTATATAGACAGATTAACAATTAAATGGTTGATGTTTACTTGTCTGTCTTCCTGATGAATTAGCTATTTGATATATTTCAGGAATCTCTACACCCGTGAAGAGATCCAGGACTTAAATCCTGGAAGCCAGGTTTAACGCATCTGGATAAAAAATTAAATGGGAGGGAAACAACAAGGATGTTATTGTGGGAGTCTACTACTGACTGCTAAGTCAGATGGAGGAACTGGACAATGCCTTTCTAGAATAGATGACTACTCTCTCAGATAGGAGAGATGTAGTAGTGATGGGAGATTTCAACTATCCTGATATTTGCTGGAGATCAAACTCAGCCAAAACATTAAGATCTAGCAAATTCCTCACTTGCCTGGAAAACAATTTCATTGTCCAAAAGGTGGAAGAGGCAACAAGGGGATCAACCATTTTAGATCTGATCCTAACCAACAGGGATAACATGGTTAATGGGGTGCAAATGGTGGGGTCCTTAGGTGGGAGTGACCATGTCTTCCTGGAGTTTGTTATACAGGGGAAAGGAGAAACCACGCATAGTCAGACACACATTTTAGACTTTAGGAAAGCTGATTTCAATAAACTCAGAGAAATACTGGGGAAATCCCATGGTCAGTAATAGTAAAAGAGAATGGAGTTCAGGATGGATGGGAGTTTCTCAAAAGGGAGACACTGAAAGCACAATTTCAAACTGTTCCAATGAGGAGGGAAAATAGGAGGTGTCTCAAGAAACCGTGATGGATGATTAAGGAACTTTCAACTGAGTTAGGTTTTGAATGGGACATGTATAAGAAATGAAAAAAGGGGGAAATCAAGCAAATAGCTACCATATGTAGAGGTAAAGTCAGAAAAGCAAAAGCACAGAATGAGCTCAGGCTTGCTAGAGATGTTAAGAACAACAAAAAGGGCTTTTTTGGGCATGTCTGTAGCAAAAGGAAGAAGAAGGAAATGGTAGGACCACTGAGTGGAGAAGATTGTGAAATGCTAACAGGGGACAGAGAAAAGGCAGAATTACTCAACCTTCTTTGCCTCAGTCTTCTCAGAAAAGGAAAATGTGTTCAGCCTGAGGAAAATAGAGCAGAGGACACAATAGGAGAAATGCAGCATAGATTAAGTAAAGAGGAAGTACAGGGATACCTGGTTAATGTAAATGAATGTAAATCTCTGGGACCAGATGACCTACACCCAAGGGTATTAAAAGAATTGGCAAATGTAATCTCAGAGCCATTGCATTTTAAAAAAAAACTCCTGGAGAAAAGGAGAAGTCCCAGTAGACTGGAGGAGGGCAAATGTTGTCGCCATCTTCAAAAAGGGAAAAAAATATTTTTTATATTATCAGTTCATAATCTGTGCCACAATCTGGCCCTGGACTTGTTTTTACAGAGACAATGGAGCTTCTCCATCTTCTGCTTTCAACTATGTAGTCTATTTGATTTCTATATTTATATAGTCTAAGTACCCCTCCCTAAACTGCAAAGCCCAGGATTCCATTTGATGTCAATTAAGGTGGGATCATAGTGTATAACTATGTAGTAGGGAAGAGGCCAGGTTTCTGACAGTCAGAGATAAATCAGGAACCCCTGGCTTTTCATTACCAGAGCCTGGAAAAGTTACATTTTGAGATTAAAATTCCCAGAGCCCCCAAATAGTATGGCCACTACTGGCCCTGGAGTCCAGAATACTATCTTTCCCCAGTTCTGCTCGTTATATGTCCAGTACTCCCATGGTTATAAGGAACTCTTAAGTTAACAATTTTCTACGCAAGTATTTATTGATTCTGTAATTACAAATATGTTCCATAGTGACAAACTGATAGGTGGTTACTTAATTCCCCCACTTTTTTAGGTCAGTGTTGCCCAAGTGTCCTCTTTCTGATAGTTGAATAGCTATAATTTGCCCAAACCGGATGGTAAGAGGAACAAATTTCATTACAGCTGAACCTGAAGAAGTTTTGAACAACAGCAAAAGGAGTGAGAGGCAGCATTTCCTGCCTATTAATCTATTACACCTTTGATTTGACTGAGTTACCAGAAACATTATGCTCACAGTGTGAAGGTCGGTGAAATAATGAAGCTAAAATTGACAGAACGGCTGAGAATGTTTCAGGGATTCTGCTTGTTAAGTGTCGAGAAAATCTATAGATGCTGATGATTTTGAAGCAGGATCCCCACTTCCATCCCACATCCTGGCTCCAACCCAGGAGGCTGGAGCGGGTTTAAAAAGGTGAGCAATAAGCTCCTGAGTCAAAATGGCCAGTGAATATTCTAAGAACTGAAGTTTAAAAGGTAACTTTTCTGTACTTTGACTGTACTGGCTGAAGGATAGGCATAAATAATTCCTTAGCCATAGAATGCCCCATATGGGCAATTATTTGTAGTGCTTCTTAATTGGTTAGTTGAAAACTTGTGTGCCATCTTTAAAATTCATAAGAGACATATGGATATGATGTCAAGCCTCATCCCTAAGAACAGAACCTCTTCTGCTTTTTATCAGAGCTCCTGGAAGTTCATAAACTGGCAGATAAATCACATAGTTTCTTCATGTTCATGCCATGGGGAACAGGTCTGCAAACATTTTCAACCTTTACACACATTGTTCCTGTGAACAACCCACAGTTTCACCAAACATTCCTTTGCAGCATTTATAAAAGCCCACATGGACCTGTGGACCAGAACCACCAGCTGCCATCAGCCCAGGTTCAAGCTGGGTCCCAGCTGTGCTCTGACAGCACTTTTTAGAAGTCAGTTATCTCCATCTCCATCCCGCATCCCGGGAGGCTGGAGCCGGTTTAAAAATGTGAGCGATAAACTCCTCAGTGATTGTGGAAGTTGTAATCCAAAAAAGTTAACTTTTCTAAGCTCTAGATTTGAAGGCTTGTTCTGCAAGCAATAAACTAAATGGGTGGGAAGGGGGGAGGAGATCTTTAATACATGCAGAGATGTTTCCAAAAATACTGTCAAATAACTCAGAGCAATTTTCTCCTTTGTAGTTATCATGAATCAAACAGAGGCATTAATTTTTTTTTAAATCGAACACTGGAATGATTTCCAAGCAAAAAACATTTATGGTTTCATTACCTCTGCCAGATGCTGAGAAATAATCTCTACATTTCTTGGATGCTTTCATCCTTGGAAGGCAAAATGTTCTTGTCCTTCCAGTAAAAAGGTTACAAAAGGTCTTTTTTCTTGCTTTCATCCTGCATCAACCATCCCATACAAGTCGATCTGTTTTCTACTTTTCATTCAAAAATAAGTTCAGATAATTTCAGAGGGATTAATTCCCAATTAAGAATGTAAATAATTCAGAGTTCAGGAAGGTTCCTTTCTGAGCTATGATTCCCAGAAAATCCAGAGCTCGTGCTGGCTGGTGACCTCTGGAAACTAGTCCAAAAAGGGGAGCTTTTCCAAGTTCTGCCATAGTTGCAGCCTGATTTCTATAGATTCTCTATCCTGGCAAAGGGAGACAAAACTCATTTGGATGCTAGTGCCAGCATTGCCTTTACCAGAGAAAATTATGCTTTGCCATGTTATATGCTTTGTTGATTCTAAATCACTGCAACACACTTGTTATTGGGTTCCTGCATGGCTCCATTAAAATAATAATTATGTATTTTAAAAGAGAGGTAATGAGAGCTGAAATTAAAGCTCTAAGCTCAGCTTTCCCCCCCTGAAGAAGATGTGAGCAAAATATTCTAGCTTGTTATTATTAAAAAATATGAAGGTCCTGGTGTGATCAAATTTATGCTATTAAGAGCGTAACAGTGACAGAGCTGTGTGCTGCTGAGCACAGTTCAGCTGTGACTCAGTGTCTTGATATAACTAATTGAACCTTGCCTGTGTTATCATTGCTTTGTATATATTCACTAATCCTTCCCAAAATGTATGCTTGAAGAGGGACAATTATTTTAAAAATTGCTAGGATGGGATGTCACTATCAATTATCTCTGTGAAATAAAACCTAGAGAAAGTAGTATAAGGGACTCTCCAGCAGAATCCTTTTACAGCCCTCATTTGTTGTTGTGTGCCTTCAAGTCCTTTCAATTCCTTTCTGACTCACTGTGACCCTTAAATAGAATATCTGAACAAATCTTGGGAAGAAAATCCCATGATAGGTTCGCCTTAAGACCATAAGTCAGAAACCACTTGAAGGCACACAACAACAAATATGAACCTATCACAGGGTTTTCTCAGCAAGATATGTTCAGAAGGGGTTTGCCTTTGCTTTCCTCTAACACTGAAAGTGTGAGACTTGCCCAGGATCACCCAGTGGATTTTCATGACTGAGTGGAGACTTGAACCCTGGTCTCCAGAGTCATACACAACACTTAAACTACACACCGTGCTGGCTTTCTTCAACTCTCATGTGTTGGGATAATAAACATACAGACTTTGCATTGTGTGGGTTGTTAAGCATTTTCCAGCCTGAAAGAGGATTGTGGGCAGTGCTGTAAATAATGCACTCAAAAATTAACTCCCTCAACAAGAAAGGATGTCTCAACAAATCAAGATATCCAGTCCAAAAGAAAAAAGAAAAAGGAAAAAAGGAAAAAGGAGCAAACTGTTGTGAGGTTGAAGGCTTTCATGGCCGACATCCATAGTTTTTTGTGGGTTTTTCGGGCTATGTGGCCATGTTCTAGAAGAGTTTCGCCAGCATCTGTGGCTGGCATATATCCACTTTTTCCAGGCAAGCATTCTCTGAAGATGCCAGCCATAGATGCTGGCGAAACATCAGGAAGAGACTCTTCTAGAACATGGCCACATAGCCCAAAAAAACCTACAAAAAACTGTTGTGAGGTTGTTCATACGTCTGATTAATATTTCGTTTTGTTGTTTTTGTGTGCCACAAAACATCTGTTTTGGGTGCAAACTTTCTTTCTGAAAAATTAACCTTTTAAAACAACAAGAAGAAAAGAAGATAACTAGAACCCTACAGACTGGATGCATTTGCTGATGATACTCCTCCTGGAACTGAGTGCCTCATGGCAGAACATCCTATCATTGGGCCGATGAAGCTAAACCATGGCTAAATCTGAATTGGAGTCATGGAGTCTTCGGAAAAGGTTGCTGACAAGTGTTTTACTTATTTGAAAACTACAGAATAACAATAATTGCTGATTACATTGTTTGATAGTGTACCTAATTAGTTAATATTGTTCTACATATTTTGCCTAAGAGTGGTGGTATTTCCACAAGATCTTAGATTTGCATTTGATTACACTCATTTCCCATTATATTACTCCCCCAAAACATAAATGTATGTTACATCCATTGTATTCTTAGATAAGGAACATGATGAAGTTTAGTAAATTCCAGAAATATTATTTTTCCCGACTTCTCCCCAAATTTAGTCTCTGGGAAGCATCAAGATAGCTCACTGATGGGCAAGTGTGTGTGTGTGGGGGGGGGGGGGGAGAGGAGGGACCATTTCTTCCCTCAAGATGTCATGGGGGCTGCACACTCCTCCTCATAATGGTCCCAGATTCCTCTGTTGTCCTTTCAAAATGGTGACAGGAGGTGACATTACATAACTCCTGGATCCCATTTTGAGAGGAATTGCAGAAGACAATTGAGGTATTTGGGTTCTGCTGCATGTGAATGTGGGGTGGTGAGTTTTTTCATTTGTTTTTATGGATTTGTGGGGCTTCTACATGAATATAGGACAATCCTTGCCCCCCAAATTGTGTTGATTTTAAAAACATAGGGTTTGGTGGCCTTTGGAGCTGGTGAGTGACATCAGGGACCACATGTGGCCTGCAGGCTCCCACCCCTGTCACAGCTGGTAGTTGCATTATAAAAACTCATTTAAATGGGAACAGTAGATAAGGCAAAAACTGGGGAGAGGGAGGAAGAAGGAAGAGGGAAAAACCTCCTCAAACTAAGAAGGTCTTGGTGAGAATGGGAATGGAATGGGTGATAGGTCTCTAAAGCTTTGAAAGCAGGGTAGGCAACTTACAGCCATAGGGGCAAATATGGCCTTCAACTTTATTGCACAGGCCGTTATTTCACCCCATTTGTCAATTTACACAACTTTGGGAGCTATTTCTGGTGAATCCTGGAAACAAGGCTATGTTTTGTGAAGTCAAAAGGTTTGTGCATTTCAAGGGAAATAACATCTAACTTGGCAGCCACTGTGAATTTTTTTCCTGTCTACTCTTTTAATTAACAGTTTAAAAGCTGCCATCTAGAATTGAAGTCATTGCTATCATCATAGCAACTCTCTAACTATAAATCCATTTCAGGAACTGAACACCCATGAACCCCATCACACCTCGAATCACAGAATTGGAAGAGACCCCAAGGGCCTTCCAATCCAACCCCCTGCTGTACAGGAACACACAATCAAAGCCATCCAACCTCTACTTAAAACCCTCCAAAGAAGGAGACACCACCATTCTCCAAGGGAGTGTATTCCACTGTTGAACAGCTCTTAGTGTCAGGAAGTTCTTTCTAATGTTTAGGTGGAATCTCTTTCCCTGTATTTGGAATCCATTGCTCCATGTACTAGTCTCTGGAGCACCAGAAAATAAGCTTGTTCCATCTTCAATATGACCTTTTCAAATATTTAAACATGGTTATCATATCACCTCTTAATTTTCTCATCTGGTATGATTAGGCAATACTTGTTTGAGTCCTGTTCTCTCCCCCCCCACACACACACTTTTTAAAAAAAATAAAAAAAAAATGGGTCTCCTCCAGTCTGCTGGAACTTCTCCTGTACTCCAGGAGTTTTGAAAGGTTATTGCCAGTGGTTCTGAGATTATGAATAACATTTTGTGAACTGAATAATAGAATCTTAGAGTTGGAAGAGACCGAGTCAAAAGGCATGAACAACATGTCTGCTGAATTTACTTACCTGTAAATAGAGATGACAAATTGGAGCTGACTGCTTTGGCTTGGGTCTAGAATCAATGCCTGGAGAAAGCCCCACTCCTTCCCTGCTCATCCTTTTTTCCATTTGAGAATGGAGGGGCTTGAGAAAGTGGCCTCCTCAGACCCACAGCAAGCTGAATTTAAACAGTTTTCCCCTGCAGATCTAGATGTAGAGTAGTGTCTGATAGTTCCCATGTCAATGGGGCAGTCAATCTGCCCTGGGTCTAGTTCAGGAGCTACCCGGAGTGGCATAATGGGGCATAATGTTCAGCACTTCAGGTCACCCCTTTAAGATTAGGACTAAAATCTAGAACAAACTCACCATTCTATTGACTCTATTGACTTAGAAGTCACTAGCCACTGCCAACTAGATGATACTTTGACAGACAGAAAGCAGGGGCGCAGGGAGATTCTTCTTAATGCACACTTTGCGTTAAGAAGAAAAAGAAGAAACCTGCTTCTCTGTTTTCCTTGCAGCGATAGAAGAACGCTACAGACAGCTCCATTTCATTGACGATTAATGAGCGTTCCGAGCATTCAGACACAGAGGCTTATTTGGCCTTTTAGCAACTTTTGGAGGACGATTTACCAGCGATGCATGCTAGTGTGAAAATCTTCAATAAACACTCCTATTTAACATAATCCAAATACTCATATTTAACACTATATCAACATTCAATGATGACTAACAAAGAATGTAATTATTCTCCAAAAGCCATTGGTATGTTGAGTGCAGTTACTTATAAGTGGGAAAAGGAAATAGGTGGTGGAATTAACCTACTTAAGCCCTGGCCTACTGTGCTCTTGCAAAACATGGCTTATACGTAGCTGGGAGATTCTGGGAGATGCAGTCAAAATATAACTTTTCCAAGCTGAGCAATTCAGATTGCGGAATACATGTCATCTTCTAATCTCTGTTTAGCTAGTTTAGGATGATATAAATGAACTTTTCACATTTGATATTAAAAGAGTCTTGGAGAAGAGGAAAAGTACCTGATTGGTCCTGATACCTGAGGACTCCTTCAGTACAGATACTGCATTTAAGGTCAGTTTATCCAGAATTTGAAAAAGTTCTTACAATTCTTCAACCAGTAAGTACAGGTGGCTGAGGAATTTTGGGAACTGTATCCCTCCCCCCCAAAAATTTTTTTCCAAGCTTTGATGGCTACCTGATTCAGTGCATATATTGCTATATTTTAATCCTCTCACTCTCTCTCTCACACACATACACACACAAACACCCCACACACACACACACACATACAGTCTTTATGAAAACATGCTTTATTTTAAAATGGCAATATTTAGAGTTTGGGAAGCATGAAGCTCTTTGTTTAGCTTCATTTGAAGTGAGCATTTCCCCAACAGTTTACTTCTGTCTTTGATTTTGTGCAGGTTTTCAATTCACTTGTTATTTGGGGAGTATCCAAATAAGTGATGACTAAAGTTTTATGGTACCCTAGAGATATATATCACTTTGTTTTTGCAGGTGATATTTGGCTTCCTTCTGTCTTTACCATCTTTCAAGTATTTAATGACCAACTGGTAGAAACCCACATATGACTTGAAAATTATACCTGGCCCTGGCTGGCAACATAGTAAATCAAGCAGTAGGCTGTCTTCATGCCTCAGCAGTCATGAAGGTGAAAGTAGATGGCAAAGGAAAAACAACAGAATTTCAGAAGGTATGATACCCTGGGGGCAAAAGAGAGCTACTAACTCCAGTTTAAACATGTCTTCTACTCTCTTTTTGCTAGAACACAGATAACAATTGTGCTCCAACAATATAGCAAGGTAATGCTCAAATGGATAGTTTTAAGTCTGATTCTTGATAAACTGAGAGTTGTTCAGATTGGTTAATTGGCCATTGACTTGAAAAAGACCTGCTGACAACCCATCCTATGTGTATCCCCATAAACACTGACATTTTTAGTGTGGTGTATGCTTTCAGTAGAACTTGTCTGTCAAGTACATTGTGTCACAATAAAGCTGTCTCAAAAGGTGTAAATATGAGCATGGAAACTCTGGTCCGATTGTTATTAAAGAGATTGCTAAAGCTGAAGCCCTGAGCAGCAGATTTGCACAGCTTGGAAAAGTTATTTTTGATGGCATCTCCCAGAACCCAACCCAGCGATTATCCATGTTCTGCAAGACTGCAGTAGATTGAAGCTTTATCTACTGTATCTTTGTTGAATCCCACCTTTGTAAATAATCAGAGTATTTTGCAATAGCTTCAATAAATCCTTGTCTCAAAAAAGACAAACCTCACAAAAGCTGCCTTCCATTTGGGGATGGGGAAGTGATTCACTGCTGTTACACTTCCTTAAGGAAGGGTCAGGTTTTTTTAATCTTTAAAAAGGCAATGCCAGTTTTTAAAAAAATAAATCCTGAGCTTCTTTATGAATGAGGATAGAAAGGAGGGCAGTCACAAATCCAAAGGGAATCTAAAGGGAGTCTCAGAGTTTGGGAGCGACACAGGAAAAAATGGACCTCTGAAAGTTCATACTGAGACCATAGCAGTTAGGCAATGTCTTAGCTTGGCACTAAGCCAATTCGAGCTTTAAAGGTTAAATCCAATGTCTTGAATTGAGCCCTAGAAATAAATGGCAATATTGTACAATTTGTTCAGTATTTCTTCTGTTTCTCTTTTGCAACAGTCTCTACATTAGCAGTTCAACTTCATATTCCAAATTCCTCTCCTGACTCCAGTTCAGCAGCATCACAAATTCATGTCACAGGTTTGCTCTGTGTGATGTGTGTCATGACATGTCAGCAAGATGTATGGTTTTATGGCTACCCTTTCCTGCTCTGACAGATAAATGAGCCAATTTCTAGCAGTATACCTATCCTTGTTGCACAGATACAGTTTAGGAAGAAAAGTTCTTGGACGCTCACTGTTAACTGAGGGCCCAAACAGACAGACTAAAATAAAGCTGTTTCGGGTCACACACGGATCTTAAGAGGCCAGAAGCTGCTCCAAAGCTGTGCTCCATTCCTTAGAACTGGAGTGTGGCTTTGGCATGGTTTCCGGCCGCTTAGGATGCATGCATAATTTAAACAGCATATCTCCAAAGTGACCCGAAGCAGATTTATTTTGGCCTGTCTGTTCGGGCCCTGAGTTTCATCTCTGAAAAGAGCTTGAGCCTATGCAAGAACTACATGTATTAACAGATCACCAGGAGAGTGTGGGGGTCCACACTGGGTGACACAGTGGGGTGGAAAGGTGTGCCTAAGTTCTGGGTCTAGTGGCTTTGTTGGTGGGGTTAGAAAAGGAGTCTCCTATTTCTCCCATCTGACCAGCAGCTATGCCTGTCTTGGAAAAGCTGTGGGGTGGCAGGAGCATGTGCCAAAGTTCCAGGTCTAGTAACTTTGTTGGCTGGGTGGGCGGAAAAAGGACTCTCCTTCCTCTCTTGCACAGACAGCAGATCCTCCTCCTCCTGTTAAAAATATTATTGGTTATTTGTGGTTAAGAAATTTAGCATCAGCAGCATCAACACAGCAATGCACAGGTATTTGGTAAAAACAACTAGATCTGAGCTTCTGGTAAATAAACAGAATACATTGGTAGGTAAAAGAAACTTACTTTATTGCTATATCTAGGTTCTACAAAAATAACTACTCAGTAGAGAAAACTGTACTTGGTAGAAGAGTTCCTAGAGCTGACTCTCATGTGTGTAAGAATAAAAACATCTTTAGGAGCACAACTTAGTTTCTGCTTCCATGCTTGGTGAGAGCAGAGAGAGGAAGAGAGAGAACAAAGAGCAATAAACTTTACTGACCCGCAGAAAAGGAGGGGTATGGGCAGTGACCTCTTTACAAGCACACCGACCAAATCACCATAGAGATATGCATCAGTGTTTCTGCATAGAAGACACCCCCCTTCTCAAAGAAAGAAACATAGATTTACAAAACAAGCACTGATGCCAATATTTCAACATTTCCAGATCTTTGGCAGCAATGGCAGCACGGCAGCTTGGCCAGGCAGCATGGAGGAAGGTGGGCAGCAAGAGTGGTCTCTCCATCTGCATGCTGCTCAGTCAAGCCACCAGGCTACTTTCTGGTGTGATGGCTCAGCTGGGCAGCACACAGGCATGTGGATGGTGAGAAGAGTCTCCCTGCCCACCTACCTCCACACTGGCCATTCCAGCTGCCAGGGTACTTGCTGGCAGCAGCAGTATGGAGGCTAGGATAGACAGCACAGTGGCAGGCTGCCTTTCTGCCTGTGTGCTGGCCAGCCAAGCTGTTAGGCTATACAGTGCTGGTGGCAGTGACATGGCACCTCATTCAAGCAGTGCACAGGCAGGTGGGCAGCAAAAGGAGTCTCCCCACCTGCCTGCCTCTGTGCTGCCCAGTGAAGTTGTTGATGTAGGGGGAATAGCTAATACCCCAGAGGACAGGATCAAGATTCAAAATGACCTGAATAGACTAGAAAGCTGGGCCAAAGCTAACAAAATGAAATTCAACACAGAGAAATGTAAGGTATTGCACTTAGGGCGGAAAAATAAAATGCACAGATATAGGATGGGTGACACCTGGCTGAATGAAACTACGTGTGAAAGGGATCTAGGAGTCCAAGTAGACCACAAGTTGAACATGAGTGAACAGTGTGATGCGGCAGCTAAAAAGGCCAATGCTATTTTAGGCTGCATCAATAGAAGTATAGTGTCTAGATCAAGAGAAGTAATAGTGCCACTGTATTCTGCTCTGGTCAGGCCCCACCTAGAATATTGTGTCCAGTTCTGGGCACCACAATTCAGAAAGGACATTGAGAAACTGGAGCGTGTCCAAAGGAGGGCGACAAAAATGGTGAAGGGTCTGGAAACCATGCCCTATGAGGAACGACTTACGGAGCTGGGGATGTTTAGCCTGGAGAAAAGAAGGTTAAGAGGTGATATGATAGCCCTGTTTAAATATTTGAAAGGATGTCATATTGAAGAGGGAGCAAGTTTGTTTTCTGCTGCTCCAGAGAACAGGACCCGGAACAATGGATGCAAGCTACAGGAAAAGAGATTCCATCTGAACATTAGGAGGAACTTCCTGACAGTAAGGGCTGTTCGACAGTGGAATGCACTCCCTCGGAGGGTGATAGAGTCTCCTTCCTTGGAGGTCTTTAAACAGAGGCTGGATGGTCATCTGTCAGGGATGCTTTGATTTGGATTTCCTGCATGGCAGGGGGTTGGACTGGATGGCCCTAGTGGTCTCTTCTAACTCTACGATTCTATGATTCTATGATTCTATGATTCTATGTATAACAGCTGGAGGAAGAGGGAGAAGTCCACCCTGAACACTTCTCTTTCGCAGGGAGTCCCTCACGTTTGCCCCTTCCTTTGCCCCTCTTTCCTGTGTGAACCCCTAGCTGGGTCCTGCCTGGGCTGTGTGTCCTTGAAAAGCAGCACCCAGGCTATAGGAAGTGTGGGGGTTTTTTGGGGGGGGGGGGATTGATGCTGTTGCCTCCTAAAATTGACACACCAGGGGACACCAAACTGAGTGATGCCACTCCAGGAGGAGAGCTCCATGGCTTCCCATCTTTGCCATTAGTCATTCTACTAGCCTTTTATGCCCTTTGTTACAGAGGAAGGAGCCTGGGACCTGGACTATGATATCAACTCTCAGAGACAGAAGCCCCTACCCTCAGTTGTATCCCTACTAGAATAGCTTACTTGCTGTTCACCGCTATAATCTTTGGAATAGCGGTATATAAATAAAACAAATTATTATTATTATTATGTATTTTAAATGTATGTCACTTTGAGAGCCAACATGAGCTAAAAAGTGGGAGAGATATTACCATACCAATCAAACCATATCTGGGGCTCAGTTTGCAAAGTTGTGGAACTTGCTATATTATCCCATGATTTAATATAGTACTGTAATGCAAACTGAAGCTACCAGAATCCTTTTAAAACCCGTTTCCACTGCCTGCCTAATATTGCTCATATACAGGACTTATCCAACAAGGATCTGGAAGGCCACTGTATTTGATTGTTAGAATGGTGAGTTACAAGCTGTGATAGCATAACCTGTTGTGGCTTGGTGGTCAACTTTCCCGCACCCCCATTTCTTTTATTTTCTTTTTTTCTTTTTTACTTGATGGATTGCTATTATTGTGCAATTATGCTAAAAATAAAAATAAATAGAGACCAAAAGGCATACCGGGAAGGGCTTATGGACACCAGCATGCAGAAAATAGAGGCTTGGACATTAGCAGCATCATGACAATTTGAAAGAGTTGTGCAATAATGACTCTTCCCATGTTTGTGTTTCCTAGACTAATGCGATTGCGGTGCCTTACAAGTCTAGCATGATAGTCAGGTGGTAGCAGTGGCTTGGGGAATGTTATTGAATCAGTTTAACTCAGTTTGCAGCAGAAGTAAGTAACTATGGGTCAAAATAGATGGCCGTATAGGGGGTGGCTTGACATCACCCTTTTGACTGTTGGATTGGGGCCGTGGCAACTGCATGCTGCAGTGGAAAATCTGGCTATTTGCTAGCTCAAAAAGAACCAGCAAAATGCTGCTCCTTTTTGAGCCAGCAAAAAGCCAGTATTTCTACTGCAACGGCAGCTTTTTGGCTTCTCTGTGGCACAGCACGTATAAATGCTGTGTTGCTGAAATTCCATGAAGCCACCACATGTGTGGTCCACCATGCGATTTCCCAGTGGTGTGGGCTGTGGTGCATCTAAACACCATGTCCCCACACCATCCCCAAGCCGGTGCTTACTGCCTATTTGTTTTAGCCCTAAGACTCTCCAGGTGTTTATAGTATTCAGCTCCCATCAGCTCTAGCCAACAGAGCCAGTGGTGAGGAATTTTAAGAGCTGCAGACCAAAACTATTGATCAGCCATGGTTGACCACAACAGATTGAATACTTCCTTGGAATGGGGAGGGAGAACGGAACTCTCAAGGTCTGGTTTCTATCATTCATTTTTGCTAGGCAAATTTTGAAAATGCTTTCAAAATAACAGACAGGAGAGTTTGTGATCTTTTCATGGCTTTTTGCCACAGTTCTGTTCAATTGCCATACTGACCTGTGATTTGGCAGAAATCCATTAAAAATAATTAGATAAATATCCTTTTCTCTCATACATTGAAATGAGCATGCTGTAGCATTCCTCATTGTTAACCATCCTGGCTGATCAGAACTGCAGTTCAGCAATATCTGGAGGGCCATGCTTTGCTCTCCTCATCACGGACGAGTGTGAAAAAATCAGATTCCTTCAATATAACTTGTAGAGCTGGAACAGTAATAATAATAATAATAATAATAATAATAATAATAATAATAATAATAATAATAATAATATATTTATATCCCGCCTCTCCCTTACAGGATCTAGGCGGGTAACAACTGTCCAATAAAACAGATATATAGACAATAATAAAATTTCCCTAATCCCCTTAAACCTCCTTCTTTCTGCTAAAATTGCACATAAACATCAAGATACAATACAATATTCCCAGTACAGTGTACTTAGTTACAAATTACAAAAGCCTGCCTTTTGAGAAAACAGAAATGGTCCTTCATTTGAAATGGTTAACTTCCAGGACCAGTTCAGTGTTCAAAGTGGTATATATTTAGCTTGTAAATTACTATACAGCCTGAGATCAGTGTATTACATGGAGTGCACATCTAATTTAACCTCTCTGTTAAATTCTGGAATGAGAATACAGTAGACCCTTGTGTAGGCAGTGAGTGGAGGAATCCAACAGGACCATCTGTAGGTGAACAAATAATTGACCTAAGAGTACTTAGCTGTGTGGCCCCTTAGAAAGCAAAGGTGGTTTTGTTGCTGCTGTTTTTAAAAATTCTGAGTATATTTTTTTCTGGTGTATTATTTCCTTTTAAATGCTAGCTTTATTTTTTATGTTTTATTAATATGATGTTTTATTATGTAGGTCTTTATTGTTAGTTTGTATTTTGATTGAAATATAGATGGAAGCTTACAAATGTATTTTATGTTTTTCTTATTTGATGGCTATTCTTTTCATTTCTAAAGCATTATCTGACACCAGGCAGGGAAGTGAAAAGCTATGGGAAACCTATGATGAAAGCAAATTATAATTCCTTTCAAAATATGTATAAATTACAATCATTGTCACTGCAGGAGAAACTTCAAAATGTATACTATCCCAAAGCGATGATATTCTGTAAATGGTTTTTCACTCTCTTCCGTTGCTGCTCAAGTCAGCCAAACAGCTCTATTAAATTCATAAGTCAGTTATTCTCTCCTTCATTGAACAGCAGAATCCTGACTTTTTGTGTCTATCAACCAACAAGGGAGTAGCCGTGAGGGAAGAAAGCTGAGAGCCTTCACACAAAAATTCATCTTCATCTTCAGTACAATATTCTTAGCATGTTTATGGTCAGAGATAATAATAATAATAATAATAATAATAATAATAATAATAATAATAATAATAATAATA
>NC_056524.1:74681153-74827402 GCF_019175285.1 Sceloporus undulatus
GGTTTTATTTATATACCGCCCAATCACTGGGAATCCGAGCGGTTTACAATAGAGGGGATAACAGACAGTTCCCTGCCCACAGGCTTACAATCTAAAAGACACGACACAAAAGGAGAAGGGAATGGGGAGGGAATCAGGTCCAGCATTCTTCTCTCCCTCTGAGGCCTGGACCAAGGCAGATGGACCGGAGGGAGGGCTCTTCTTCTTCAGGCTAGCCCCTGATGGTACTGGGCCAGCCTTCTCTCTCCCTCAGAGGCCGAAAGATGACAGTTAGGGAGGGAGGAGCCTCTGTCTACAGGCCAGCCCCTGATGGTACTGGCAGCCTTCTCTCTCCCTCAGAGGCCGAAAGATGACAGTTAGGGAGGGAGGAGCCTCCTTCTCAGGCCAGCACCTGATGGACTGGGCCAGCCTTCTCTCTCCCTCAGAGGCGCGAAAGAATGACAGTTAGGGAGGGAGGAGCCTTCTTTCTCAGGCCAGCCCCTGAGGGTACTGGGCCAGCCTTCCTCTCCTCAGAGGCCGAAAGATGACAGTTAGGAGGGAGGAGCCTCCTTCTTCAGGCCAGCCCTGATGGACTGGGCCCGCTACTCTCTCCGTCAGAGGCCGAAAGATGACAGTTAGGGAGGGAGGAGCCTCCTTCTTCAGCGAGCCCCTGATGGTACTGGGCCAGCCTTCTCCTCCCTCAGAGGCCGAAAGATGACAGTTAGGGGAGGGAGGAGCCTCTGTCTACAGGCCAGCCCCTGATGGAACGGGCAGCCTTCTCTCTCCCCAGAGGCCGAAAGATGACAGTTAGGGAGGGAGGAGCCTCCTTCTCAGGTAGCCCTGATGGAATTGGGCCAGCTTTCTCTCTCCCAGAGGCCGAAAGATGACAGTTAGGGAGGGAGGAGCCTCCTTCTTCAGGCTAGCCCCTGATGGTACTGGGCCAGCCTCTCTCTCCCCCAGAGGCCGAACGATGACAGTTAGGGAGGGAGGAGCCTCTGTCTACAGGCCAGCCCCTGATGGTTACGGGCAGCCTTCCCCCCTCTCTCCCTCAGAGGCCGAAAGATGACAGTTAGGGAGGGAGGAGCCTCTTTCTTCAGGCTAGCCCCTGATGGTACTGGATCTAATTTGATCTAATGCAAACAGAATGAAATTTAAAATCAGTCCATTATTTTCTACTTCACTAATTCCTGGAGCATTTCAAACTGCTTTGAAATATAAATTCTAATAATAATAATAATAATAATAATAATAATATTTATTTATTTGTATACCGCCCTATGGGAAACCAATCCGGGCGGTTGACAACAGTAAAATATAAAATATAACAATTAAAAACACTTTATCCCTCCCCCCCTTAAGACAGTATTAAACAGTATGACATATTAAAAACACAACATCAAAGCATAAAAACAACAATTAAAAACTAAAAACGCTGATATCCCTCTGTTGATCCTCAATCATCACTAAGATGGGGCCACGGGAGGAATGAGGGAACCTGGGAACCTGGTCTCACCTTAGAGAGAGAGAGAGATGTGAGAGAAGGGCAAATCAGAGTGCAATTAAAGAGGCTGCTGAATTAAAGTTCTCTAACATGCTTCACTGCAATTCTTAAATTTGAAAGTGGCTATCAATGGTTTTTCTCACAGATGCATATTCCTCATGTGAAATACATTCAAATATAATATTCTATCAATCATTCTGAATTGTATTTAATGGTCCTTTTCAGATTATTATTTTTTCATTCAATCGTTCATTTTATATTCTGCCCTTCCACTAAAGACCTCAAGGCTATATACAATGTTTCCTACCACCCATTTTATTCTTGCAACAGTCCTGTGAGATAGATTAGTCTGAAAGTCGTGATTAGGCCCCACCTGGAATATTGTGTCCAATTCTGGGCACCACAATTCAAAAAGGACATTGAGAAACTGGAGCGTGTCCAAAGGAGGGCGACTAAAATGGTGAAAGGTTTGGAAACCTTGCCCTATGAGGAGCGACTCAGAGAGCTGGGGATGTTTAGCCTGGAGAAGAGAAGATTAAGAGGTGATATGATAGCCCTGTTTAAATATGTGAAAGGATGTCATATTGAGGAGGGAGCAAGCTTGTTTTCTGCTGCTCCAGAGAACAGGACCCGGAACAATGGATGCAAGCTACAGGAAAAGAGATTCCACCTGAACATTAGGAGGAACTTCCTGACAGTAAGGGCTGTTCGACAGTGGAACACACTCCCTCAGAGTGTAGTGGAGTCTTCTTCCTTGGAGGTCTTTAAACAGAGGCTGGATGGCCATCTGTTGGGGATGCTTTGATTTGGATTTCCTGCATGGCAGGGAGTTGGACTGGATGGCCCTTGCGGTCTCTTCCAACTCTATGATTCTATGATTCTATGATTCTATGATTAACCCTAGTCTACAACAAGTTTTGTGGCTGATGTTGGATCTCAGTTCAGGTCAGCTCAGTATGAGTCCACTGCTCTAGTCATAGATAATGCATTCAGGCTGGGCCTTATCTTTGTACATTTAGCAATCCAGGTATAATTTTGTCGATCAGGTTAAAAGTATGAGAACTAAATATATATCAAAAGATTCTCTCCCCAAGCCTTAGTATTGCAGCCCCACCACCTTTGCAGGCATGGTTGGTGAGAACTTGGGAGAGAGTCTTCTCTGTGGCTTCTCCCAGATTGTGGGACTCACTGCTCTCTTTTTGCTGTCAGCTGAAGACATTTTTATTTAGGCAGGTGTTTGGTGGGTGAATTTTATGCTAGCATATTGCAGCAGTTGATTGTTGGACTAATACTCTGGAGACCAGGGTTCAATTCCCCACTCACCCACTGAGTGACCTTCGGCAAGTCACACTCTCTCATCCTCAGAGGATGGCAATGACAAACCCCTTCTGAAGAAACTTGCCAAGAAAACCATATGATAGGTTCGCCTTAGTTCACCATTAGAAAAAAATGATTTGAATGCACACAACAACTATGTGGTGTGTTGTTTTAATGTTTTTTTAATAGATTTAACTATGCTGTTTTAAACTTATGCTTTAACGTTAGTATTATTCAATTATATTTTAATTTTTGTAATTAATGTTTTACTTTTATCTTTTGAAATTATTGTAAGCCACCTTGAATCTCATTTTGGGAGAAAGGCAGGATAGAAATCCCTAAATAAATAAATAAATAAATAAATTCAGCACTTTATATATTGTTGCAGTTACAGGCTTCTAGTTCTGATCCAGCCCTGGAGATTATCACACTTCTGAAAAAAGCGTCTTACCTTTGCCAAATTGAAGCTTCATTTGGGCTGTACCCTGGTGTTATTGCATGGCCTTTCTCCCCAAAACCACCATCCGGCTCCAGCCCAGTTCTAATGTGGGTCCCTGAACTCACTTTGGTGGCAATTTTTCAAAATCGGAAAGCTTTTGACTTTGAAAAATGGCCACTGAAGCAAGGTCAGGGACCAGCATTGGAGTCAGGCTGTACACGAATAGTGGTTTTGAGGACAAAAGCTGGGCGATAACACCAGAGTACAGTCCAAATGAAGCTTGAATTCGGCAAAGGTAAGATCCTTTTTTCAACAGTGCGATAACCTCCATCATGATACCGAGAATGCAAAAGTTATTCATACATTTTATTATCATCAGTGAGAAAGGCTTTCCCAATTGATCACAATACACCCATAGAAAAACCGTCAACTATTTATTTATTAGCCATGCCTGTATTGAGTGATCCAGATATGACAGGGGTCCGGGTGGTGCCCCTGGGGATCCCCCTCCCCTCTGTCATGCTTGTATTGAGCGATCCAGGCACGGCAGGAGTCTGTCTCCCTGCCACTGATGACCTGCCCTCCATTTCAGCCCCCCCCCCCAGCTTGTAAGTCCGTGCTGCTGTTTATGTCACAATGTCTGACGTGTCTTTTGCAGTGGGGCAGCTAGTGGGAATGACAACCGAGCTACAAATAGAACCTATTTCATAGGGGTAAGAAAAAACTCTTTCATGGTGGAAACTAGGGGCATTTTTTAATCGAATGAAAAATGCAGCGAGAGCGAATCAGGAGTCGATTCAACCAACAAGTGGGAATGACCCTTTAGTTTAGAAGAAGCACATTATGTGGTCGAAAGTAGAGTGATTTTTCTGGGGTGGCACCCAAGTTCTGCTATGCTTTCATCAAAGTGTCTTGACTGTCACCAACACTACAATCTTTTCCAGCATCAGGATAGAACCCTCTTATTTGTCCAGGCATTTTAGTACAAATGTACTTCTTTCTGGTTTTATGTTTTAGTTTGTTATTTTTTGCTTATCTGGTTGTTGCATTTTAATACAGGTTTTTAAAATCATTTTGTATTCATGGAACTTATCGCTCAGCATTTTAAACTGGCTCCAGCCTCCTGGCCTGGAGCCGGGACATGGAATGGAGGTGGGGATTATCGCTCACTAAATCACTGCTGAACTGCCAGCTGCCATCAACCCAGGTCCAAGCCACACTTCAACAGCACTTTTTAGAAGTTGGAAAGCTTTACAACTTCTAAAAAGTGCTGGTGGAGTGTGGCTGGGACCCAGCTTGGTGGTTCAACGGCAATTTAGTGAATGATAATCCCCGCCTCCATCCGATATCCCAGCTCCAGCACAGGTTTAAAATGCCAGTTTAAAATGCTGAGCGATAAGCTCCTTTATGTTTATGTGAGTAATTTTTATTCTCACTTGTGTGTCTCACCCCAGTATCTTTTCAATGATGGGCAGTTAAGAAATAGTTCATATAAATAAACAATTGTGAAAGGCAAGGAGTAGAAAACCAAGTCAAACCCTGAGGATGAAAACATACAAGGATAGGACTTGATGTAGTTCCAAGTAATTTTTCTCTGCTTTCAGCATCCTGCCTGACAGTTGTGAATACTCTGGACTGATTGCTTCCAGCATGTGGGCTCTTTGATCTCACATGGTCTGAGAAAGGAAGTTTTTCCTCTCAATGCTTGGCACGCCATTAAAGCTTTGGGCCAGCAGGCACTGATGGTGAAAATACATATAGCAATAATACATCTTATAAAGTCATATTTTGTATCTGAAGCTGCAAATCAGATTTTTGGTGATGCTTCCCCCCCCTTCTAAAATCTCATTAAGTCAAAAAAGAAAGCAAAGCAACAACAAAAAAGAAGTTGCCTTCATGGGTTATTTGAAGCTTTGTCTTCTTAACAACCTGTTGCTCATTAGTGAGATTGCTATTAATCTGTCATTTACAGATGGCTTCCAGGTTTAGTGAGGAACAACAACAATCCGTCGGAAACATTCTTTAAAAGGGGAGACACTTTTCTCAAAGAGGTTTAAAACTGGTTTTTTTTAACAGACTGAGCTATTAGTTCTTTTGACTATTTTTTTAACTGCTGAAGAAGCCAACTGAGAGTGACATCTTGAAAACAGAGCAGTTTATTTTTTGGTGGGAATTCTGTTAACCAGCCACACATCTCTCCAAACACATTGTCTGCCATAGCATTCATTCAAAACATTGCTGATGCTCTCATGAGAAATCCATTAGAATATTGCAATAATTATCTCACATTTCTTCACTCCTGCCATCTTTCCATTTCCCAAATATTCTGAATTTTAATTAGGAACATAACGGCAGGAAGCAGCGTCCTTGCAGTGATTCTAGGATTAGGGAGCGTGCATCAACTGCACGCTCCCTAATCCTAGCACATCATGGTGGCGGTGTAATGGTGGCCTCCTGTTCACATGGGGGCTGCCATCATGAAGTAAGCAACGTGCAGCATATAGATGTCACTGTGAGTCGCTTATGTCATTAGTGCATCAATGGCACACTCATGACATCTGTGCAGTGTCCCAAGAAGAACCTGTTTTTTCCAGGTTCTTTTTGGGGAGGAGGGACACCGCGCGATTTGTCTGCTAAGGTGTCCCTCCGGAGGAAAACTGTGCACTTCCAGCCCACCCTTTTGGGGCGTTCTATACTATCCCTTTAGAGCCTGAAAGCCAAGGTTTCTCCAACCACCCCCCAATCCTTCTTTGTGTTAATGTTTACTGTAACATTTATTTCAGAAACAGAAATGGAGCTGCACCCAAACTTCCTGGAAAGAGGTTCTGAAGAGAAGGTAATTTTTTAAAAAAACAATGCATAGAATACTTGCAAAATTTCAAATCCGAGAACTAGCACACAGGCAAGCTTAATTTTCAGAACTGAACTTCCTTTCTGTTCGGCTGCATAAAATTGGAACGCATAGGAATTAATTAACTTCCCACTGTAAGTGGCCAACTAATGTTCAGTGATTGGTTACATCTGCAGTTGTAAGATGTTCTTTTTGTTCTGTCAGCCAGAGTTAAAGAAAGATGGAAGGAGGGGGAGATGGGAATGACATCACAAGGGCACGGTGGCTTAGGCTCCAATTTAAGCAAATTATCCTTGAATCTGAACAGCCATTCTGACAAACTTGAGAGGTTCATCTACTGAAACTGAAACCATCTGTTCTCTCTAACAAGGATATGTTCAAGAATTGAGGCGTGTGAGTGGATGTGAATGACAAGCATGTTAAAAAGGGAATGCCAAGCTCGAACATTAATGGAATTTTAAAAAGCTTTTCTCAGATGCTCTGCTGTATTTGTGGATGAGGGGGTGCTTCGTCCCCACCCCCATCACACCTGCTGCTGCTATCAGAAATATGAGGACAGCTCTTTAGCTTCTTACTGTGAGGGCTTTGGGATAGGTGCAAGGATATCAGTAGTGCCTTTTTCAAGACCAGCCCACTCCTGAGGTACAGTGAACCCTTGCCTGAAGCAGCAGATAGAAACAAATTCCACACCACTCACCACTAGGAGAGTTACCTTGCCATTGCAGTTTGGCAAGGCATTAAATTAGGCAGACAGTCTGGAGGATCTGCCTTCCCTTGTGCTTTGCTGTGTTGACTGTATTCTCCCACATTAGCCCGTCTTTGTTTTGTGATCTTCTAGGCAGGCCCTTCTCTGTGTCTCAGCACTTTCACAGGTACATCTGTGGGAACACAGGAGAGGACTTTCTCAGTGGCTGATACCAGATTGGCCTCCTCAGCTGCAGCTGTGCAGCTTTATCAATCCCAGCAGTATCTGGGTGTGTAGTGGCAAAGGGGTGGGGCCAGTGGCATCACTAGGGGGATGCAGCCCACACTGGGTGACACTTCAGAAAAGGAGTGACACCTAGTCAGGCCCTCCCAGCTTGTCCCAGTGGCCCTCATGGGGAGACATCTGCCTCCCTGACAAAGGAGAGGGCTGAGTGGCCCTTTATTGGCTTGCCGCAGAGGCCTCCTCACAAGGAGATATCCACCACCACATCAAAATAGAGAGATGAACACACCCTTTTGGCCACCACTTCCCCCCTGGAAGCCCTCCTCCCTCAGTGGGTGACACCAGGAATGGGAGCACCATTGAGTGGGGAAGGACATATTTTTCTGTTTCAGGTTCCAGTATATCTAGCACCATCAGTGGTATTTTTTCTTTCCAGCCATTAGGAATAATTATGGCCTGGGACAAACCGCCTGAAAAGGGTGGCCTGCTGGTGACCTTTTTTCCTCCGGAGGGAACCCGCAGCTGCCAAACCACGTGGCTTCACTTCTGAGGAAAATGGCGCACTTGTGATGTAACTAGCGCAGTGTGACGTATGGACACTGTGTGTCCATTATGTCATAATGGTGGCTTGTGTACGTGATGCACGACCATTATGGTGCCGCCAGTACGTGCTAGGGTTAAGGACTGTGTGGTTGCCATGTGGTCCCTAACCCTAGCTACACTACTGCTACTCCACAAAAGGGGCATCTGTCCCACGCCTATATTACCTGGCTTAGAAACTGTATAGGAGGTGCTATGGGACTTGTGGAATAGTAATACATCATGTCAGAGTGCCTCTGATGACTGACTTGTTACAACCAACTCCTAAGTTAGGAACTAGGTAGAGTTATTCTTTTTATTGTTACCTGTTACTCTTGTAAAACAGATGTCAGTATTCTGTTTCTCATTCATAAGGTCAATTAACAACAAGCAAACAATAATTTAAAATAAATTTAAATTTAATTTAAAATGTTCAGCTTGAGAGCTCTAGTGTCTTACCAGACTACAAACCCTGGGATCCCATGCAATGAATTCATAGCAGTTAAAGTGGAATCAATAAATCTGTAGTGTGAGAGGGCACTAAATGGTAAAGGGATGCCAACAAGCAGGGTATGAGTGCAATAGCACTTTCCTGGTGCTGCAAATGTACCTTGTTTTATTCATTTAAAAAACAACAGCATTTATTTGTTTTAATTTTTTTAATGTTTAATTTTAAAACAACAGTTGCAAATTTATTGTTTAATGAATTTATAACACATCAGTTAAATGCAACTGTCAGTTCATATTTAGAATTGATTTCCCCCCAAAAAATCATCATGTGTTTCATGGGTCCATAAACTGTTTCAAGTTTGATGACAAAATCAATAAAGTGATACCAAATTGTCTCAAAGTCATGTGTGATATTGATGCTTCAGTCCTGTGGGAACAAATAGAATGTAATTCCCAGATGAATGGAATACACACATATTTAACTCAAAAAGTAAAACAATCTTAAACAAAATACAAACATTTTAAAAAATAATTTTGCTTGCTTGCTTGTTTGCTTGCTTGCTTGCTTTATCCGGGATGCCATTTCACCAGGATTGTAAGGCACCACAATCCCGTTTAGTCTAGCAAACATAAACATACCAGATAGGGGACACTCATAGCACTGCTTTTCCAAATTTCCATGGTGTTGCTTCTGTCCTGGCCTCTGTCTTTCACACCCTGGCCTCCATAGCCTCCATAGCCCCCCTCCCTACCCTAACCCTTTCCCAGCATGCCGCTGGGTATCTATCTATCATCTATCTATCTATCTATCGCACAATTGCATGATCATGACAATCCTTTAGATTAAATAAAGAAACTGGAAAAAAGAAAACAGCCTCCTTGGGAATTTTGAGGGAAAGTGGGGAGAGGGGGAGAGGAGTCCCTCCTTTTAATCATGCCCGCTTGCTACTGCCTTGTATATCAGAGGAACTTATCACACTCACTCAATAGTGGAAAAGCAGCTTGTTTTGTGGGCATTGACAGATTTTTCCCATCAGTGAAAAGGAGCACTCCAGCAGTACATGAACTATCCAGATACTGGATAGACACAGTATCATGTGATAAGCTATGGCCACAAATGCTACTATCCTACTCTAATTCCACTTTTCAAGCCTGGTATGTTAAAGACCAAGATATTTATAAGCTGTCTTTGTTTTGCACAGGGAGCTCTCAAGTCAGTGTCCAAAGCAAGTGTTAAAAAAACTGATGATTATTACCCTTTTTTCCTTCACCACATGAAACAATCCATTATTAACATGTATTGATACAGGCAATAATAAATGGAGAAGTACAGAGCCCTTTTTAAAACAATCTACATGTCAATTATGCTGCCAGATTACTCTGGTGCCACCTTAGTCCTATTGATTTTGAGCCAGCTTGATTTTAGTGATACCGCCATAAGCAGTCTGTCTTCTACTATAGTTCTGTTGTTATTCCCAAGTTTGTTGGGCATGCATTACAGCTCAGTCATTACAACGACTAAAAGTAAGTAATTGGTTTAATAAACACAGTGAAGAAAAGAGAATTTGTCCTTATTAAATATTCACAGCTTGAACAGTAATGGTCGGAAGCGAAGGTTAATTTTCCCAGTCGTAGGAAGCACAAGAGTGAGGACAAAGTCTTTCACAGCAGCGGCATCGTATGTCACCTAATGTCACTATGTCACAAGAAGAACTAACGGTTGAGCAATATTGGATCTGCCAGCACACCACTTTCCCTAATGAATATTTAAAGGTAACACTTAAGCACAATCCGTTTCTCATCAAGACTCTCATTAGTTTGCAGGAACTTTGTAAGACTGGCTTTCTGATGCTGGTGCTACCATGTTATTAGAACTGATGCTTTTGGATGGGAGCTCTTGAAAAATGGAACTTTTGCTTGCAACTCATGAACTTTACATTTTTCCCTGGGCAAAGGTACCATGCCTACATGTGGATGGTCATCTTTATACAATTCAATAGGATTTCATTTTAATTTTAATAATATTCCATAACTTGTTTACAGAATATATGAGGGATTTCCAATGGTGTTCAGCTCTTTTTGGCTGGCTGTGAGAGGAAACGCTTTCAACATTTGTGTATTCTGGCTGTGTACTTTAATATTACATGTTTCTTTGGAGTAGAATGAAAAATATATTTTTTTAAAAAATGGATCTTGTTTTCTCCCCTTGCCTCTGTGTGTGCATATAAATACCTAAAGATTAGCACCATACCAGAACATTACAGTGAATGAGAGAGCATACACCTGTATATCTACTATACTCATAATCTATCCTTCCCCTTTCCTAAGTGCTGTACATCAGTGGAAATTTACTGTGTTTCAGAGGCACAGAGGCTGCAAGGGGGGAGGGGACACCAGTTAGTTGAGGAGTTGTCAGGCACACAGAAATGTCACACTACTTATGAGCTGTTTCCATATGTTTCTATGTATCTCTGGACTTAGGGAATGTGTGGGAATACACAGGTAGGAATGGCTGAGAACCAAATTCTATAATTTCTGGTAAGAACTTTCCACTTTTCCTCAGCACATTTCTTCATATTTTTGATGGGAAGAACTTGAGCTTTTAACTCTGTATGTGGGACAAACCAAACCTGACAGATTCATCTATCCATTTGACTGTTTAACTCTTAAATGTTTTGGTTTGAATCGCTATGTATTCAGCCATGTTATTTCAGAATTAAGCTTGCCACCTCTTTTCTTCTGAGAGGCTCCACATCTTTTAACATTTTTATGGCAAGCTGATATATCATGGTCCTCTCCGTGCTGGGAATAGCTCTACTGACTGAATTTGGGTGGTACGGATGAGGAAGAATTTCATTTCAATTCAGTCTTGAAACAAATACACAATGCTTCATTAGTCCAACAAAAATGCACAAAATAAATGTTGCAAGCTTTTGAAGCTTCACTTGCTTCTTCATCAGGCAAAGATGTTAAAAATCATACAGGAGGGGAAAAATCATGTTACTGGCATACATTTCACATGATTTTTAACAACTTTGCCTGATGAAGAAGCCTATGGAGCTTCAAAAGCTTGCAACATGTCCTTTGGCCTAACAAAGGTAGCATTGTTTTGTAGATTTTGGATGTTATTGTATTTTGTTGTATGGCCAGCACTCCTAGACTCAATTGTTCCTATTCAGGATAGATTTTTTTTTTAAAAATCTGAGCATGGGAAATAGTGAAACTGACAGAATTCCCTAGAGGTTGGAAAAATACTTTTTTTTCTTTTTACTACTGGTCCTAGAATCCTCAGTAAGAATGGCTAGTGGCCATGCTAGCTGGGGGATTCTGGAAACTATCTGGATTTCTCCATCGATAGATGTAGAAGTTTTTTTTTAGTCTTTTGTAGATACTTCCACATCCTGTCCCTGAGATAAATACACTGCTATAAAGAAAACATTCCCATCTCCAGATGGATTTCTATTTGGTCCAATGAAATATCACTCTAGCAGGTGAAACAACCTGTAACCCAGAAATGAATAAACCATTATTCCTTTACATCAAATTTCATTATATGTATACAACAGCATTGGAATATGCTGCTCTTTCTTTTATTTTCTTTTTTTGTAATTATTGTACTCCAGTATCCCTTTTCTTTTCACTTTTTGTGAGGGTAGCTTTTGTCTTGATCTTCACCAAGCATAAATTAACCCTGTTCAGAATGAGGGTGATAGTCAGAAGATTACCATGACCTTAAATCAAGTTTCACAGCCTACTACTTTATCATAGGGGCCATTTTCTTTCAACTAGTAAATCGCCATACCACCAGAAGGGCAACACCTGTAACGATAAAAGGGAAAAGGGTGAGAGGTTACAAGATTATAAGTGGAGAGTAAAGAATATTGCATCTACTTAGGTCTGGATGATTGTCTTCTGTGCCTTGGAAGAAAAGGAGATTTGCTGAGGTTCCTACAATATTTCAGTACAAAAAATACTATTTAACAAAAACAGACAGTTAACTCACTGCAATCGTTCTTTTTATAGACTTCACTACGGAAGAAATTTCAATTACAGAGTGGAAACGGGCTGACTGTATACATGCTAGTTGTCCTGAAACTACAATATTGTATTTATTTATTTATTTAATTTTATTATAAAGATTCATACATTGAATTTTGATTATTGTACAATACAATTTTATATATATATATATATATATATATATATATATATATATATATATCTTACATTCTATTACAATTTTTAATAGGGAGAAATTGAGATTTTGGATGGACTATAAGGATGAAAATGGCTCCAGGGAAAACGTGCACTGAGGTGGGATATTAAAGATATTATATTTATTTTAAATATTCATATTCTGGTTTTCTTTATGAAATAGGTACAGAGAAGGTTCAGATGAAGTCATCAGCTACTGCTTGAGCCAACCGTCTCCTGTCTTGCAGTCCTCTGGGGTCTTAGGTGTACATTTAGGCTGGCAAATGTGGCTCTTCAACTGTTTATAGCCTATAGTTTCCTTCAGGCCAATCCAGGATCAATTATGGGAGTTTCAGACCAAACCCTTGTGGGGTGCCAAGTTGCCCCCCCCCTCAGAGAAATTGCTCTTCCTTGGTTTTATTACTTGAGATATTTGAGACTGAATACTGAAGCAAGGTCTTTCTACACCTTTATTTCTGAACTTGTTTCCTATAGACTCCATGTGTGAATGATAAGAGGGAAGCTGAGACTTGGAAATCCTGAGAGACATGTACAGAATGGGAAAGGCTGGAACATACCCATAATGATTTAGTAGGGACAGTCCTATTAATCCCATCTTCCACTTTTTCAGTCACTTCCCCTGTTTGTCCTCACCTTATTTCAATTGCTGCAAAGTGAGTTCAAAGTGCACAAGTAGTTTGTCCTCAGTTAACTCAACAAGAAGGAAAGGAGAGGAGGAAGTGGAATCTTGCTCTTCTCAGTAGGCTCAGACAATGGCAAACAGCTACAGCCTCTCCTAGCTTGTGTGCTCTTGTTCATCCATAACTTTTGCCACTATGATAGAATCACAGGACCACAGAATCATAGAGCTGGAAGAGACCATGCAGAAATACACAATCAAAGCACTCCTGACATATGGCCATTCAGCGCCTGTTTAAAAATCTCCAAAGGAGACTCCACCACTCTCTGAGGCAGCATCTTGCACTGTTGTACAGGTCTTACTATTAGGAAATTCTTTCTAACGGTTAGGTATAATCTCTTTTCCTGTAGTTTGAACCTATTGCTCCTTGTCCTATTCCTGGAGCAGCAGAAAACAAGTTTGCTCCATCTTCAATATGACATCCCTTCAAATATTTAAACATAGCTATCATGTCACCTCTTAAGTTTCTCTTCTCCCTAAGCTACTCCTCACAGGGCATGGTTTCTCAGCTATTCACTATTTTGGTCACTCTCTTCTGGACATACTCCAGCTTGTCCATATCTTTCTTGAATCATGGTGTCCAGAACTGGACACAAAGCAGAATACAGTGGCATTATTACTTCCTTTGATGAAGACACAATACCTCAATTGATGCAGCCTATAATTGCATTGACTTTCTTAGCTGCTGCATCATATTGCTGGCTGATGTTAAGCCTGATGTTTCTTGGCGACATGCATCCCGTTTTACATCTGTAAAAACCCTTCAGCCCTTCATTATATAAATGCCTGCAAAATGTGTGTGCGTGTTGAGTGGGGGAAAGTAAGAATTTTGATGGCATGCTCTGGCCCATGGCTTGCAGACATTTGTGGAACCTGTTCAAATGTCTAAAAGAGGCTATGGCAGTCATGAGGAATCTCATTTCTATGGGTCAGATATGACCACTGGCCTAATTTAATCTGGTTTGCAGACCTACAGTGTGTGTGTGTGTGTCAGATACTAATAACAAAGGAGGTGTTAGAGAGAGTGAGAGAGTATACTGGCTCCCAAAAGCCATCCTATCTGTAACTCAAAAAGCCTTGTAGAGATGTCACCACATTGTTCTCCTGTCATTTCCTCCCATTGGTTCAGCACTCCCTGACAGAATTCTCCCACCTTCAGTCCCGCACTAGAGTGTTACTAGGTCCTTATGGCCTACAGAAACTAAGGCGGGTTACAGACCGCTGAAAAGCGGCGGCCTGCACCCGCCCCTTTCCCCACTGTATCGGGGCTCTGCCGCTAGACCCCGATCCGCTGCTTTGCAGGCTGCGGGGAAGCGGCAAAAGGCCGCTTCCCCGCAGCCTGGAAAGGGGTGTCCTTGGGGCTTCAATCCCCAAGGACACCCCAACGGCAGTGGGGACTCCCAGAAAGGGCCCGCTCCGCCCCTTTCTGATTTGCGTCACTGGTGCACCCTTCACATGGCTGCACCAGCGACGCAAACCAGGAAGGAGCTCCATTTCTGAGCCCCTTCCTGCTCCGCCGAAAGGGCGCATTAAGCGCCCTCGCGCAGAGTGATGGCGTCACGTCCACGCCGCCTTGTTTGGAGGTGGCGCGTTTGTGACGCCATCATGGCAGCGGCTGTGTGGAACGTCCGCTGCCATTTTGTACGCACAGAGCACATGCTAGGGTTAGGGGGGGTGCAGAAGCACCGCCCCTTCCTAACCCTAGTACGCGCTCCACGCGTACTTTAATGGCGGTCTGTAACCCGCCTATCTATCCTATAGAATGTATTTTGATACCATAGCTGGTAGCATGAAATATTACAGAGATTATGTTGTGTAGAATATAAGGAACCCTTTGGGTTTTTTTTATTGTTCTATGTATATCTTAATTGTGTAAACCATATCATTACAGTGGATTGATTTTTTCTAATTATGCACAATGGTTAGTCTTTCTCAGTTGTAGTGTGTGCCAACCACATTATGTTACTAGCATAAAACCGAGATTGCTGGGTCAGAATTATCTCAGAAATTTGGGAGATAAAACTTGAGACATAGGGACAACCCCTGGTAATGTTATCTAGGCAATCCTGGTGATATCATTAAGTGCATGAAGCAGCAATCAGAGTTGCTCACAGCTTGACATTCAAGCACACACAAAAACCATATTTTCCTGGTTGAAAATTAAATGTATTTGCAAATTGCAGCACTTAATTAAACTGGGGATTTTAAACCCTGTCCTGTTGCACAGGGCCAGAAGTGACCTACCAAAACTAGGAGCTCTGAGCAGTGTTCTAAGATCTGACAACCCTACAAAACAGAGTTCAGCAACTAATTGTCTTGCACATGGTTCATAAAAGAAATTATCTATAAACCATTGGTGGTGAAATGTTTCACTGAAGCCACATGGGACCCCCAACAATGTTTTTATGGCCCCAATCCATGCCCAGATTCCTGCAGAGTGCCCTTTTCCCAGAAAAAATATATGATTGCCCTTCTTAAATGTTTCTAGCAATAATGATTTACCTTTCAAACATGTTATTATTTAACATCAAAAACACACATTTTCCAAAAGCAGAAGTAGACTGGTTTTGAACACTTCTAAGTTTATTTCATGCTTTGGCATATTCATTCATTCATTCATTCATTCATTCATTCATTCATTCATTGTATTTATACCCTGCTCTTCTGCCACAGAATGACTTACAAATTGTTGTTTGACAGTTCCCTGCCCTCAGGCTTACAATCTAAAAAAGACATGACACAAAAGGAGAAGGGAATGGCAATGGGAAAGGGAAAGGTCCAGCAGATACTGCTGGTTCCTGTCCCTCTCCAAGGCCAGAATGGTCACAGTTGGAATCAAGGGAGGGTCATTCATCTGTCTTTGGGCTACCCATGGTGGAGCTGTGCCTGCCTCTTCTCTCTCTCCAAGGCTGGCTGGTGGCAGCTGGAATATGGCAATATATGTGGCCCCCAACCTACATAGGGTACCTACCCTACCACAAGACTATAGGCATAGTATTTCAGTGGACCATTAATTGATATCCAGACACTAAGGTATATGCTTTCCCATGAATCTATTCAATACATCCAGTTACTGCATGTTCAAATTGGAACTCCATTTGGAAGCACAGATAAAGTCTATCAAGAACATAATAAGTGAAACATTGATACAAAAAGATCTCCATACTGCTTATCTGTCCTCATGTGCCCCCCATACTATAAACTCAAGAAGTTTTGTATTTTTCCAGATTATTTTGTTAGTTTAACATTTGCAAATTTACGGAAAGCTTTTACTGAATTAAGATTAAATATGATGGATACAGCATACAGAGACGGAAGATATAGCGGTATTCCTGCAAAAGAACGTACTTGTGTATATGGTTGTCAAGAGGTAGAGGACCTTGTTCATTACATGTTATTTTGCCCTCTCTACCAAGAACCAAGAGAAAGGTTCATTATACCTATAATAGAAACCAGTCCCAGTCAAAACCCACAGGATATGATTTTTTATCTTCTATTGGACCTGAATAAATATGTAACCTGGAAAGTAGCTTTGTTTGACTTAGCAGCTAAAAAAATCAGGAATAAGTATATAATAGGGATAGCCATAAACTGTAAAGGTGACGACTATATTTGACAAAATTTTAATGCATAATGACAATTGTTACTTGTTCGTTTAGAAATTCTATACCAGATATGAGATACCCGTATTTTAGATATAATTTCCATGCATTTTTATAGTGTTATATTGTTATATGTATTGTTATATTGTTGTGCTGTGCAATGACCTTTGGTCAAAAGCAATAAAGTTTTGATTGAAATGTATTCCTTTGCTTTTCCTGAAGCAGAGGGGGAAATTTAAGTAACAGTGTTTTGTGAGTTTTTGGAGCTTATGTTTCATCTTATGTGGGATCACGATTTGGGTTGGAAATTTCTCCTAAGAAAGCACTTAAATATAAGTTATTTAAGGCCCAGTGCATACCACCAAAAAGCAGTGTCCAGCCAGCAATTCTAGTATCCACACCCATCCCTTTCTTTTGTTTTAGGGAACAGCTGCATTATGAAACATGTTATTTATTGGATCTGAGAGATTTTGAACTTCAAAAAGCTTGTCATTTATTCCACTATCAGTCTATGGATACTGTTAAAAATGCAGCTCATATACCAGAATGTGATGACCCTGGCAATCTGGAAAAGTTGAAGATATCATTTATTATGTACCCTAGTTAGATATACTCCTGGATAGCCCCTGTGACATGAAAAAGATGTATTTGTGACCTATGAAGTTGCTCTAGTAGTGGCTGGTAGCACCAAGATTTTATCCCAGGTTGTTATGCATGAGCTGCTATACTGTATAGGTCATGAGCTAATTTGATTGGCCTATAACGTTGCTCTAGAGAATGGCTCTACATGGAAAGGTATTGCTGCTTTATGCAGTATAGTAGAAATGCTACTCCTTGCCCATTTGTGTACAGAAGAAAAATCATTCTTGACTTGAATCTCCACACCAAAATCTCTGTTGACAGCATTAGGCTTCTGTTTAGCTACACATACTGTAGAGAAATGCTGTGCAGTTGGAGCTATGTACTAGCTCTGTAGGGTATTGCTCCCAGTTCTCAAAGCAGATTTTTATATGTGCAGTTGGGGATATTCACAACCAGGGCAGATGGATAAATCTATTGGGTCTCCTTTCTTCTCAGATTCATGTTTTTAATTTAAAAAACAAACAGACCCTCAAGTCCATTCCACTGAATTTTGGAACATTCTTATTTAAAAAATGAACTGAATTAAACTCTCAGCCAGTAGCACTGGTCAAATGTAAGAAATACAGGTGCTTCCAATATAAAGAGGATAATGGTGTGCCTCTCTGCCATGTAGCTGCTGAAGATGATGTGCTTCTCATGTAAAAAAAGAGTTGGCAATCTTAATTTAGCACTTCAGATATCATTCACTCCCTGGATTTTGAAGCACTCAAAGCACCCTCTGCCTTGATGGACAAATTTGTTAAGTTTATTTTGTCCCACATTCAGTATTTTTAAAATTTAACTCCCCCCTTTCTTGTCAAATTTATTAACCTCTATTTATAAAGTGCTGTAAATTTACACAGCGCTGTACATACAATCTTTTAATTAGGAGGTTCCCTGACCTCGAACACTGTGTGTGTGTGTGTGTGTGTGTGTGTACACACACACACACAGAAACGTTAGTAAAAAAACTGATCCCAAAAAACCTGGATCAGCTTATCCATGGATCAATATAAGTACTGTATTTTAACTCTTATCAAAAAAAAAAAAAAGGAATTATCGTCTTCTTTAAGTAAAGTGCAAAAGACGAGAGCTTAGTTCATCCCGGAATAACTTAAAAGAAGCATTGACTCCTCTACTCTCTCCATTGTAGAGCCACGTCTGGCCTTTTGAATGCCTGGGCAGGAAAATGGTGATGGCATTGGCTCTTTGGCACTTCTCCTGAAAGGAGAACTGAGAAAGTAAAGCAGCTTGGTTCTCCTGGGACAGACTAAGGTCTCACCTCTCACTGCTCTACTCAGAGAAGAGGATGGTTCCTTTCTTTTTTGAATATGCCTGGTCACCTCCCACACGTATTACACAGCCACCATTTATCATAGTTCCTTCCTCATCCATCAAGCCTTTAGGGCAGTGGTTCCCACCTGTGGGTCGGGACCCCTTTGGGGGTCGAATAACCCTTTCATGGGGGTTGCCTAAAACCATTGGAAAACACCTATTTAATTACAGTTATGAAGTAGCAATGAAAATAATTTCATGTGTTTGGGTCGCCACAACATGAAGAACTGTATTAAAGGGTCGCGGCATCAGGAAGGTTGGGAACCACTGCTTTAGGGTGAAAACAAAAAGTTATGCCTGCTGGAATTTTGTAAGTTCTTTGGTATCAATTTCCCTTTACTTCATTCTTTACATCAGCTGGCCTTGGAGAGAGAGAAGAGGCAGTCACAGCTCCACCATGGCTAGCCCAAACATCCTTTGTTACATGACACTAGGGAGTTTATCACATGGGAGGAATTTCTCTTAATTTCGAATGAAAAGAAAGTGGGGCCAGAACTCATTCACGTGAATTCACTTGTTCAGTGAATTTACATGAATTCAACTTGCGTTCAAACTGACTTCCCATTGCCCGAAAATAGCTTGCCATTGCCCGAAATTGCATGTGGTAGTCTATCACACAATAACGTTAAACCCCGTGATTGCGTTCTGATTGCCATTGGATTACACTTATAATTTCCCTTGTCTGATAACATCCTAAGTTTCACCCTCAACCTATCTATGGCCCATTCCGCATGGGCATAAAGTATGCGCTCCATGCGTACTAGGGTTAGAAAGGGGCGTCACTCCCTGATGCCTCTAACCCTAATACGCGCAGAGAGCGTAGAAAATGGCAGCGCCCTATACAGGTGGGCGCTGCCTTGACTACGTCACAACCGCGCCGCCTCCAAATGAGGTGGCACGGAAGTGACGTAGTCACGCCGCGTGAGAGCGCCTGGGGCGCTCTTTTGGCAGTGCAGGAAGGAGCTCTGTTTCAGAGCTCCTTCCAGGATTTGCGTTGCTGGTGCAGCCTCTACATGGCTGCACCAGCGATGCAAATGAGAAAGGGGCCGAGTGACCCCTTTCTCTTGGTCCCCACCATCGCCGGGTGTCCTTGGGGCTTGAACCCCAAGGATACCCATTTCCAGGCCATGGGGAAGCGGCCTTTTGCCGCTTCCCCGCAGCCTGGAAAGTGGCGGATCGGGGCCTCAGAGGCTGCCATTGTGGCAGCTGAGGCCCCGATCCGGCGAGAAAAGGGCCAGTTACAGGCCGCCCCAAATGGGCGGTCTGTAACGTGCCTATGAGCCATATCTAAATCCATAATTTTGCCCCCTAAGAACTGCCCTCAACTTATACATGGTGTCAACTTATACATGAGTATATATGGTAAATCTGCACATTTTGGAAAGTTCATTTTTTAAAAAATGAACTGAATAAAAAAATTCCATTCAACTGTAGATTTCACCTCTTAATCTTTCCTAAGATTGTAACAAATGCCAACAAAAGCAGCAAACATGTTTTCTTGTTAACCTTAAAGAATAATGGCGGTATTATGACATGTGATTTTCATGGGTCAATTCTTCTTAACATTAAAGAATAATGAAGGTATTATGGTATGTGTTTTCAATGAATTACAATCCAGTTCAACAGAGACACAAGCTTTTATTCTGAATTGCAGATATATATATACTACACTACTCAACAGAGAGAGGACTGTGAAGAGTGAGATCAGAGGGAAGTAATAGTGACAATTACATTCTTAACAGTGCCCATTCACAAAACTGGAACTGGCTAACATCTTGGCATTGTGTGGATGCTTTGTTGAAGCACACTAACTGCTAACTGGTCCAGAAATATGTTAAAGACAATGTACATAGCTTTAAATAATTTAAATCCATCTCAAAATACTCCAGTTTGTAGTCTGGGGGTGGAACAGCTGCGGAGAGATTGCCTTAAGATACAGCAAGGCCAGAGGGCATTGTGAAGATCAACCATGCTGTAGAATCCACAAAACTGCCTGTGCCCACACTCAGCAAACAATGTCACGCAGCCAACTGCTCTGTGACTCATAAAGCCAACAGAGCAGCTTAATGCTGCCCTTACTTAGAGTGATCTTGGCAGCAGATCTCTTCTTGTATGAATATATAGAAATGGAATGCATTGTCATAACGTGAGACAGTTTATATTCACTAGCTTGAATCTTTGTCAGGGCTAAGGCACAAAAAGCAAAATATACATATCAAATATGCAGTCTTCTTCAAAGCTGTAAATCAGATCTCCTGAAAGACACTCCAGAACCTTGGAATACTTTCAACTTCTAACAACAGCTGCACATGCTTGCTTTCTGGTTCAAACTATCATTTCTCTTTTGTTTCTTTATGGACACACACACACACACACACACACACACACACACCTCTCTTCATCGACTCCTCCCCAAAATGGGGGACTCTGGATAAGCATGCAACCTCTCTAAAACTTCCAGTGTGTGGAGGAGGGGTGAATTCCTGTAATTTATTTCTTTAGAGACTTACTAAATTTATGAATCACACCCTCTGCCAGGTGTCAGGTCTATAAAGTCACCTGTCAATTTATGGCAACCCCATAAATTTCAAAGGATTTTCTTAGCAAGGAATACTTAGAGGTAGTTTTGTCAGTTCTTTCATATGAAATATAATCTTCAGCACATGATAATCATTGGCTACACCCCCATAGCATATTATAAATTACTCAATAGAATAAAATTAAGAAATTGCTGTAAAAAATAATGTGAAGCATTAAACATGATTCAAAGCCTGATGGAGCAATCACTTCCTCCTCTAAAGCAAAAGAGTATGGAGATAGTTTCATCTCTCTAAGAATCGAGATCCATATGTAGGAGGATGCAACCAAGAAGGCCTCACCTGGAACATTCACCAGATTTGCTACTCTAGGTGCAGAGACATATGACGGGACATAGAAAGATGCAGTGATTAATATATTTTTAAAAATACTCAAAACTTTAGTAATAACTTTAGTAATCTCCATTAATTAATATTCTTAGTTTATACTTTCCAGTAAGCAAAGAAGTCAATCTATAAACAATGACTTCAAAAACCTGATGAAAGCCAAAACGCCTTCTTCATTAAAACCAAACCTGTGAAGTTCAGTAGACAAAAGGAAACCAACTCACCATGATATCAAAGACCTTTGAAGATTAAGACTTTGACAAAATTAGCAGAGATTCATCTGGAAGCAAATGACAGAAATGTATTACATTCTCTCTAGTGATTTTTGACTGCATGGAAGTAAGCTTATTTAGAAGGTTACTCTTGTATTTGATTTTTAATTTGAGGAGATTTTGCCCATGTTTTGCTTCCTAAATTTTGGAATATCAAACAAGGTCTCAACGCACACTTTAATGTAATCTACTGAATGTAATCCACTGAATGTCATATGAATTGTTTTGAAATAATGCTCCAACTACTAAATGTCAACAGAGCTATAGTACTGGAGGAGGAGGGAAATCCCATAGAGAATAGTTGCAGCTGCACTATATAAAAGGAAAAGACAATTTAATGGAAAATTTCATACTTTGCAGAAATGTGATTGCCTATTTTCTCTATGTAGATTTCTTATTAAAGTAGCTACAGCTGCTGTTTGAAAGCTGCATTTTCCCTGATGGTTGTGGCACTAGGACTAGTTACATGGAGCCCTGGTGGCGCAGTGGTTAAATGCCTGTACTGCAGCCATTCACTCAAAACCAGAAGGTTGCGAGTTCAAGACCAGAAAAAGGGCCCAAGCTCGACTCAAGCTTGCATCCTTCCGAGGTCGCTAAAATGAGTACCCAGACTGTTGGGGGCAAATTAGCTTACTTGCTAATTAGCTTACTTGGTGTTCACCGCTATGATCTTTGGAATAGCGGTATATAAATAAAACAAATTATTAATTATTATTATTATGTATGTTGCATTTAATGCTTTGTTTTGATGCAGGAGCACTTTAAAATATGTGTGTGTGAATGTGCATGCCTGTGGCAGGGATAATAGTCAAAGTCCTATATTGGTTGAAAAATACTTAGTTCTTTAAAACACTTTCTTGGTTCAGGGTTGTTGTTTTTTTGTTTTGTTTTGTTTTGTTTTGTTTTAAAGACTGGGAGAGTGCCTCCAGAGCCCTGTCTGCATGGGCCAAATAAAATGTCCTCTCCCCGCCTGCCGTTCCCACAGTGACAAGTCTGGAGGATGCACAGCTCAATTCCCTCTTCTGGTGCAAACAGTCCAGATGATGTCTGGCCACCTCAGTACTGAACCCACAATATACCCCCTCTTTAAAACATTTTGGAAAAACTCATGTTTTGCTCCAGATCTTTCTAAAAGTCTTAAAGTGTGAAGGCCAGATCTAGTCTGATTAAATGGCATTACACAACAAGAGCTATTCCATAGTGATCTCCCTGAGGAAACGTGAGATGGAAGATGCCCCTGGATTGGAAGAACATCTGAAACATGGTGACACCCTGGGCATTCCTATTCTGTTATGAGAGTAGTCCAGAGAAGCATAGTAACAGTTGCTTGGCAAGAGTCTGTAACATCAGGCTAAAAATTATAGTTTCTCAATGAGAGGAGATTCTGACAGCAGATACAATATTCTTTATAGTGGAGTTTTTCCTATTGAATCATGAAACAAATATACAATACATCACTATTAGAAGATTAGCTTGGTGTCAAGAGTAAACTCCAGAGAATCAGATCCAACAAAAGCAATGAGAATATGTGTGTTTAATTAATGCTATACAGTACACTGTCTTTCTGAAATTGGACCGACTGGAAGATGTTATTGCCTGGTGATGGTAAGAATATTAATATTTTGGTAACTGCTAGACAGGTTTGTTTTGTTCTGAGTTTAGAGTGTCATATAAACATAGTTAATAGTTGATAGTATCATGCAATATGAATATTGATGAAGCATCAAAAGGGGGGAATGTGGTGGAAATTCCTTTTTGAAATATAAAAACTATAGAAAGATGGAGTCACCTTTGTCAGCCAGAGAGATGGTTTTTGAAATAAAGGCTTGGAGTTACTAGAGGAAAGGAATAGTGAGTGCATCTTGACCTGAATGGAAGCTGGCACCAGTAGAAAGACATAACATAAACTATGATCTGGAAACCTCTGTTGTAATACTTGGCATTTATTTACAATGTGTTCCTCTTTAATACACTGAGGCTGCAATCCTAAACAGACATATTAGAGAGTGAGTCCCATTGAACACCCTGGTGATTGTGTGAAGGTGAAAGCTTTCACGGCAAGCATCTATAGCTTTTTGAAAGCCCCAAAACCCCCACAAAAAGCCCAGGTGCTTACTTCTGAGTAAAAATCCATAGCAATGTGCTGCTGAAGGCTGGAATCAGGTCTGGTGGGGTCCTTAGCAGTCCCCTCTGGTTGGGTTCCTGTACAGAAGAGGAAACAGAACTGATAGTAGTGGTGATAATGGAAATGGAGGAGGAAGAAACAAAGCTGGGGGGGGATATGGAAGCCTTGTGACAGTTGGATATTAGCAACAGAAAAAGAAACATATCTGGACAGTAGAGCTGCTAGCACCCTTCCCCCTCCATAGACCTCAGCGCCAGTTAAATAAGGTACATGTGTGAACAAATGCAATTATGTATACACTGGTACCCCGGGATACGAATGCGCCGCCTTACGAAATTTCCGGGTTACGAAAAAAATCCATTCAAAAAAACTGTTCCGGGTTACGAAGGTTATTTCGGGTTATGAAAAATTTTTTGGTGCTTTTCGGCGCTATTTCACACGAAATCGCGGCTTTTCCCCATTAGCGCCTATGGCTTTTTCGCCTTACGAAGTATTCCGGGTTACGAAAGCGGCGGCGGAACGAATTAATTTCGTAACCCGGGGTACCCCTGTAGATGGTAATTAATTCAATTTCTAATTGCAGCCGAAAATGAAAAAATATCTAGACGATTTTGAACCTATATTTCACAGATGAAATCTGGGACATCTGTCGTCAAGGAACATTAGAGTGTTGCCAAGATGGCGGACTGTATATATGTTATGATGTGGTAAAAGTTATTTACTGAAGAAGAACAGACAAGAGAAGCTGCAGCAGTTTGCTTTTTTGGTAAGCCTACTGGGAAGAGCAAGATTTTTGAACTCAACTTGAAGCAACTGAAGTAAGCTGAAGACAAGAAGAGGACGGGAGATGAAGAGAAAAAATGGGATATTTTAAAAAGTAGCTATAGAAGTGGGATGAGAGAGAATTAATTATGACAGTTAGCGAGTATGGAATCAAGCAGCAGTTTGAACAATGGTTTTACTTTTATTTGTTTAAAATATTTATGTTTTTATTTCCCTTGCACAGGAAAGGCTCTGTTGTTCCTGATAAAGGATTCCTACAAGTCTACATTAGAAGGAGGCTGGGGCGGAAGGAGAAAGGCAGCAGGCCTGGAGGACAGAGGATGGTGGACATGCATGTGTGCATGCCTCTGTACTCCCAGCCTGCCTCTGGGCCCCTGCAAAGGAGGGGAGAGAGGCAGGCCACGAGTATGCAGGCACGCACCCACGCATGGGTGTCCTCCATCCTCTGTCCTCCATCCTCTATCCTCCGGGCCTGCTGCCTCTCTCCTTCCGCCCCAGCCTCATGCTAATGTAGGCCTACTGGGGCAGAGAAGGAGAAGGAGGCCGGGCAGCGGAGAATGGCATGGAGGAGGGGGAGGAGGAGAGAGCCAGCCCGTTGCCGCCACCGCCGCTGCCACCTCCAAGCCCTGCACCAACAACCAGGGAGGAAGGGAGTGGGGGAAAGAGGGAAGGAGGAGGAGGAAGAGAGGGCATCGGGGAAGAAAGGAAAACTCTTGGGGGTCCCTCTGGGGCCAGCGCCACCCTTGGATTGCTCGATCCAAGGGTGGCACTGGAGAGGGAGACCCTTGGGATCTGGGAGGAAAGGGGATGTGTTTTTTTTAAGAGATAGATTAATCGATTGAATGCTTTTGGAACTACTTGCCAAGCCAAGTAGTTGCAAAATCAATCACTTAATCTACCCTTTAAAAAAAAGGGCAGGCGGGGAGAGACATGGTGGAGCTGTCAAAAGTTCTCTGCCATTTCCCCCTCTCCTCAGAAAGAATCGATTCTGAGCAGGCGTTCCCACTTATTTGCTTCGCTTCAGAATCGATGCTTCAGGAAACTACTGCCAAAAATGTAGTGTCATGAAACCCCGTGCTTTTGCCATTTGCCACGGGTTTTTACCATTGGAATCAATCCAATGAGGATCAACATCGAATTCCAATGGGAACCAGAGGCATTTACCTCGCATCGGGACCAGGACTTTTTTGTAGTGGGAATGAGGCCTGAGACTTCCTAGATCTAAATACCCTAACGGTATTTAGATCCTGTCTGATCTTGGAAGCTAAGCAGGGTCACTCTAGTTTGTACTTGGATCACAGACTGCCAATGAATGCCAGATGCAGCAGACTATATTTCAAAGGAAGTCCAAAACTATCTCTGAGTATCCCTTGCCTAAGAAAACCTGTGAAATTCAGGGGCTTGGCATAAGAGGGCACATATACATACAATAAGAGAGACCTAAACATATTTAAAAATGGCTATTACAGTCAGAATAACCATTAATTCACAGAATGTTCACATCAAGCATGGTCATGTTCGCTAGCAGATTACAGAAGATGAAATCCCCAAAATAATGTTTTCAAACTCTGCTTATTATATATTAATGCAGTTAGAACTTTGTATTATGTTCTCTTCACTCACCAACATTCCAGTAATTGCATCAGGCAGCTGTAGGCTACCATGTTTATTGGAATACAGGTGCCAAATCCCAAACAAGAGGGAATTTCACACGATCCTCCTCTCCATATGGTAAAATAATTTCTGAGGGAGACATGGGGGTTAGCCCCATTCCTCTACCACTAAGGGATGTCATAACAGAAGCATTTCCCCTTTCTGCTCTTTCAGATGATATTCAAAAGTTGGGGTGTCACTACATGTACTGATGTATGTGCATCTAGTCCTCTACACAAGATCACACTTCATATGGATGAGCTCTACAACTGATCATCAGAGTGCTTTCAGAGAGCACCCTTTTCTACATCATCAATGACATGAATGGTGGGGCAAAGTTTCTGCTGCAAGCATTGTGGCAGAGTGTGTAGTAGCAGAATATATGGATCTGTAGGTGCAGCAAAGGCAAAAAATGGGGCTAGCTTGCCTGACCTGCAGCTCCATCATATTTTCTTTCAGTCAGGGCCAGCCCTATCACTTGGCAGCATGAGGCAAACATCCCAAAATCATATACCTGGGCTAGCAGTGACACCCTTCCAGTAGTATTTCCAATCATGAATTCTCTGACCACTTCTCTCTCAGAGGACAAATGTGTTCCATACAATGTATTCTACCTCTTCTAAGCTAGTCTACTCCTTTCAGAAAGAGGACCATATCTTGTTGCCTGGGCTGATGACAGCTTCATCTTATTTATGGGAAAGGGAAGGGATGTCACCCTGTTTACCTTAGATTGCAAAAATATCTGAGACTGGCATATCTTTCAGTGTGTGAGGCAGGATTTTCCTGAGAGACAAGGTCATTCTGCTCTTCCAGAAAGTCAGCATTTGAGACTATAGCTTATTTTCACCTGAAAGAATACAGTGACAGGAAAATTATAAGAGAGAAAAGAAACATTAAAAAAATAATACTAAATGTAATTTATGGCATATGGATTTAGACATAATAATTATTGTCAGTATATTTGTTTAGATAATACATGTTTGTTCCACCCCTTTAATTCCATAATCAAGGTGGATGATTATAATAAATAAAAAGATATAACACAACATCACACAAAAGTGAAACAGAATAATGAGAAATACATCAAGTAAAAATAAAGCCATAAGGCTATTATTGTTGTTTAACTAGTACGTCTTCTTTCCTCTATACACTGTATGCATTTTTCTGGAATAATTATTTCAGTTTCCTGGGGTGGAAGGGAAACAAAAGCCAAGACCCTGTTGGACAAGGATGGAGTGTAAATTTATGCCAGTGTACTTATGTTGGACAGCTGGATGTCTGGGACTGTTATGGCTGCTCATATTCCCCTAGCTAGGCAACAACAGTCTTAAGGTTCCCATATATAACCCTCAGGTTAGTCAGTGGCTATTTAGATTAGCAGTGGACATCTGCTGATATTGCACAGCTGGGGGGAAGCATTGCACAAGGAGCTACTGCAAACCTCCTGCAACATGCAAAAAGTACTGAGGCCAGCATAACTCCCATTTACACTAGTGTAAGTCACCCAGAGTACTTTGACCATACAGTTCTAATGGTCCACAGCATATCCCTTTATACATCCCCTTCTTTCAATCTTTAAAAATTATTTTTAAAAAATGTTGCCATGGTAACTGGTAGCAACACTCCTAGGGTGCTTCCAGTCAGAAGCTCACATTAAAAGGCGTTGTGAAGCTATCTCTTCTTTGTTCCCTTAATGTTTTTTTTCTGATGAGAAAAAAGATACAAGAGACAAAGGAAAAGCACAGCAGTTCTGCAAATTGCAAACAACTGTATCTCTCCATGCATGAGGCAGTGTAAATGCATTGTAAAAGACTAAACTGGAAGAGCCCTTACTCTGCTGTCTTGATGTCTGTGTGAAAGAATCAAAATGAGCATCAAATGTAGCATCCTTCCAGAAACATTGTGGGTGGGAATAATCACTTCTCTTGCTGTCTTCCCCAAAAATAAATGTTTATTTTTAACTCACTTCACCAAAAGACCACTGAAAGATTTAATATGTCACTTGAATAACAAAAGTAAGGAAGCAGCATAAACCTCTTGTGGGATGTTCCAGAGTATGGGTCTCCTAACTAAATGGCTCTCGCTAAACAAAACTCTATGAAATATATCTCATTGTCTTGTGATGTGTCCATTGTTTTGAGGATCAAAAGAATGTTCCAAGAGAACTCCATGTAGGCCACCTTGTGATCTTCAAAGACAATGGGTTTTTTAAAGTATTTCATGAGAATTCTTTGATAGTGGACAAATTGACTGGGAAGAGTATCTCTGTTACTGCATATTTCCTACATCCCAGAACTGCATGAGACTGTTAGGTGTTATTTTGGATGCATTTTTTATTAATATAGGTCAAGTTGAGGACCTCATGAGCAGCAGACCAAATTTCCCAGAATCCACTGCAACATTCCAGAGTTCAATGGCCTATGGGGCGGAATCAAGGAATAGGTTCCTTGAACACAGTAAAGTTGGGGGGGGGGGATGGGGCACAGGAATGACAACATCCAAATATAGCAAATTAATTATGACACCATGTACCCTTAACATGTATTGTAGAATTCTTATGCATGCCGTTTTGAATTATAGGTTATGCAAACTATTGACACTAAAGAAATTATGGAGAATTAAGTCTTTATAACATAGAATTCATAGATATAGCCATGTTAGTCTGTAGAATCAGTATGTAGTGAGATCTTATAGCACCCTTGAGACTAATTGAAAGAAAAAAGTTAGTCTCAAAGTTAATCTCAGTTAGGCCTAAAACAGATGGGCCAAACAGAGTGGCTTCCAGCCACTTTGGGGGCATGGTGTCTGTCAATGCATACCCCCAATGTGGCCAGAATCTGCTCTGAGACCACCTAAGGTAGAGCAAACTTGCTGGCAAAAGGAGTGGCAAAAAACCACTCCTTTCCAGAAGCTTGTTTGGTACCACGGCGGTGGCCCACTTTGGAAGTGGGCCATCGTTTGGTAGTTGGAGCTACAAGATCTCTCTACATACTCTTTATAACATAGTATGGACAGACATTCCTTATTAAAAATAATTGTCTATTCAAAAAATATGCTGTGGAATATTTTGAAAGGATACATTGGGAAAATTTCCCACTTGAGAGCCCAAGAGCTGAGGAGAAAATTCCATGTGTACGCACAGAAATGTTTGACAGAATTACAAATTTAAATTCAATAAAACTTATGTTCTGAAAATAGTAAAAAATAATAGTAATAATAATGAAAACATTACTATACAGTGAAATTATTTCATTAGAATCTATTTTATGAAAATGATGATCAACACTAGAGCTATTTAAGTAACTACTGCCAGGTATGCTGCAATTGCACCCTGCATGTGGATCAGCTAGATGATGGACTACATGACTTCCAACGTTCTTTTCAAAACTGTGATGATTATGAAATCTAACTACAGGAGGAAATGCCTTTGAGCAGATAAGTGGTTACAAAAGGACTCTTTAGTTTTTAGCACAAAACATGGGTAGGTTATGTTTTGGACTATATTAGCCATGCTGGCTGGGAGAGGTGTATTCTTGGAACTGCAGTCCTAAACAGTAATTTTCCCAAAATAGGTGGTGACACATAGTACTTTTATAATGCAATTTCCCCCTACTTGACATCTGTTTTGATATCTCAACATATTAAATAATAGGGCTTATTTTCCTGTTATATAATACCTCTACAGCCACTTGAATTATCTGTTCCAAATTATTTGTGTAAGAGATTCCCATGGGCATGGGAAACACCAAGGGACACATATTGGGGTTTCCAAGTGAGTGTCTCCATTCTTGCTTTTAGACTGATGTTAAAGGAGATATTCAAGATGCTGAGCCTGTCCCTAAACCACACATGACCTACTGTTGCAAGGTAAACATTATATTTTTCTACTATGGTGACAAATAACCTATGGTGACCCCCATGAATTTTCTTAGACAAGAAATATTCAATGGTGGTTTTGCCAGTTCCTTCCTTTCTAAAGTAGCCTATAGCACCTGGTATTCATTGGTGGTTTCCAATTATGTATTTAAGTCTTTTAGTCCAAGTCTCAAGTCAAGTCTCAAGTCTCTATCTTCAAGTCCTCACAAGATACTTTCAAGTTAAGTCTCAATGCTGGGAGCCAATTTTTAACAGAAAAAAAAAGGAGGCAGGGTGCATTTCTTGGAGGGGAACAGCAAACATGTTAAGCAATGGGCTTGAGGTGGGGGTTTGAGGCCTGCTTAGCAGCCTGACTGTGCTGTACATCAGAGGAGCTTTCCAAACTTTCAGAAGGATCCTTCTGCCTCAAGCCCATTGCTTAATCCAGTTGCTGTCCCCTTCTGAAAAATGTACCTTGTGCTCTGGAGGCATGTCTTGCTTACTGATGGAAGTGAATGGCATCAACAAGTCAGTCACTTAAAATATATAAGTCTCAAGTCAAGTCGAGTCAGGGTGTCATTTTTACCAAGTCAAGTCACTGAAGCATCTTGAGTCTGACTTGAGTCGAAGTCAATTGACTTAAGTCAACATCACTGGTGGTTTCCCCATCTAAATACTAGCTAGAACTGACACTACTTACTGTAGCTTCTAAGAACAGATGGACCTGGTGCCTTTAGAATATTTAGAAAATTTAGAGTTTTTATGAATAAAAGTACTCATGGCAGTTTCTCATATACCTAGAATATTCAATTCCTCCTTCAGTATTTGAGAACATGAGGACAGGTATTTTTGCAATCATGTTTTATATTGCTTGATTTTGGACTCCTGAGTGTTGAGGTGTCTAGCAGCTAGTCAAAAAGTTGGAAAAAGCATAGGGGAATAGAACATGCTTTCATCTTTGTCTTTCCCTCCCTCTTAAAGCCTGTTGTTCCAAACAGCAGTTTGGCCATGAAACTCATTTCATGGAATAGCAAGAAAAAGCCTGCTCAGGGAGGGTTCAAGCAACATGTAAGTAATATTTGTAGAAACATTTTTGTAGCACTTTCCCAGAGGTAAGCTAAACCATCTCTAACTCAAAATAGTTTGAAACTGAGAAATGGCAGTTCCATTTGCAGCAGGATTGGATTTTTGTCAAGAACTGAGATTTTAGAAAACAGTGAGAACAAATGTTCAGGAGACTAAACTGTAGCAAGGTTAATGAAACCTTGCAAAGACCTACAATTCTATAATAAGCCTTCTGTACAAGCTGTTATTCCTTCTGTTTTTTTGGTCTGAAAAGATCTAATTCTGTTCCCAGTAGAAAAATATAATGTTTACCTTGCAACAGTAGTTCATGTGTGGTTTAGGAACAGGCTCAGCATCTTGAATATTTCCTTTAACATCAGTCTAAAAGCAAGAATGGATTCACTGACTTGGAAGACCCAGTATATGTCCCTTGTTGTTTCCCATGCCCCTGGACATCTCTTGGAATCTGTGCAGTGATCCTCTACATCAGTGGTTCCCAACCTTCCTAATGCTGCGACCCTTTAATACAATTACTCATGTTGTGGTGACCCAAACCCATGGAATTATTTTCGTTGCTACTTCATAACTGTAATTAAATAGGTGTTTTCCAATGGTCTTAGTCGACCCCCATGAAAGGGTCATTCGATCCCCAAAGGGGTCCCGACCCACAAGTTGGTAACCACTGCTCTACATCACGGTGAGCAAAGTGCAGCCCATGGGTTTTGTGCAGTCACTGGACTCCAGTTTCCATCACCCCTCACGACTGGCTATGATAGTTAGATCAGATACGAGCTGTAGTTCAACAGCTTCAGTGAAATTAATGAGGAGATCCTTTGGGATTGGCAGTTTTCACATTACACTGAGTGCTTGCATCAATAACAGAATTCTGATGGGCAGGAAACAATCCAAATTATACTTTGGTCCAAAGGGACAAGAAATTTTGTTTTAAGGAAAATGTCTACAAACAGGGAAAATCAAATTAAAGAAACTTGCATATAAAGGGAAAGTCAAGGTCCAGCTACAGATTGCATCTGGACAGCAGACTAAGCCAGTGCCTGGTCACCTGGCCATAATCACTGTGGTAGGATGTATTTTTTATATTACAGAAAATATAGTAGTCACATTGTGCAGTTGGTGGCTTCCATTTCAGACAAGTAGTGGATCTGCTTGTTTGGATTTTAGTCCAGATTTTAAAAGTGCTATCCAAGATAATAAAACCTACTGACATGGAAACCGCTATAGGTGTAGACTTCATCATATTCAGAATAGACCCAATAAAATCAATAGAAAGTATGTTAAACTTGAGTAACATGTCTCAGTGATTTCAGTAGGTCTTGTTGGTCTTGTTTGACACATGTTTAACTGCCATGACTTTGCTGTCCAGGTTTGTAGTTTGGTGAGGTATTCAGCTTCATCTGTCAGAGAGATCTGGTACCTCAGATCCCAAGATTATGTAGGACAGAGTCATGGCAGTTAAAGTGGTGTCAAACTGCACTAATTCTGCATTGTGGCTACACCCTTACTATGATTAAATTTGGATCCTGCCCATTATTTCTGTATTTGCATCTTTACGTATATGATAGCTCATGTAAATTCTATGCTTCCCATTATCTTTTTTTGGTGGAAGAATAAGTGGAATGTATTTGCTTCTGTGGGATGACTCCTAAATGACCACTATGCTGTGGGAGGTAATTTTTTTTTTTCCTCTTTCCCTTCAGACTCCTTCCCTGATTCATAAACAGGATAGTAGTCGGAAGACTATTTTTTCCAGAATGAGAAGTCTGAATCACAGCCAGAGGAAAAGGAATCAAAATATTGAAAAGGACAAAATCCAATCCATCTGTACTTTGTACTCACTTGGTGATAACATTTGTTCTTGAAGATGTAATTCATGCATGGTTGTTTATTGATGGTTATCCATTGCCTTTGCCCACTACTGCCTTTCTTTCCTTCTCTTTTCAGGCAATAATCAGTCCCATAAGCTCTCCAAAAGCTCTATTTGAAGAGAACAAAGTGTTTTTAGAAAGCAAGTCTGGAAAAAGGAAAATGTTTCCTAGAGCCAACGTTAGAGATAAAGCTGTTAATCATAACTGAATGTTGGTGCCTGCCAAGTAACTGCAGTTCACCTTCTGAAAATGGATTCATCAGTTGAATAAATATTATGCCTTTTACCCATAGCTATCTCGTGCACAGGGGTTTCCTCAAACTTTGTCTGAGTGTACTTTCTGATATTAAAAAGAACTGCTTTTAAGCTTTCCCAAGATAAATAAACACAAACAAAAGATCAGCAAATGAGTGCTTGACAATGGAATTAAGGGTGCTGCAAAGTAAAACCACATAACATATTTGTCCCTACCCTTAAGGTCTTTCCCTTACACCAGGAGGGAAATCATGTGGACTTCCAGATGTTCACCAGATGTTACACAATCCTGGTTCCTACTAACATGGAAAGCCTACATGCAACTCCTTTCTGGGAGAAATGTTTAATGAGGTTTGTGCAATTATATCCATCAATTCTACAAGATCCTCCCCCTTCTTCTCCTTCTCCTTCTCCTTCTCCTTCTCCTTCTCCTTCTCCTTCTTCTTCTTCAGCATAATGGCCTACATTAAATTGTTAGTACATCTCAGAGTACACCCACTGAATCAACAGAATTTACATATGTATAGTCTATAGGATATACTTATACTGTGAAGCTGGAATGATAAATATTCACCATCCCTCATTTGGTAGTGAAAAGATCTTACTGCTTTGGCTATGCATGAATGTGTATTGTACGGTGTATATACAGACTATGCTCATATGCTGTGTATGTCCTCTACCTTTTTTGACTTGGTCTTCTCCTTTTCTTGGTATTATATTTTTAAAATCTATTTTTTTTAAAAAAAAAGTTGATTTATAAAATTCTTGTTGATTCAGTGGTTCTTGTCATGTTGGCACTAGCAAGTAGACTTCAGTCAAGGGTTCCTCCCCCTAAACTAACTGAATAAGCAGTTTAAGAAGTCATATTCATTTTCTGCTTGTCATCAGGCCATGGGCAAAGGAGAAAAGTTCTCTACCTTGTTTGTGATCTGAGAGGTTGGATGACTAATTTGATTGAATTTCTTTAGGAGAAGAAATTCCTCAATAGGTTTTTTTTTGGGGGGGGGGGGGGTGAAACAAATTATGGATTTCTGTTTCTAGGAAGCTGAGATGTTTTTGTCCGGAAACTTCTGATCAGCTTATCATCTTCCATCTCAGTAAACTGCATGTAAAAAGAATGCTAGGATATTTCCCCAGAGTTGGAGTGATATCTGCTTTCCACAGTTTGCAAGCTTCCTAAGGCCCGATCTAGACGGACCTATAGTGCACCCATGTCATGTGCTAGGGGTTGGCCAAGGGTGCACCGCCCATACGTGCCTCACCCCTAGCACATGATGAGGGTGCTAAAATGGTGGCGCCCTGTACACAAGGTCACCGCCATTTTGACGCCATTTGTCCACATGTCGCGCCCCCATTGTGACATCACGAGTGTGCCATTGGCACACTGAGGTATCACAATGGTGCCACAGAAAGAACCTGCTTTTTGTGGGTTCTTTTTGCTACGCGAGGGAGCTGCGTGGTTTGTCCACTCCGGCATCCTTGCACAGCAAAACAAGGCGGGCCCGATCCCACCAGTACAGATGCAGATCTGGAGGATTCAGTCTGAAGTAAAGAGCCTTTATCCCAGGGTAAAATAGCCCCAGTTTTGTGCAGAGTTTTTAAGAAACACTGCAGCAAAATTAGGCTGTTCTGACAGCCTTCCTGCACTCCTTACCTTGACAGCATGGAAACCATCTGAGAGGTCATGCTGTCTGGCTCCGACACAGAAATGGGGCTCCTGGCTACATAGGTGGAGCCAGGCACCCCTTTTTTTCTAAGACAGGGCAAATGGAGGGCTTCTCAAATGGTTCACACTCCAGCAATATAAGGCGCTGCACTCAATCCTGGGTTGGTGTGTGGATGGGTGTGGGAATACCTGCTCATACCCATGACAACCCAGGGATTAACCCAGGTGAGCAGCAGGGGCAGGATAAGAAGCGCAGGTAACTCATGCTCTCCTGCTCCATCTGCTCAGGCGCTAAGGGTGCCTACAAGCATTATTCCCAACAAGATCCGGAATGTGGTTGGACAAGTGTAAAGTCAGGCCATCCAGCCTCTCTGAATAAAAGTGATATGGAATGCCTCCTCATAAATTTTCAATCTGAACCATCCAACCATATAATTCTGAAATATACTATGTTGTCCCTCTGCTAGTAACAGTCCAGCTATTAAGAAGCCCACCCAATAACTTTATTATAAGCAAACAAAACAAACAAGCTTCATTTATATACCACTTCATATCGCCTAAGCAGTGTCTAAGCGGTTTACAACTGTAAGCTAATTTGCCCCCAACAATCTGGGTACTCATTTTAGTGACTTCGGAAGGATGCAAGCCTGAGTTAATCTTGAGACCTTTTGCTGGTCTTGAACTCGCAACCTTGTGGTTTTGAGTGAGTGGCTGCAGTACAGGCATTTAACCACTGCGCCACCAGGTGTGTGCATGCTTACACATATGTTCATTCATTACCAGCCATTCTCCACAATTTTTTTCAGTTTTTCCCATAGTAAAAACCTTTTCCTAATTGTTCTGTTTGCACCTTTATGTATGTGCTTGTGCACATGTGGAAGCTGATACATATAGAAGAGGAGATAATTGCTATCTCACTGATTAGAGATACCAAATATGCATGCTGCAGTTGGGTGGGCAACTTCTGTGGCCAGAGCAAGCCTATAACCCAGAAATTTGGTTCCCCTTATATAAAGGGATTCAGCTCAAGCTTTATCACTGTTGGTGACTTTTTTGTGAGTTGGACCAAAGAGGTTCATGGATTCCATTACTCCAAGTGTGTGTAAAATATGGGCCATGAGCCATTTTTGTAGGGTCATAAAAGGCTCCCAAATGCCCTCTGCATGATGTGGATATATTTTCACCATGTTTTTGAAACCACAGGACATTTTTGGGCTAGACGAGAGCTTCTGTTAAATAATACCTTTCCTGGGCCTCAATACATGACAAAAGTGTCTCCACATGAGCTATAGGGAGGTTGGGAACATATTAAGGCAAACATTGTTTTTTCCCTGGGTTGTGTGGTGGGAGGGGGTCAGCCCTCCAAAGTCTGGGGGGGGGCGAGGGACTAATGCAGCCTCCTAGCCTCCCACAGGTGCCCACTTTACTCTCACAGTATCACAGTGCCCCACTGTTGGACTATCACAAATCTGCATCTTCTCCCTTTGGGACAGTAGAGAGGCAGCACAATTCGGTTGAACGTTTTTTAAAAAGCAGTCTTTAAGTGCTTTTGCAAAGCTCTGGCCTGCAATTAGTGTCAAGGACTTGGCTGTTTCACAAAAGGTTTGTTCTCAGCAAACTTTTAAATTATGACACAAAAACTGAAACCCATGATAACTTACAGCTAGATTGTGAGATAACGATCATGCATCTATAGCTAGGAAATAATGCCATTTTTTGTATCTATATTATGTATTATTTCCCACTGATGGCTTTTTCTACTTTGTGTTATCCTTCACTAATATAAAACAATAAAACAGTTGGTGTAAAAAAGCATCATCTGGAACTATTACTTCTTTTGCAAACAAAATCTTGAGTAATTTCATTGGGACTCACAGTATATGCAGGAGAGAATATTCAGGGAAGAAGCCATGGGCAGAACTGCAGAATTCCAGGCAGTAATTTCTGGGTTATGAGAATTCAACTTATTCTTAATTATCTGGATCACTATACATCAAAGAAAATGGAGAGAAGAGGGAGAACAAGCTTATCTTAAGAAGCAATGGTTTAAATACGACATTGTCGATACAGCAGAAATGAACACAATTTTACAGGCTCCACGTATTACTTGCAAAATTAAGAAGTCTAAAAAGGCTAACCATTCATTTATTTGTGAATGAGTTTATCTTGATACAGAACTTGATTGATTGCTAACAAACTGCATCAATATGTGCTAAAATTTTACAATTGGTAGTTAATAAGAATGACCTGGATCTCACTTTATCTGCTGTCTCATTAGCAACATTACCAGCTCATTCCTATTTACAGCATCTTCAATACTTCTGAAAATTAATTGAATTATAGGTCAAAAGTTAAATTTAGAGAATGAAAGATGTGTGTGTGTGTGTGTGTGTGTGTGTGCGCGCGCGCACGTGGCAAAATCACCTAGTCTGGAAACAGAGTTTTCAGAAAGACTAGGAAATTTCTTTTGACAATGATAGGACATGATCACGACAACATTAAGCAGTTTAAAGCCCCACTGAATTCAGTGAGAGAGATTTAAGCAACACCTAATGTTTCCATCAAAACCAAAGCAACATAATGTGCTTAAACCAGGGTAGACTTTGCCCATTTATGGTTACTGAAAATAAGTCATTCAAAGTTTATTTTATAAGTTTTGATTTGAGGAAGCTGTGAGAAATCACTTCGTGGGTGTTCACTGACTGCAGCAATATACTGGAGACAACAATGGTTTGATAGATACTGATGCTGATGGATAAAAGAGTGCACTGGATAATTTACCAGTTATCTGGTTAAGTAAACCTGCTTGGTTAGCCAACACTGGTGGCTGGATAAAATGAACAGAGAAACTAGTATTAAAACAAGGAAAGGTAATGGAGACCTGAGCTCCAAAATGCTAATTAGTGGGACTGCTTAAGTACTTCTGATAACATTGATATAAGTATGGCATATATGCATAACTCAGCAGCAAGAGTCACACTTATGCCCTGTTATGTACAGACTCTGAGGTTCACAAGAGAAACAGGTGGCAAAAATAGGACTCACTATCAGCAGCAGGATAGCATAAAAGCAGATAAGAGAGTCACTTCTAGTGTGGTCAGGTCAAAATATAGGCATAACTGTCTTGTTTTGGGCAGGACAGATGCTGTCAGTACCTTGGACAGAGCACTGTAAGAAAGCTGGACAGAGTAATTTCTCACTTGTGGAAGGAGGTGGACAGACCTTTTGAGGCTTTTGGATGTCCTACAGTTCTTCTTGCCACTTCTAAGGATAATTTTGCATCCAATAAAGGCTGCTGCATTCTTCTGCAGCCATTGGGAGTGAGGGAGTCTGTCGTAAATTTGAAAGGGCCTATAAAGAAATGTCTACTCTTCTGAAAGGACTCAGACTGGGAGATCATGACTTTTGAAGAAGAGCCTTTTCTTCATCTATGTCATCCTCATTACTTGAGTAGAAGCTGAGGCCAAGCAACATGAAACCTTGCATGCCAGCCTCTGGCATTTTATTTAAACAGGGATGGAAAAAATATGACCTGTATGTCACATTCCACTACTCAGCATGTTTTTATAGCCCCTGGGGATAATTTTTAAACTTATTTTCCCCCAGAATACTTTCTCCCCATAAATGCCCTACCATGCAGTCTCTTGGAGACATAAGGGCATTTTTGCTGCATTTTGGGATGGGTGGGTGGATGGACCATTTTAAGACAGGAAAAGCCTTTTTAAAGAACAGTAAGTGAACAGGAAATAATGCCTAGAAGATGTTTTGGGGTCAGATTATATATATATATATATATATATATATATATATATATATATATATGCAGAGTGTGCAGTGGTGTGTGTGTGTGTGTGTGTGTGTGTAGCACTTCATGGTTTCTTGGCAGTCAGATGTGGCTTCCTACCCTCCAGTGGTTGCCCACCCAGTTTAAAGGGATCTAGCAAAAAACAGTGGTAAAGATATGCTGCTGTCAGTCATAACAGACAGTACTAAAGTACCTGCACAAATAGTCTGGACTTATATAAATCAGCTTCCTCTATATGCCTCACATATGTCTCCCTTCCTACCTGGAACGATTTTAAATTTCACTTCTCTAGTTAAAAAACAAAACAGAGAGGTAGTGAAGTAAGAAGGACTGAATATTAAGAATATCTAGGGCTGCTCCCATGGAAGAAACTTGACTCCATTTTCTGAATTGCTCATATCTAGCTGATCATGAAGCTCGTAATGTTTGCATTACAATTTTTACAATTATTTAGCAATACCACACTCAGTATTACTGTATAAGAAAAGAATTTCAATGTAGAAACATTCATGCTTTTAAAAAAAATTCTGCAAAGGAATAGGAAAAACTGCACCCATGTGATAATTCTATTTAAGAAAGGCTATTTTCTGCATCATATGCCACATTAACTCCATGCACAAGGTGATCTTATAAAGATGTATTAGAAGCAAGGGAGGCATTTTTGTGCCACCCATGAAAGTGGCTTGCAACTAAATGGACAAAAAGTCTACAGAAATGTATTAGAAAAGATCATACACAATTGTTTATTGATACAAAACAGATGTTGATCTAAGAGGTCCAGTGTAGTACTTGCAGAGAACAGGGCATCCTGAATAAGCCTTGAGGTAGTCAGAACCTGCTTCAACTCTGCAGAATTAATGCCATTTGACATCACTTTCACTCTCACGGTGCTTTCCTATCACATTCTGAGATTTGTCATTTGTTGTGGCACCAGAGCTGTCTGGCAAAAAGGATAAATATCTCACAAAACTACAAATCCCACAATTCCACAGCATTGAGCCATGACAGTTAAAGTGGTGTCAAATGACATTAATTCTCTAATGTAGATGCAGTCCAAATGATATAATTCCACTCTCTTCTTAAAAAGCAAATTAATGATGATGATAATACTAATACTAATATTAATAATAATATTTATTTCTACCCCGCCTCTCCAACAAGATCGAAGTGCCTTACATCAGTAAAATCCATACAATATAACATAATAAAATCCCACAATCCCCCTCCCTCCTTAATCCCAAATCAACAATAATAAGCACAACATAACAATGACCATAATAAAATACAATCAAGATCATTAAAATGATTGCTTAGACAAAAATAGGATAGTCAATGGGATAGTCAATAGGGTGGTCCATATCATTGGGGCGACTGAGTCAATTATTCTGGGAAGGCCTGTCAGAAGAGATCTGTCTTGACAGTCTTTTTAAAGCTGTCAAGGTTGGTAATATGTCATCTCTCCTCCGGCAGGCCACGCCATACTTTGAGAGCGGCAGATGAAAAGGCCCTCTGGGTAACTATGTCCAGCCTGGTCTTTATTGATTGCAATAATTTTTTTCCAGAGGACCTAAGTGCATGTGGCGGATTATATGGAAGAAGGCGATTCCACAGATAGGCTAGACCCAAGCCATGAAGGGCTTTAAAGGTCATAACCAACACCTTGTACTGTACTCGGAAACTAATAGGCAATTGTTGCTAATGGTTGCTAAAGAGCCACAAATAACAAAACTACAACAAATATTTATATGAGTCCATATGGCAAAAAAAAGTGTGTGTGTATTAAATAGCTTTATTGAAAACCACTCAATGCAAAAATCAATTTTGAAAGGACAGAAGAAGCTGGGTAGGAGAGAGAGAAATACATCTTGTGGCTGTTTGTGAACTGAAATAGCTTTGTACCTTGGTGACCATTATTTTAGCAAGACAGAAGCAACACATATATTGCATATGGCATTTGAAAGTCTGCACTGAAGAAAGATTTCTTGAGCTCAGTATATGCAGTGAATCATGTCTATGAATGGGGGCGACTCTGTTTTATTATGTTTTCTTTTCTTGTCATATCCCTCACTTAAGGGTAAAATGGATAGCATCCAGTAGAGCCTCCTCCGCCTAGCTAAAGGAAACCTGGCATGGTGTGAATGACTGAGACAGCTAGGCCTTTAAAGAGGAGTTGAGTTTATTCTTTGCTGCTGATCCTTGAAATTAATCAATAAAGTTATTTGTATTTCCATAAGATTTGCTTAATTTCTTCATTCCATTGAGGAGGTCAACATACACAGCGTTAGTACATGCTTCTACACAATCTGACTATGAAGCGTGCAAAAATCAACACATAAAATATTAGAACTAAATAGGAAACTTAATTCTAATATATCACATCTGTGAAATGTATAACACTGTGAAACTTAATTCTCTATTATTAGCATGAATATGCAAAAATCTTGTTTGTCAACATAGGAGATTATCGCACAGGCTTTTAGTCCATTGTTTTCCTAATGGTATAACTGCATACTTAACTTTAAAGACAAGTCTTACCACATTCAATGGTCTGCAGTCCATCTGCAGCCCGTCTGCAATCTGAGCTTCTCTTGTGGCTTTTCAAGCATGGGAAAATCCTGTGCCAGAAAAGCCATGGGACAAGGCTTCAAACAGGCTGCAGACAGGAGAATGCAGTAAGACCCATCTTTAATAAACACACATTTATTCCATTGGGGAAATGATGGGATAAAGCCTGTGTGATAATCTCCTTAGACAGCATGCTATCACCTCACCTAAATAATTATCATTCTAGCATCAATCCTGTGGGCAAAAAAAGACTGGGTTCCTTTGTCAGTGTACCTTTGTAGAAACCCCCAAGTTGGCACACAATAACAACAACTATCATTTTTTCATTTTTTTGAGCATGGAAGTCTATTAGACATCAATTCAGATTGCAATTCAGTGCCTATATCCTCCCCACAATGAACACATCCATCCACTTTTCAACTTCATTTCATTAGAAAGGGAAAGAGATTGATGGATGTTCATTTTGGTATTTACTTTTCATTCTTTCTATTATTCTATTGGAAACCGAGCAAGAAACAGTTGGATTCAAGAAGAACCCAAAGAAATTTTGTTGAAGACAGGAAGTGAAGCAAGATAAAAATGAAGAATCAATCGTATATATATTTATGGAAAATTTATTTGTATATAGTTATTATGTAAAACTTAATAAAGATTATTATTAAAAAATGAATTTGAATTCAACTTCATTTCAAAATAAAATAAAAATTACACAGTAAAAGGTTGTATATTGAACTTAAAACTGAAGTTGAATAAAAAAACCAGGGTTGGCCTGATGTGATATATTCAACAATTTTCATAGAGATGCAGTCTCAGTGTATCAGTTCTGCTTTCCCAAAACCAACATTATATAATCCAGAGAGTAAACATGTGGTGAGAATTGGGGGTAGGGGACAATTCTGGATGGCCCAACCAGCAAAGTTGAAAGGGACTAAAGGTGTCATTTCCTGGAAACAGAAGTCATTTCCAGTAACTTTTATGTGCTATTTTTGCCTGGGGGAGGCAGTACATAGAAGCAAAACTATGCTGCCTATGAGATATTTTTGACCAAAAATCTTTTTTATTTTTTAAAAAATGGAGGTAGGAGTTTCTAGAAGAAAAGAGACCTAGGGGATCTGAAAAAGCAAAGACTGCACTGGAACTCCTGCCCTGGAACTTTCAACCACACAGAGGCTTCATGATCCCCATCCTTGCTATAGTCCTTGCATAAGAAGGGCTGAACTGCATAAAAAATCTCCATAGGTTTCATCATAGAAGGATAAGACAATGTAATTTAGATGTGAGAGGAATACAGTAAATGAAAAACCAATACATTTGGAAAACAGTACCTAAATGCAAAATTTAACAAGGTTGTCTTACACTGCAAGTAGAACTTAGGGGCTCAGTTAAATTTATTAGCCTTGAGTGTGGGTTTGTCACATTTAGGGAACTCTCTAGCAGAAGAGCTATTTTCAAACAACAAATGCATCAAAGTATTAGAAGCCTGTGCTCTATATGCTTAATCCAAAGTGGGTGTCTGCACATGACTCAAATGGAGGGGTGTTCCTTCAGTATGGCAACACAGAAGCTTTGCAACTAGTAAAAAAAAGTAAATGCTGAAAAAGTGCCTGCATGCACTCATTAAACAGAAGGTTATATTAGACAGAGCTTAGAAAAGTTACTTTCTAGTGTAACTCCCAGACTCTTCAGCCAGCATGCTCATTGCCTGTGCTGTCTGAGAAATTCTGGGAGTTGTTGTTCAGAGCATAATTTTTCCAAGTTCTGATGTTAAATATCTGATACTTCACTGTATATTATCTGAATAATCCCCAAATTTAGCCCCTAGCCTGCTAAAAATAAAAAATGCATATGTATAACTGATGTTAAACAACAGGAACCTTTCTACAGAGCTCATCCCTCAGGAATATTTTTCTGTGGGCAAAATGATTCCCAGTATTCCTCCCCTTTCTTTAAAAAAAACAGAAATAAACCAAAAATGAAGCTATTCTGCTCTTAATGAACAAAGCGACACTTGAAAAAAAGCACAGGAGACATAGACCAGGGTGCAGCTGAGGGGATCAATTCAGCGATTGGCAGAGAAGATTGATGAAACCATGCAGGCAGAAGAAAATCAATTCACCTTTTGATTTCTGATGAAGGATGAGCAAAATGATCCAAATAAGATAAAACATGGCCCGAGCATTTACTTGAATCAAATTCAATCTGAAATTTGCTCTTTCGAGAGTAGGCAAAAAGTCATCTAAGTTTGCATAACCTCCCCACCCACCCAAGTACATTTAGTACTGCTGAATGCACACATCAGACACAATCGCAGGGCACCAAGCAGATGTGAGCCAGTATCTAAGGCTATTTTCACCCAAATATCTGAGCAGTTCTGGCAATATTTAAGAAATCAAACATACCTTGCTTTGATAATGCAAACAAATCCACCCTATCTTCTCCAAACCACCATAAGGTAGCCTTTTGAAAACATGTGTTGAAAAAAGAAAGTTATCAGTTTTGTAGACCAGGCTGTGGGTAACATTTACATTGTGTTTTAGTTTTCTGAAAGGTGCGTGTGTATTGTGATTCCTTATGAGACAAGAAGGATGCATTACCAAAGAGAGGAATGTCATTTTAGTTTTCAAAGTATCTGGACTGAAGATTTTATTTATTTTATTTATCTGTGAAAATGTCTCTCCAGCCTTTTCACCCTATATTCAAGTTGACTTACAGTGGTGTAGTAGACGAAGGACTGGGGCTTGTTCATCCCCCTCAGACGTCCTTGTTTCCTTTGAAATTCTTTACTATTGTCACAGTTGCTGTGTGTGCTTTTTAAAAAATTTGTAAATGTTTTTGTTGTTATAGAAATTATCTTGGGGTCCTAGCCTGGGAGAAAGGTGACATATAAATTAAGTAAGTAAGTAAGTAAGTAAATAATCTCAAGCTGTTTTATGAACCATAGCTAGTGGCAACTGTAATCTATATTGTTATGTCTGCAGTTGCACCATTCCTTTGCCAAGGGTTTGCTCTACTGTTAAGGTAGAATGAAACAACCACCCCAGGCAACTGATTTTGGATGCCCTAGAAGGGAAAGTTGGTTATTTATTTATTTTATTATTCACTTTAAGGATTCATAGGATTATAGAGTTGGAAGAGACCACAAGTGTTATCCAGTCCAACCCCCTAACATGCAGGAATACACAACCAAAACACCTCTGACATATGGCCATCCAGTCTCTGAGGCAGCATATTCCCCTTTCAAACAGCTCTTACCATCAAGAAGTTCATCTTAAAGTTTAAGTGGAATCTCTTTTTCATTGCTCCATGGTTTATTCTCTGGAGCAGCAGAAAACAAGCTTACTCCATCAAACTAGGTCCTGGACACAGGTATGTATGTTTTTCACTATAACCCACATAGGTCTCAACTAACATGGCCAATGATCAGGCATTCTAAGAGTTGTAACCCAAAATTTCAGGAAGGAAGTAAAAACTGGGAAACACCCAATAAAATACTCAAGGTGCTTATGGTGATGGGTGTTCTATTGGTTATTAAAAAAAGCCTAACACATTTTAGCCTGTATATGCTCTCAAAGTAGGAACTACATAAAATCACAGAAAGAGATAGCACATAAATACATAACAATACATAATATAACAGTATATGACATCTTTATTACAAATATACACTGCCTAAGGTTTGTACATACCTATTTGAAATATAATTTCAGAAATTTCTAGAACTGAAATTCTCACCTCATTTACTGGACAAAAAAAACATGTTAACAAAGGCTAAAGATTCTTCTTCTTATTGTTATTTTTAATGCCACCAGATGGTCAGGAAAAAAGGGTTGTTAAGATAACATTCAAGAACACTTCAGTGGAGCTAGGCTAAAGGCTAAAGGCTAAAGTCAGAAAAAATGAAGAGTGGAAGGAGATGAAGGGAAAGAAGCAAGACAGTAACCATCCTCGCTGTTGTTGCAGATGGGAAAGAAAACTGAGATCCTCTCATGGATCTCTGTGAAAGTGACCTCATTTCTCTTCCCCCAGCGGCCGTAGTGTTATATGATTACCTTCCTCTGCTTGCCCTGCCAATGAATGCTGAAGCAGTACCTCCTGAGGTTGGATAGTTGCTGTGGTTGGGTGGGAAGATTTTGCAGGGCTATGTGTATGGGCTGTTACTCCTTACACAGTTCCATATAGGATCTCTGCTCCCATTTTACAAAACCAAAAATGAACTTCTGGTCACTGGGTTTTTTGGTTTTGCATTAAATTGGCCCTCAGATCTGCTGCAGATTCCCACCTCTCTTTTAAATAATTATTCCATGGGAATGTATGATTTATGAATGGGAGTCTATGGGAGGAGATAGGAGTCTATGATTTACTATCAAGTAACTTTAAACAGCTTGGCTTTATCAAGCATTTCATGCTCTGTTTAAAATTGCTTAACTTTTTTTTAAAAAAAAAAAACTTTAGTTTCAGAAACTTTTCAAACAGCTAAGGAAAACAAAAGTCACACATGAGAAACACAGATTACTTCTAAATCTTTGCATGATTTGAATTGGTTTGAGCTCCTTGCATCTAATTGATTATGTATTTCCAGAGAGAACCCTGCAGAACTTTACCCCCAAGCTTTACTTTTAGGGAATGGCCTCTTTCTTTGGAAAAGTGCTGACAAATACATGTATAACTTCATAATTGATTTTCCCATGAAATAAACAATCTCTCGCTTTTGTAACAAAAACTAAATCCCCACCTCTCTTTTTCTTTAATCCTTCCCACACAATGTTCCAATGTTGTTTCCAATATTTCCACTCTTCTGTTTTGGATGTGGAGGCAGAGTATGAACATTTCCACTGCAGCAAGTGAGTTTCTGGGAAATGGTTGATTATCAGTTCATCTTGCCACACTTTTGATATCCCATCAAGTTAATTAAATTATGAAGGAGAAGGATGGTGGGATAATGGTATGATGATATTTCACTAAATAGCTAATACAAGGAAGGGATGTGTGCAGTTTGCCAGATGCTGCCAGACTGACCTCCCCCATCAGATCTAGCCTTAGACAGTACAGTCCATGGAGATTATCACACCAACCTTTCGTCCCACACTAGATGCAGGATGTAAACTTCAGTAGGTGGATTTTATCACACACACCCATGCCCAGGCAGTAGGCATCCTGTACCCAATCCAGGCTTCTCCCATGCCTTGCAATGAATGGGAATATTCCATTCTTTGCAAAGTGCTGGAGAAGCCCAGATCAGGTACAGGATGTCCAAATCAGGTCCGGAATGACTACTGCCTGGGCATAGGTGTGTGTGATAAAGTTTACATCCCACATCTAGCATAGAGGGGTCATGGGAGTGCAAGCCAACAATACTGGAACAGCCACAAATTCCATACTTTTAGACTGGATCACCAAAGGAAGCAAGTTCTTTCTGAACAAGTGAATATTTCTTTTTATTTTTTGTGAAGTAACCCCCCCCCCCAAAAAAAAATGACAAAGAGAAAGATGCTTTCATTAATTTTCCAAAATGCTTATTTATTAATTAAGCATGTGTCCCTACTATTTTAGATGCAATTTCAATGTCTTTCAACATATTGTTATACATCATATATTTCTGGTCACTCTGAGGTTTCCAACTGGAATGAAAAGGTTGGATGACATGAAGCTCCTCAGTTGTGAATTCAGTGGGAAAGATATAAGCATGCACTGAACTATTCCCCTGAAATCACTGGGACTTAGGAGTACTTCAGTCTGGCTGAACTTGCATTAATTGTCTATGCATAAATGGACAACTGGCATTCCCTTCATCAAACAATCTGTCTGTTGTGTTTGCAGTCAGTCACCTTGTCAACTTTAATATATTTATGTTTTAGTGTATATGACAAAGCTCCATAGAGCTAGAAAATATTAGTAGTAGGGGATAAAGCAGGGGATATATAGATTGGTTAATTTGAAATACTTGTAAATTCAAATTATAAAATGTAAATATTTTGAGTTATTTCTTAAAAATCTAATAGAATCATAGAAACATAGAATTGTAGAGTTGGAAGAGACCACAAGGGCCATCCAGTCCAACCCCCGCCATGCAGGAAATCTCAATCAAAGCATCCTCAACAGATGGCCATCCAGCCCCTGCTTAAAGACCTCCAAAGAAGGAGACACCACCACACTCCGAGGGAGTGTGTTCCACTGTCGAACAGCCCTTACTGTCAGGAGGTTCCTCCAAATGTTGAGGTGGAATCTCTTTTCCTGTAGCTTGCATCCATTGTTTCAGGTCCTGTTCTCTGGAGCAGCAGAAAACAAGCTTGCTCCCTCCTCAATATGACATCCCTTCAAATATTTAAACAGGGCTATCATATCACCTCTTAACCTTCTTTTCTCCAGGCTAAACATCCCCAGCTGCCTAAGCCGTTCCTCATGGGATATGGTTTCCAGACTCTTCACCATTTTAATCGCCCTCCTTTGGACACGCTCCAATTTCTCAATGTCCTTTTTGAATTGTGGTGCCCAGAACTGGACACAATATTCCAGGTGAGGCCTGATCAGAGCAGAATAGAGTGGCACTATTACTTCTCTTGATCTAGACACCATACTTTTATTGATGCAGCCTAAAATCGCATTGGCCTTTTTAGCTGCCACATCACACTGTTGACTCATGTTCAATTTGTGGTCTACTTGGACTCGTAGATCCCTTTCACATGTAGTCTTGTTCAGCCAGGTGTCCCCCATCCTATATCTGTGCATTTTATTTTTCCGTGCTAAGAGCAGTACCTTACATTTTTCCGTGTTGAATTTCATTTTGTTAGCTTTGGCCCAGCTTTCTAGTCCATTCAGGTCATTTAAAATTTTGATCCTGTGCTCTGGAGTATTAGCTATTCGTCCTAATTTGGTGTCATCTGCAAATTTGATGAGTATGCCCCCAATTCTGTCATCCAAGTCATTGGTAAAGATGTTGAATAACACTGGCCCCAGGACAGAGCCCTTTGAGACCCCACTGGAGCCATTGTTGTTGAGCACCCTTTGGCTTCGGCCAGTCAACCAATTACAAACCCATGTAACAGTTATCTTGTCTAGCCCTCATTTTACAAGCTTGTTTGCAAGAATGTCATGGGAACCTTGTCAAAAGCCTTACAGAAATCAAGATATACTATATCCATAGCATTCCCTTCATCTACCAAGCTGGTAATTTTATCAAAGAATTGTCTGGCATGACTTGTTTCTCTGAAACCCATGTTTACTGTTTGTGATTATGGAACTGCCATCTAGATGTTCACAGATTCTCTGTTTAATCATCTGCTCTAGAATCTTTCCTGGTATAGAGTTCAGACTAGCTGGATGATAATTGTTGGGATCCTCCCCCCCCCCCTTTTTTTTTTTTTGGAAGATGGGGACAACATTTGCCCTCCTCCAGTCTGCTGGCACTTCTCATGTTCTTCAGGAATTTTCAAAGATTATTGCCAATGCCTCCGATATTACATTTGCCAGTTCTTTTAATACCCTTAGATGTAGTTCAACTGTTCCTGGAGATTTAAATTAATTTAGATTAACAAGATATTCCTGTACTATCTCTTTACTTATTCTGTGCTGAAATTCCCCTGTTCTGTCCTCTGCTCCATTATCTTCAGGCTGAGCATCCTTTTCCTTTTCTGAGAACACTGAGGCAAAGAAAGTGTTGAGTAATTCTGCCTTTTCTCTGTCCCCTGTTAACATTTTGCCATCTTCTCCACGTAGTGGCCCTACCATTTCCTTCTTCTTCCTTTTGCTGCGGACATATCCAAACAAGCCCTTTTTATTGTTTTAAACTTCTCTAGCAAGCCTGAATTCATTCTGCACTTTAACTTTTCTGACTTTACCCCTACACATGCCTGCTATTTCTTTGAATTCCTTTTTTGTGATTTCCCCCTTTTCCCATTTCTTATACATGTTCCATTGAAAACTTAGCTCAGTTGAAAGTTCCTTAGTCATCCATTCTGGTTTCTTGAGATACCTCCCATTTTTCTTTCTCACTGGAACTGTTTGAAATTGTGCCTTCAGTATCTCCCTTTTGACAACCTCCCATCTGTCCTGAATTCTCTTCTCTTTTAGTATTTCTGACCACGGGATCACCCTCAATACTTCTCTAAGTTTACTGAAATCCACTCTCCTAAAGTCTAGAATGTGTGTCTGACTATGTCTGGCTTCTCCTTTCCATTGAATAACAAACTCCAGGAGAACATGGTCACTTCCACCTAATGATCCCACCACTTGCACCCCATTAACCAAGTCATCCTTGTTGGTTAGGATCATATCTAAAGTAGCTGACCCCCTTGTTGCCTCTTCCACCTTTTGGACCATGAAGTTGTCTTCCAGGCAAGTGAGGAATTTGCTAGACCTTGAAGATTTGGCTGAGTTTGAATTCCAGCAAATATCAGGATAGTTGAAATCTCCCATCACTACTACATCTCTCCTTTCTGAGTGTGTAGTAATCTGTTCTAGAAAGGCATAATCCAATTCCTCCATCTGACTGGGGGGGGGGTCTGTAGTAGACTCCCACCATAACATCCTTGTTGTTTCCCTCCCCTTTAATTTTTATCCAGATGCTCTCCACCTGGCTGCCAGTATTGATGTCCTGGATCTCTTGACTGGTGTAAATATCTCTGACATATAGTGCTATTCCTCCTCCTTTCCTGTTTGGCCTATTTCTCTTAAAAAGGTTATACCCCTCTATTTCCACATTCCAATTATGAGACTCATCCCACCAGGTTTCAGTGATGCCTATTCTATCATATTTGCTTTGTTGTACTAGGAGTTCGAGTTCATCTTGCTTATTTCCCATGCTCCGTGCATTAGTGTAGAGACATCGCAGACCATGGGTCGCCTTTACTTCCTGCCTGTGCAAGTTTTTTTGCCTCCCACTGTTGGGTCTTTGCACTATTTGTCTTGTTTCCTCTATGTCACTTTGACTATTTTCTCCAGCCCTTTTGCCTTCCAGAATAATGTCTCCCTCCCCCATAAAACTCAGTTTAAACCCATCCATTGCAAGAAGTCCCTCCTCATGGAAACGCAGCCCATGATCAAAGAATCCAAATTGTTCTCGGCGGCACCATCTGGGGAGCCAGTTGTTCACATCCGCTATTTTCCTCTCCCTTCCTGGACAGTAACCTTCAACTGGCAGAACAGACGAGATGACAACTTGTGCATCCATTTCTTTCAGCTTCCTACCAAGAGCCTCGTAATCCCTTCTGATGTTCTGAAGGCTGTGTCTTGAAGTATCACTGGTTCCCACATGGACCAAAAGGAAGAGGCAGTGGTCAGTAGGCTTGACCAGTCTTGTCAACCTCTCTGTCACATAATGGATCTTTGCCCCAGGGAGACAACACACCTCTCAAGACATCTTGTCAGGCCTACAAATCACTGCTTCTGTACTCCTCAGCAAGGTGTTTCCCACTACAACCACATGCCTCCTCCGAGACTTAGCAGTGACTGTTCCCTCTGGTGGAACTCTCAAGCTCCCCTGTTCTGTCCCTGAAGTCTGTCTATGCTGCTCTTCCCCGTCCTCTTTGATAAGGGAAAGAGCTTCGAATCGATTCTCTAGCTGCAAGCTCCCAGAACAATCCCTTGTTGGCCTACTTCTCTGTGTGACATTCCTCCAGCTGTCTGCCTCCTCTGTATGTGAAGTGACCTCCTCCACCTCTGTGTGGTACTCATCCAAGATCGTTAGTTCTGTTCTGTCCAGGAAATCCTCTTGCTCCCTAATATGCTGAAGTGTAGCTACTCTGGACTCCAGCTGCTATACTTTCTCCTTCAAGAGTGCTACCAACTTGCACTTGGTGCATCTGAAGTTCTCCACTTCTGTAGGCAAGAAGACAAACATCCCACAAGTGTTGCATGTGACTGCAGCAGTTCCCTCAGTGTCCATACTGCGAAGTCTTTAGTAATGACTGAAACAGGACTGTGGGCTTCCTCCTCAAAAAAATCCTCTGGCAAACACCAACATTAAGGCCCCTGATGACCTGGCCTTTTCACCAGTCTCTGGCAGCAAGCTCAATCTACTGGGAATATAACTTTATAGGAATGTCCCAGCTGCTAGCTTCTACTTAAAGGCAAGGTTCTGGCTCAAGGTTTGCTTCTCACCTGCTGCCTCTGCTGTAGATTTCTTTGGATCAAAAAAATTCTGGGAGGAGTTATATAGCTAGCCTTCTCCTCTCTGTGGCAGGAACTCGTCTGAAAGGGCTCTGGGTGGTGTTATATAGAGCTAGTCTGCTAGCTCCACCCTCTAGTGACTCACAGATGTGACTCACAAAAGCTCCACCCCCTCAGCAACAAGCACATCCTCCCAGATTTTTTTTTAAAAAATCAAACACTCACCACTCAAAATGGCTGCCCAGCTCCTTCTCTCCTTCTCCTCTCTGTGGCAGGAACTGATCTGAAAGGGCTCTGGGAGGAGTTATATAGAGCTAGTCTGCTAGCTCCACCCCCTAGTGACTCACGGATGTGAATCAAAGAAGCTCCACCAGTAGCAGTTTTATTGTTTTATTGTTTCTTGTAAATACATGGACAGGGAGAAAAACACGCTTATAACATTATGAGTAATATGAAGCATGTGGACTCATCAGTAAATGAGAATTATTTTGTCCTTGCCAACAATATCAATAAACCAAAATACAATTAAGCTGAATATCTGTGAATAAAAGATATAAATCCTATACAATGGAATTAGATACATCATTTGTGGATGAATGGCACTGAAATTGATAAAAGAATCATAGATGACAGTTCTGTGAAATATGAGAACATGATGGAAAATCACATGAAATCCTTGAATTAATTTAGGAAAGAGAGATTATAAGGAAATCTTCCCTCCACTCTAAACTATAACATTATAAATGAGCAACCTTCAACAAACCAAAACAATATGCCACATAATTAAGAAATGGATTAAATATCAATCCACAATGGATTTAGTCATGATAACTGAAATCCTCTATGGTAGTTATGCATGTGTAATTAAGAGTTACACACTCATCACTGTTAAGTGTTCATAAGCCCCTAGTCTGGGGGTGAAATAGGAACTGTGATAGTCACCAAGTCCCTACTACAAATGATGGAGGTCCATTCCCCTGTTGATTGGGAAGCATCTGGCTGACATTCCCAACCCTACAGCCACCCCATGCAAGCACTCTCCAGTGCAAGAGTGAATTGCAGCAAGGGTCCTTCTTCTGTCTGTCACACCAGTGGTTGCTGACAGGAGGAAGTGTAAATGATAAACAGCTGCTTCTTAAGCATTGGGAGAACAGACTGCCATTGACTGCAGGGGCTGCTTCCTAGATATATATATATGGTCACCGTCACCTCCTTTCTCTGAGTACAGAGGCAAGAGGCAAGTACTCTGTCCATCTGGGAGCACCTAAAAGAAGCACCAACTGTCGATACTCTCTCATCCATCCAGCCTTTAGGGTGAGCACAAACAGTTATATCTACCAGGATTTTGTAAATTCCTTGGCATCATTTTCCTTTGCTTCATCTTTTACCTCCTTTGTTACATGACCCTAAGTTTTATCCTCAATGTATCCATGGGTCATATCAAACTCCATAATTTTGGCCCCAAAACCTGCCCTTGACTTATACATGAGATTGACTTATAGTCTACACAGTAGACAACTCCCATATAGGATTCTGGCTGGTTTGTTATAATTATTTCAGTAGGACTAAATTCCAAAATAAGCCTGTGATCCATATAGTGAGGAGACATATCTGTGGATGCCCCATGCCTAGCACCTTCTCAAGGTTTGCCTTGCAGCATTCCAGGTTGGGGAGATGGGTGGTTTTGCTCACATGTTAAGTTCTTTCTTAGCTGCCCAGACACCAGGCATCACTATTGTTGCTGTTTGCTTATTAGAGCCATGGAAGCCACTTCCACTCAAGAACTCCACTATCTACTGAGAGGACTAAGATGGATGAGGAACCTGTGATTCTCCACATGTAGTACCACTCTAACTCCCACCCAACTCAGTTAGCATGGCCAGTGATGAAAGATGGTTGGTTCTAAAGGGTCAGGGTGAACCAGTTTCCCACTCCTATCTAGGAAAATCTTGAAATCATTCCAGAGGTGGCTATGACTGCTGCATGGTCATTAGGACATACATTAGCTTGGTTTCCAGATGTACTTAGAGTTTGTTGTGGCTCAGCTATCCAAGTTTCATGGAAAGGATGGCCTCAGTGGAACAGGAGGAGAAAGTGGGCAGTATCTAATATGTCCATGCCAACACACCTGTAATTAATCGTGTTCTGCAAGGTAAATTAAGGCAACCATTCCTCAAGTTTATTTTAAATAAACCCATGTCCTAAGATCTATAAGACAGATTCCCTGAAACATGACAGGCAAGCTGATTCACTGAGAATTATACAACTAAATCAAGAGCTATCCTCTCAGTACATCTGTTCCCTGAGGATGCTAATATCAAACGCTGTTTTATGGATAGGACCAGGCTGTAAAAATAGCACAGATAGCTGTGAATGCTGGAAATGAGAGAAAACAATATGGGGAGTGGGGGAAACTATGATCTCTTTGAATCTGCTCCAGATATTTGTGGGAGACATACTTTAAGCTCTTGGTCTTTTTTTCTTTTTCAAGCAGTATGTTGAGAAAACAACTAACAGAAATTGCAAAGAAAGTAGTGCTCCATTTACCTTTCCACTCCAAGCAAACTCAAAATACTCTTAACTATTGTTTTCTAAAAGGTATGTCCTTTAGTCATTGGATCTGTTTCAACTTTAGTAACTCTCTCTGGCACAGCTCTACTTCCTTAGCAGGCAGCATGCTCCCATTGACATAGGATGATTCTGGGGGTTACTGTACAGAAACCAAGAAGCAACTTGAAAAGATCTCCTGGAGGTTTAAATACTGTATCTCTCCACTGAGCATGGTTACAGATGATCTGGCAAGCTCCATAGTTAGACTAGCTTAAAAGTTTGGAATGTATGAGAAACAGAATGACAACAGATACTTACAACCTGAAACACAGCATGAATGCCCAAAGCTTTCTATGGTATCATAGTTTATGTGATTTAGAGAGTTTTGCAAAATACCCATACATTATCATGTTATAAATGGACATTGTATAGTCACAATCACAGCAGGCTTATTACTCTAACAGTACTACTAGAAGAAGGAGACTTTGCCTACAGATACACCTCTTCTTTAGGGGGACTAAAAGCACCAGATCCTGTCTTATTTGAAACTAAGCAGGGTCAGCCCTGGTTAGGCCTTGGATGGAGACTGCCAATCAATACCAGGTGCTGTACATTATATTTCTTTTGGTATCTTAACAGCGTGGTGTGATAAAGTCCTAAGACAAACTGCAATATATGATCAATTGGCTAGAAACTTGTTCTGAGCCTATACCAGTGGAACTATGCTAGTAAAGGTGGTGGCAGTATGATGCTAGGAAAGAAACGACTGGGTGTAGCAGCGACAAAGGAAGTAAGACAGATTTGTTGTTGCCAGGGAAAGAGCTTATTTTTCCAATGCCTGGTTGGTCCTGGGCACTTAGAGTTAAAAATGGTCTGGAGGAGGCTGTCTTGAAAAATCAGCATTCCCAAGATAGAGATGATTTTCCAAGCCAACTTCCCCAGAATGCTCTCAACACTGAGAGGGCATCGCCAGCCACAAGTTATCCATTGGCAAAAAAGGCAGCTCAGAGTCAGTGAGTCAGAATCTTTTCCCAATGATTGTTGTAGTTGTTGTTGTTGTTGTGTGTCTTCAAGTTGTTTCCAACTTATGGTGACTCTAAGGTAAACATATCATGGCGGGGTGGGTTTTTTTGTTTTTGTTTTTGTTTTTGTTTTGCAAGCTTTGTTCAGAGGAGGTTTGCCATTGCCTTTCCCTGAGGCTGAGAACATGTGACTTGCCTAAGCTCACCCAGTGGGTTTTATGGCTGAGCTGGGAATTGAACCCTGTCTCCAGAATCATAGTCCAACATTCAAATCACCATGGCACACTGGCTCTCTCTCCCAATAATATCTGTCTTAATTCCTTTGTGGCTATGACCCAGAGTGCAACCACTAGAACAATGGGTAGCTATGATAAATAAGATTTCAAACATCACTTCTGTGCTATAATACTAGTTTGCAAGCTCACTTGCCTTCTTAGTCTGCTAGTTTATGTACTTCTGCAGTATCTAGACACTTTAATAATCATTCCCTTTTAACTGGGCATTGAGGTAATTTCCATACCTTGCCCATAAATAAATATTGGGGAGGGGGATTTGTCAGTACACAAGGTCCCTCTATCAGTACACAAGGACATAACATGTAAATCAAAGCACCAGCATCAAGCCCAGAAGCCATAAAATTGCTGAAAATCTGACAGTATAAGCAAGGCAAATCAATTCGGTTAAGAGCAATTTGCCATGATGCACCTTTTGCAGTTTTGTTCCATAACAAGCTCTGTGTATTTTACACCTCAAAACCGAAGCTATTCAACGATATAAATTAAAGATGTGCCTTGCCTTTTGCTAATTCACATTATTTTTCCTTGGCCAAGTACACCTGGAGGCACTGAACTGCAGCACTACCTCCAGCTTCTCCTGGCATGACTTTCATAAATTGTTGTTAATGGCATGCCATTATAAGTATAAGGGATAGCTTATGGTATGTAGCATCCTGGAAATATTCATCATGCCAGAATTGTAAAGACTGTCAGTTCTGCAGCATAGCTGCTGGACTAAATAAATAAATAAATAAAAATACAAGTGGTGAAGGATGCATGTGTCCTGTAGTCTTGTACAGTAAAATGTGCTAGCAAATTCATTGGGGATACACAATGCACAATTTTGAGCAAAACCTATGCAAGGCTAAAAATAGCTAGGAGGGAGGAATGTAGCTCAGATGTTCCAAGGGCAGTCAAATTTAAACTGAATGTATTGTTCTTCTAAGCTTTTTTTCTGTAACTACTCTAGGTGTACTTAAATTTGTTATGGGTTTTTTTTTTTCATTCATTCATTTGTCTCTGAAGACCTTGTTTAAACCAAGCCCACAATTTATTTATGTGAGAGCTAAACAGCTGAAAAGATCAGTTAACAGTTGAAGGCCTGCTTTAATAAAATGGTTGGGGCCTATTGAGAAGACCGTTGACTCTGAAGGGAGAAACCATCTCTTCTGGCAAGCCTATCCATCCAATCTTCTGTAAAAGATATCACTCCACTCTGTTATCCAGGACTAGAATATTTTATCTTATTGTTGTTTGGCTGTATTGTTTTTAATTGTTTTAATTGTGGGACACCATTTCTTTTATTGCTGTATCTTTTTTATCAATGTTGAATTGTAGTCCCGCCTCAATCCACCTGGGAGAGGCGGGAAAATACAAATAAATTTTATTATTGTTATTATTATTTGGAGGTGATCAGCACTTATTGAGAAAAGGAAATACTTATAGGTAACTATTTGTTGATAATTTGTTACTTTCAAGCATTCACTTTGTTGTACACACGCTTAGGTTTGGGTTTTTTTTTAAAAAGAGAGAGAGAAAGAGAAGACTCAGTCATATAGAACTATTGATTCCACATTGACATCTATCCTAATCAAACCATGCCTGGAATTGTTTTTTTATCATACAAACCAAAACAATTTTATTACAAGAAGAGAAGGAAAGAAAAATTGCAAAGACTTGAAATGTAGAAACAGACATTATGTTTTGTCTCACCTCTCTTACTTACTTACTTTATTATTTATTTATTTATATCCCACATTATTTTCCAGTGGGATCCACATATCTCAGTGGGATCCAGTGTCTTGTAATGATTTTAGGGAAAGCTAACAGACAAATTCTCCTTCCCACCATCACCGTGTTTAGAAAATTCCCATACAGGCAACAGAATCCAATCTGATCACTAAGAATAGTAGGAGGTTTAGCTTTATAATAGGGAGGATAAGTCATGGTTTTGTTATAGGCCTCCTCAGCTATGCTAATCTACACTCCCCTGAAGATTAATACTCTTCAGTGATAAACCCCCAATCACTCTATGTGTTTTGTAAGATAATGTCACACTGGCATAGCTCAACAGGAAGAATGGAAGTTCTAGATACAGGTCATTCTTGTTTCTATTCCTTGCAGATTCTCATGTCAATCTCACTTCTTAGACCAATGAAGCATGGCCATGGGTGAAATGTTCCACCCTGCTGGGGCAGAAAGGCAGGAGAAATGGATTTGCTGATTTTATTTTCTCCTTGCACTCTTTTCCTTTCTGGTTCATGGAACAGTAGTGAGAGAGGCAGCAGCCCTGACTCACTCCCATCCCCTAAGGCTGTGTAAGCGAAAGTGTGAAAATTGCTTCCAATGCTGTTAGAACAAGAATAGCTAGAAAAATAGTCCTCCAGATGATCAGCCACATGGAGGCAGCATCAGGAAGAAAAGAAGTAAATCAAATATGGCAAAGTTTATCCTTGTACACTTCATTGCTGTATCTGGCACTGCTGCCACACATTCACACTCAACATGGCTTTTACAAGTAACACTAAGATTTTTTAAAAAAATTACCAACTGCCATCAATGCCTTTTTCATGTGGTTGATGTAATGTAAGTGTCTCAGGAGTGCAGCTACAGAGAAGGTAAAATCAGAGCATTGCCCATTTCAAATAAGAGTTCTGGCTTCCAAAATGATTTTTTCTTAATTCTCTAAATTTCTAGCATTGTGGTAATCTAAACCATATCAACCATCACCATTGTGGGAAAGCATCTTCTCTGTTACAGTGCATCAGAAATTTGATCTTTGGGTTTATAACCCAGAATTGTAACCTCCCCTCCCCCCAGTAACTTCCCCTAGCTCTGTTTAAAACATCATTTGGTGTTTCCCTCAGCAGTGTGGCCTCTTCTTCACCAGAAAGTGGGACAAGACCATATCTCCAGGATTATGAAGATGGTGTGGGGATGATGACACCTGCAGATGCAGGAAACATTTAAAATGATTCAGAATCTGGAGAAAGCAATCACCTGTGTGGAGTTCAGTGTAAGCCTGCATATGACTGTTGAGATTATCAGACAGATGGGAATCAGGTAAGAAAAAGGCATATTCCCAGCAAAGTCGTGCAACCACACTGAAATGATGTCATGCTTATCCAGGGTTTACCCATGAAGATCCAGGAATGCTCCAGCAACAAATCATTCCCAGGACTTCCCTTGAATGGTTTGTTGCTGGAGTATTCCTGGATCTTCATGAATTAAGTCCTGGATAAGCACAATGTGTCTGCAAATCTTCAGTATGATTGCGCAATTTTATTGGGAATATGCCTTTTAGTCTTGCCTGCCTGCCCCACCCCACCCCCCCACCCCCCCGGGCTCGTCTGATAAACTCGTGGGTCAGGAGTTTGATTTAGTTGAAATCTGCATCAAAAGGGTTATATGTATTTCACAGTTCTGCTCCACACACAAAGTACATGGGAATCGTAATACTGAGCCTAATATTACATCTAAGAATTGCATCTGTTTTTGGATTTCAGGGTTGTAAAGGCAGATTTGTAAATCTGGCAGCAAAATCATAGCAGACATGAAATGTTACAAAAAGAAAGCTGAAATCTTGAACAGTGGTGCCCACTTGTTATCCTTCATAAATCTTGATTTACTCATTGATTAAGAACAATCAGAAGAAATTAATATAGCCATTTCTCATTGGACAAAAATGTCCAACACTTCTATTATGCATGCATAAAACATCAAGAGGATTTCTGCCACTATATGTACAGAAACACACTATACTTAAAGACAGTGTACAAAGCAGTTCTCAGCATTTTCTTTCAATAGATCAGTTGTAAATTGCAGTGGTCTCAGTGGGCATTTCCTGTGCTATTCTTGTTATACAATCAAAACATATGCATAACTCATACATCGACAGATATACTCTTATCTTTAACTGGTATATTTTGGAGCAGGGATGGGGAAAGTGTTTTTATAGCCTTCAGACCCTCCAGATCCCTTGACATGGCCCTTTTCAGGCCACAAAAGGCTGAAAATTGCCCATATTTGCAGCTTTGAGGCATGGGCAATTCGCTTTTTAAACACCTCCCAAACACTTGTGGGTTTCTTTCCATACCACAAGTGGACTTCTGCTCATCCCATTAAAAGACCTTCTTGCCAAAACCATTTCACAGCCACAGACTTGTCTAAATAAAAATGTCTTTGCCTGCCAGCAAAAAGAGCAGAGGGGGGTCCTTCAACCTTAGAGGGAATTCCACAGCCAGGGAATACCCATCAAGAAAACTCTAATTTGTGTCCCCACCAAAATGCCTGTGATAGAGTTGCGCCAAAGAAAAGGCCGTCCTCTGAAGATCTTTCAACTTGGGGAAGCTCATTTTTTGGGTCTGTGATAGTGGCAGCCAGATATGGTGATCATTGATCTCTTAACAAAACTATTCAGTTGGGCTGAGCCAGGCCAGATTAAGGTAGTTGAGGCCCAGTAGAAGCTTCAAAAGCAGGGCCTCTTTTGTGTGTGTGTGTGTTTGTGCTTGTATGGTGTAGTAGAAGTGGTGGCATAAACTATTAAATCATGAATAGGATGAAAATAAAAACATTCAATGCAATAGACAGTGGGACAAAAACCTAGACTGAGAACTTGTCCTCCAAGGTGATGCAGTGAAAAAAAAGTGCCAGAAATCATCCAGTTTGGCTAACTCAGGTGAGTGAGTGAGGCACCTGGACAGGATGGAGGGAGGACAGCCTAGGTCACCACTTTCCGAAAACCTTTTCCACATCTGGTCGAGTGGCAGGTGGGGAAGGGAGGCAGACGAGAGAAGAAAAGGAGACCGAGACCCTCCTGGCTTTGGTGCCACATGGCTCCCTCCTCAAGGGGAACTCCAGGGCAATGAAGAAAGGGGGCAAATGGGCCCCTCCTGGCTTCACCCCTGCCAGGCTACCTCCTTGGGAGGAGCCCGGTGGCAGTAAAAGAAAAGGGGTAGGCATACCCTTGCTGGCTTTCCCCCTCCTGGCTTTGCCCCCACTGGGCTCCCTCTTCAGGAGGAAGCCTGGAGCCAAAGAAGAGTCTAGTGCACCACTTCTGCCTCACCCTTCCTGGTTTTGCTGTCACCAGGCTCGCTCCTCAGGAGGATGCCAGGGGCAGTGAAGGAGAAGTGGTGAGTGCACCCCTCCCAGATTTGCCCCTCTTGGCTTTGCCCTGCTAGGTGCCTTCCTCAGGAGGAAGCCCAGCAATGGAGAAAGAGTAAGGGCAAGTATGCCCCTTTCATTGCTTCACTGAGTCACATTACTGGCTGCTCCCTGGCAGTCCTGGGTGAGCAGGCAGCCAAGCAAGCAAGTGGGGGTGTTAGTGGCAGGGGAGGCCACCACCTATTCAGCACCACCGCCACCCCTTACTGGGTGACACCAAACCTAAAGACATCACTGCCTGATATAAAACTTCAGCATGTACTCTTGCTTTCTTCCCCCTTGTCATTTTGTTAAAGATCACCCATATTTTCCTCTTTCTCTCATGAGTCAGATACTTAAAGCATATTCATTGGAGGGACACAGAAGTAAGTTGCAAGTCATCAGATGTTCCACTAATGAGGGTCAGGAGAAGGTTGGAAATCAGTCATAAATGCAAGAAACTCTGCAGGGCTCATCTCTGAATCTTTTTAGCAACAGCAAACACTAAATGGCAGGAGGCTTTGCAGTGGCTGCTTGATGTTCCCCAAGCAGACCTTTAGCGCTTTAATAGCAATTACTTTGATCTGATGAAGGCAACACAGCAAGGATTTCCACAGAAATCAGCTGCCATATGCTTCAGGGTATATAAGCCTGGCATAAAGTATCAACAGGTGTCCTCTTTGTTATAAGGAAAAAGAAAAAAGATGTCATTTCACATTGATGAATCGTTTTGGAACCACATGACCTTGAGCATTCGCAGGCCTGTGAAAGGAAGCCACATTTCTGCATATCACTGTTCTAAAATGGGGAGTGTCTCATTTTTGTGTCTGTAAAATAAAACTCTAACACACTAGTCCTTTTCAATTAATGATAATTCTGACTAGAGTACTCTTAAAGTATGATCCTGAGCTGAGATTGATTAGTGTTAAGTTCCAATTTATTTATATTCAGCTTCTAGTTATATCATTGTTATTTTGTCTTGTTCTCATTGAGCATTTAATGATTGAGCTTTTGTATTGGCTACATATTTCAGTGCATGTAACTCAGCTGATGTCAGTAGATTCCTGAACTCCTCCCCCCCCCCCGCCAAAGTAGCCCCATCCCCATCCTCGTGGCAATATTACACAAAGGCTCAGGAGCCCCTGCTGAATGGGGTGGACTGAAGTGAGGAATTCTTGAAAACTGGGTGAAGGTAGCATCTGTCAGTTTTGTTCTCCTCGTAGAAACACAATGATTTGGGCAGGAATGACTGTCTCTTTCCCTGGTACCCATAGCCCAAGACTGCCATCAGAGTCCTCCAGCCTTCTGTGTAGCATTTTAGAGGAGGAGGAGATGAGAAAATCCAATTCCATCAGCCCATTTCAACATGCTTAAATCTGGATTCAGCTGTTTGTTGTATTATATAACTGTGTAATTGTTAATAAAAGTGGTTTTTAATCATCTTGAGAGCCTTCTTGGATCCCATTTCTAAGAAAAAGATAGGGATATTAAATGCATGGATACATGCATAGAATGGTATTAACAATAAATAAAAGTACACAATTGCTCAAAGGACTACAGAACACGTGGGAATGAAAGAGGGAGACTAATGTTGCACCTGCCATAGATAACTATTTTGAATGAATATCTGCTTAATATATATATTACTGAGATCTCAGCTGCAGCATTTGAAAGGTACATATTTAAGAGTCTCTGGAGGTTTTCAGAAGCAGTTAGCAATGTGGCATGGGTTCTCCTGTTCAAAGAAAAGTCATAAGTCACACATTAGGTTCATGTAGGCCCATGGGTATGCCTAAATAAGCTCTCTGTCTGAACTGTACCTCTGTCTCTTGCATATTGCTGGTGAAACCCTGGGCGGGGGGAACTGATAGGGAATGAATATTTTTATAGTAGATAGACCAAAGAGCAATATGAACAGATTGGTTTGACCCAATAAAACTGTTATTATATAAGGTTTCTGAGACAGAATATTTTTGCTATGGGGCTGTAGAGATGGGCGACATGCAGCTGCCCCTTTTCTGGCTGGATTGGGGCTGCGGCAACTTCATGCCATGGCCCTGGGGAGCCACAAAAAGTGGGGCACCATAGCCGTGGTGCCATAGCCATGGTGCTGCAGCTTTATGGTGTCCCTTTGTGGCTACATCATGTAGATGCAGAGCCGGAGTTGTACCATGATGACGTGCGCCATGTAGACTGGCATGCACCAAAATGGTGCTCTGGGGGTGGGGCTAGGGCATCTACCATGCAGATGCTGTGCCCTGGCTCCACCCACAGGCCAGCACAAAGTACCAGTCTATATAGGCTCTAATTAACCAAATTAATTTCATGTTTGAAAACACAGCTATACACCACACTTTTTTCAGTCAGGTATTAATGAAACTGAAACACCATGACCAGTTAATCTAATGTAGTTTGCCACTAGCTTCCTACCTTGTTAACCACCTAAGAGGAGGTTAACTACCAAACACAGGGAGAAAGCTAGATTCTCGGAGTGAATCAGAAGAGAAAAAGAAGTGGCAAAAGAGCAGAACCAGAATGAATAATAGCCCCAACTGAGGGGCAAAACAGACGGCCCCTAAGGGCTGATGTGACACCACCCCTGAAAGAGCCAGATCGGAGTTGTGGCAACTGCATGCTGTGGCCCCAATCTGGATATTTGCCAGCTCAAACGGAAGAGGCAAAATGCCACTCCTTTCTGCTGCAGGTTTACGAGGCTCAGGCAGTGTGTGGTATCTAAACACCACGTTGATGGAGCACTGTGAAGCCATCCACCATGTGGGCAGGAAGGTGGCTTCTGGGGGGGGGCATCAGGACAGTGTCAGGATGTGCATCATGCGTACACCACACCCCCACGCCACCCATAAGGTGGCTTTTAGTGCTGGTCTATACTGGCCTTGAGATGTGCCTGGGATAACAGAATCAAAGAATCATAGAGCTGAAAGATACCTGAAGGGCCATCCAGTCCAGCCCCTTGCCATGCAGGAATATACAATCAAAGCACTCCTGATAGATGGCCATCCAGCCTCTTTAAAAAATCTCCGAAGGAGACTCCACTACACTCCTTGGCAGCTATTCCACTGTTGAACAGCTCTTACCATCAGGACATTCTTCCTAATGTTGAGGTGGAACTCCCTTTTACTGTAGTTTGAACCCATTGCTTCATGTCCTAGTCTCTGGAGCAGCAGAAAACAAGCTTGCTCCAACCTCAATATGAAAGTTCTTCACATATTTAAACATGGTTATCTTATTGCTTAACCTTCTCTTCTCCAGGCTAAACATACCCAGCTCCCTAAGTCACTCTTCGAAGGGCATGGCTTCCAGATCTTTCACCATTCTGGTTGCCCTCCTCTGGACACACTCAAGCTTCTCAACATCCTTTTTGGACTGTGGTACCCAGAACTGGACACAGTATTCCAGGCGAGGCCTGACCAAAATAGAACAGAGTGGTCTTCTCTTGATCTAGACAGTATACTTCTATAGATGCAAGAAGCTAAAGCAGGTTAATAAAGAATGTATGTATCTATTTATTTTTATAATATACATCCCATCATTCAGTCTGATTATCAGGGTGGTTTATATATAACAATTTTCAATGAAGAGCATCCAGGCATAGCTCCATCTTATCTTGATCCCAGTGACTGGAAAGAAGCCCTCCCTCCAGATGTAGTTGCCTTTGCTCTGGCTTCTAAGGGAAAGACCAGCCATGCACAACTCCATCATGCCTTGGCTTGAGCAGCTGATGTTTTGACTATCATTGCTCTGATCTCAGAGGGAGAGAAGAGCAGCTGGCATCTGCTGGACTTAATCCCATCCACCACTGCCATCCCCCTTTCCTTTCCTGTTGTGTAAGCCTGAGGGCGGAGAATTGTCAGTTTAACCATTTGTAAGTTGTCTGGGGAGACTTTTTGGCTGAAGAGTGAGGTAAATAAATGAAATAATTAAATAATAAATAATGCAATAAATTAAAAAAAAAACTAAAAGTAGCAGATTTTAAAAACAGCCTGCAAGATCAGTGGGGAGGCATGATGAAAATAGTCATTCATCAAGATCTGGAGAGCTACAGGTTCTCCAGTGCACACACAATGGTAAAGAGAGGGCAGCTGTTTAAAGATTTTGGCATTATTAATTAATATAGCCACTTTGACACTTAAGAATTTCTGGTATATTTCAATATGTAACACCTTGTTTGGGAAAGTATGGAAGATTGTCAATGTTTTTAATCTTGTGAGCCACTCTGAGTTCCAGTTTTGGGGAAACGGTGGGATATTAATAATGACGACAATGATGATGATGACGACACTGCATTAGCCTATTCAGGTCAAATCTCTTCCTTTTCCTTCTTTTACTGTTGTTAATGTCTCTCCAGAATATGATGTAACATGGGAAAGGGAAACTATAAGGAAAGATGTCATTTTGATTATATTTTCCCCTCTTCCAACAGCAAACAAAAGAATCTGCCTCCAGCAGTGCTCTCCCTTTAGGCACTCAATTGCAGACTGAAATAAGTTTGGCATAATTGATTTAGCATTGTAGGGGGACACCACATCATGTAATGACAAGTAACTTGTGCCAGCTTCAAAGGTCATTGCTATGTAAGCGTGCCCCATGGTGTATTATCTGTAAACATGGCTCTTGATTTACTGTAATTGATTTAAAGCCTAATAGTTTGCCAAATTGATTTGCAAAGATGAATCACTGCTGAGATTAAAGTTCTGTGTGCATGTAAAATATCAACAAATATAAGCAAACTCTGTCCTCCTTTTATCACTACACTTACAGTCAATGCCCTGTTACAGACAGGCCAAAATAAAGCTGCTTTGAGTCACTTTGGAGGTATGGTAGTTCAATTATGCATGCATCCTAAGAGGCCAAAAGCCGCACCAAAGCCATGCGCCAGTTCTAAGGACTGGAGTGCAGCTTTGGTGCGGCTTTTGGACTCTTAGGACGCATGCATCATTGAAATACCATATCTCCAAAGTGACTCGAAGCAGCTTTATTTTGGCCTGTCTGTAACAGGCCAATGATTCCATCAGCTACTGCATGAGTTTGGGACCAAGTATTAAGAGCCAAAGCATCAAGTAGAACTTTTCCCTAGTCATGCTTGTAAACACTCCCACAGATTCTGGTCATGTCACTTTGCTGCTCTTTGTAAGGGACTATGCTAATAGGACTGCTATGGGGCTTTTGTTACTCTAAAGTAACAAGAGACTGAAGTGATTTTATGCTAAGATCCCCATTTCAGCATGTGTCAGAGTTCTTTGTCATCGATGCCATGGATGAAGGCTATAGTGTTATAAACATTTATTTGAAGCTGTTCTCATTTCATGGAAGTCATTTGTATCTCCCCTCTTAAGTCTTCTTTTGTGAATGATCAGAGAAAGACAACTTCATTTGCTCTGTTAACAGCACTGTTTTTATATTCTGTTTTTCTTCTAGTACAGTCGGCCCTTCCTATACACTGATTTTTTTATACACTGATTCAAGCATACACAGTTTGAAAATGTTCCCAAAAAGTATAAATTTCAAATATCAAACCTTGATTTTCCATTTTTATAAGGGACACCATTTTGCTACGTCATTATATTTAATGGGACTTGAGCATACACGGATTTTGTTATACACGGGGGATATTGGAACCAAACCCCAGCGTATAACAAGGGTCCACTGTACTTTGTTTAGTATGGCACTGAGAGCCAGGGTGGTGTAATGGACTATGATTCTGGAGACCAGGGTTATACTCTACACCTGGCCATGGAAACCCACTGGGTGACCTTAGGCAGTTCACACACTCTCAGCCTCAGAGGAAAACAAATACAAACTCCCATTAAACAAAACCTGCCAAGAAATCCCTGTGATAGATTTGCCTTAGGGTGAAAAATGACTTGAAGGCACACAACTCAACATCTGCATTAATGTCTTTCTGCCCAGAGCGTAACTAGCTGCAAATACTTCATTACTTGAAATGAATTCTGTTTTCCAATCACATGATGGATGTAACTTAACAAGAGATGTCACTCCTTTTCAGATAAAACTAAGTTTTTAGTTATTTTTATAGTTGTGTGGCCTTGCTAAATGGTATGGGAGAACTATTCCATGGTTCACGTTCTATTTGCTTAATATGATTGATCATGGAAATGTGGCTGAAAGAAGATATAAAATATTAATATGTTATATGGTTACAGTGGCAAGACTTGTCTTTGCAAGAAACTGGAATACAGAAGAGAACCCAAATATTTCAGAATGGATGGATAAAATGATGGATCTGGCAGAAATGGTGAAATTGATCAATCTAGTTAGAGGCAGAGATTTAAAAGAATTTGTGGAAATTTGGAAACCTTTTACTGAATATATGAAGAAGCTGAGAGGGGATATAGCTATTTCAGGATTCAATATGTAAATATCATATACTGTACTTGTTTTGTAATGTGGACAATGAACCTGAGTATAATGGTTAAGTGTTGATATAGGAAGGGATGAAAACAATGAGAGATTTAATCAACTGTAAACTATATGGGTTCGAAGTCTAAGATGTTTTTCTGATTTGTTTTGGATTTATTTTTTTTAATAAAATGTATGTTTAATACTGGTGGTGGGTGGGTGGGCGGTGCATGCTTTGTTGTTGTTTTTTTTTCCTTTTTCTTCTCTTTTCTTCTCTTTCTTTTCATTTTGTTTTAATAAAAAGATTTTTTTTAAAAAAGATTACCTTTTCCAAATTCAACAAATCACTTGGGGGAGGGAAACAACTTCCCAACTCCTGCTTCCAGCCTAAACTAATACATTCTGTTACAACAGTCAGGCAAAGTGAAAGTCACAAGATCAATTTTTATGGCTCTCGGCCTCTCCTCATCCACCAAATTGCCCTTTTCTGGACACTTTAAAGAGCCAAATTGCTGTATCTAGAAGCCTCCTGTAGCAGCAATTTACCTTATAAGTATTTTGCAGGCCCCATACTACAGTATTTAACATTTTAAAATACAATTTTTTTCTAAAGCAAAAGCTGACTTCTAGAAATTTATGCATTATTATTTTTGGTCATTTTTGGTGATCTTTCCATCTCTTGAAGGTCCCAGGAGCCTGTGGACCCATCACGATTGCCCACTCTTGTATTATTGGCTGATGCAACTTCTGAATCCTCAAGCCAAATAGCCACTCACAAGCTTCCTTCCCCTGGCAAAGACACATTTATTGAGCTATGTCACTGGAGTGTATTACATGCTTTTGCCTCTGAAGAATTATCACACGACAGAACCGTGGTAAACAAAGAGAAGTCAATACAGGGTCCCTGTATTTTTCCCACTCCTGTTGAATTGATGAGCTAGTATTTAGCAATGTCACCTCCCTCTATAGAAAATAATAATAATAATCCATTAAACTTTGTTCCAAAATGACATTAAATACATTCTTTCATTCTTTCCCATGTTTTGATTAAGGGAAGAATTGTATACTGCAGCACCAATGTGGGCAGATTCTATATGAGTAAGTCATAATGATCTTCACCACATTTTGAATGGGTAAATGAGCAAAGTTTGTAATCAAATACGAGGGGTTACAGTAATCAGGTTAAAAGGCAATTAAAGTCTGTAGTCATCATTATCCACTATCCTGATCTGAGATGAGCATTTCTCTGCTTTGGCAGGTTTCCTCCAACCCTGTGAGTAATCAGAGCTATGCCACCTTTTCTCTTGCAAGTGAATCAACACAATTTTCACCCCATCGATGCAAATTTTGCTACAAGACCATCTGAAATATGTAAAACAAATTTGCACTGAGATCAGTGCTATTTGCACTGGGATCATTTATTCTGTCATCAAATAAAATAAAATAATAAACAGAGTTTCTGTAATAACAAAACTTGTCTGGAATCTTTAAAGGCTAATTCCACAAGTGGGAAGCACTTCAAAGCATTTTATGTAAAATGTGTATGTATCATTAAGACCTAATGTATACTCTGTTTTCTATTTGAAACATGCATCTGAATGCTCAAATAAAATGTGGGGAAAAGTTACTTTGTGGATTACAGTTCCAAGAATCCTTAGTCAACATGGTCAGGGTTGTGGGATTCCAGGAATAATAATTGCCAAAAGAGAAAGTTTTCCATGCTCTGTCCGATAGCAGGCCCAAGCCAGATCAGGACCACCAGCACAGATAAGGGAAATTTATACCCCATTCTTTGGCACCATGTAAATGGTCATGTTAGGAGGGCTGTTCTTCTTAAAAGGTAGGTCTGGATGGGACTTTTGGTCACTGCATGGCCAAAAGAGATTTGCAGCCTGTGAAACGACTATAAAATAATGTTGTTTTACAAACCATCTTTTTTCCAAAATGGGGCCTCAAGGTAACTTACATATTAAAAAATGTACAGCAGAGTTAAAGCATACAAGAAACATTAAATTAGGATTAAGCTATTAGCAACTGGAAAAACAATTTAAAACAATTAAAAATGTTTAAATATTTAAAGGTAGTGCTATTAAAACCATACAGCATGATCTTAAAAGTCCTTTCTTTTTTCTTTTTTTAAAGTCAGTTCTAAAAAGCTTGTCAGAATTTTTTCTAAAAAGTCTTTGCCAGCAGACAGAAGGACAGCAAGGAAGAAGCCATCCTAGCTTCCCTGAAAAGGAGTCTCCATTGCTCTTCATGTGTAGACTAAAAAAGAAAAAAGACTCCACTGGCAATGGTTGTAGGGAGATGGTTAAGCTTTTCATAACTGTTCAGTAATTGTTCCAGATCAGGACAGTCCATGCTAACTTTGGAGTAAGCTTCTCTGCATGCTGTATATTTCATTTAGCATGTACAGTGCACCTGCATCATACGCGGGCGTGACTTACACGGGTTCCAGCATATGCTGGAAGCCATGCCAGAAGAAGCGGCACCACATCCCGGAAAGAGTAATGGGGCATGCACCTGTGGCATGCATGCACCACTGTGCTGCCGCAAGCATGAGCCCCATTGGCTTTAATGGGGCTCAAGCATACGCGGAATTTCCCTTAAGCGGGGAGGGTCTGGAACAGATCCCCCAAGTAAGGGAAGGGACCACTGTATTATAGTCCTCATTAGCCCTAACTTGCACATCACTCTGGAGTATTCGCAGAAGGAGGTTACAAAAGACCCACATAGTGCTCGGTACATGGCTACTCATATTCTGAACAATGAAGATTTCCATACCTGGCAAAATTGCTGGTAACTCATCCCTCAAATATCCCTCAAACATGGAGGAAGCGTGCGTGTATGAATGCCTGGTGCACTTCCTCAATTGTCATGGAATCGTTGCTCCCTCTAGTGTCCCTGAATCATCTCAAGGGGAGCACAAGATTTCCTATGGATGCAAAGTTTCCAGTCATAGGAAATCCGCTCCCCTTGAGACAATTCAGGGATGCTAGAAGGAGTGACGATACCATGACAATTGAGGAAGTGTGCCAGGTATTCAGTGTGCCAGGCTTCCTCCATGTTTGAGGGACATTTCAGGGATGAGTTACCAGCAATTCTGCCAGGTATAGAAATCTTCATTGTTAACAAAGTCACCTGAAGGGTGCATTAAAATGCTTACTAGGACAAGGGGGAGCAAAAAATAATTTGAAGTACAGTTGCAGTTATAGTCTTACCAGGCTGAAGTATTACTGTGGCTCCATTTCTTGTAATGTGGAATTATTCCTGTCCCCATTCAAGCTAGGCTTTAGTCGCTTGAGAAAAGCATTGGGTGAATAAACAGGTAATCAAAAATACTGCTTCTTTTTGTCTTATTACCTTAAGACTCCATCCTTCACTGTAATGGGAACAAGTTAGTGTCATAACCCCGTTCTTTTCAGCATCCTGTTATTTAAAGCTTACATGTTGGAACAATGGAAAGTTTTTGTGGAGACAAATGTGTCATTCAGGCATGTACAAAAATATATCTCCTGAAGGCTGTTCAGAGTGTCATGGTAGGTGCCTCAATCTTTTATTTTAGAACAACAAACAAACAAACAAACCCACTTAAAAGGAAATGCTATAACTAGAGCACAAAATTGCTCACTACTCTACAGGAATAGGTCAAAGAAGGAAGGGGTGTTGCACTTTCTGGGTGGAAGGAGAGCTATGCGAATTCAGGTCTATTTTTGAATCTGACTATTTTGAACCACCATAGCCCATTAATATTACAAGCAGGGAAATTAATTAACCAAGAGAGGCAGTCACCTCATTGGCTCACAAAGACTCCAATTCAGCCATAAGGCCATCTCATCCCACAGGGTGCAGAAGAACTGTAGCAGCTTTTCTGTCTTTCCCTAATGAGCTCCTGAATTAGAAAAAAAAAACCTTTTGGCACAAAAGAGTGATTGCTGGGAAAAGAATGAATGCTGAAATTATATAAAAGCACAAGTAGGGAGAGCTACCGAAAAACCTTTAGATGCTTGAAGTAAAGCCCAAACAACAACCACCAGGCCAACACTTTAAAAAAAATTTCCTGCCATATCAGCTACTGCCACATCTATCCTCCAGTTCACTAGCTGCATGGGAACTCCAGAGGCATCGCAATTTTAAAAAATTACAAAAAACAAAACAAGACAGGATGGTTCAAGATTCAACTGAAGCCAAAGCTCAGATCAAGAAATACAAAACAGAAATTCATGCAAAATAGCATTGTGAGCATATAATAGTTACCTTCCTCTCTTTATCCTGTGATGTAATCACAACCAACCAATGCTTATAAATGTTACTTTCTAAGCTATAGTTCCCCAGATCTATAGTTCAAATCTATATCAGTGTTGAATTATAGTTTCCCAGAGATATTTGTCTGGGTGTGGGTCTGTGACTGTGTGTATTTATGTGCATTAACCCTCAGCACCCAAACTCTCAGCCAGCATTATGGCACTGATTCTGATTAGCTTTGCAATACAGGAGCCATCTCAACTGATATTTCCAGCACTAGTCTATCTGAATCAGCTGCCAGGCAATGCATTCACTCATCCGAATATCACTCACTCATTCATTAATTCATTCATTCATTAGTAGTATTTCTTTCTTGCCTTCCAGCTGATAAGGGATCCCAAGGGGATGAACAAATAAAATCAAGTAAAACTATACAAAGATAAAAACGTTTTTCAAACACATTCAAATACTCTTTCTAAAAAATTCTAAAAGCAGTTTTAAATACATCCTAGAATAATTTTAAACAGTTTAGGCACTATCTTGTATGATGCTCAAGTTCTGTTCTAGTCTTTTCATGGGTCATCATTATATCCACATCAAAATGTTAGCCCTCTCATTAGACAGAATGAAGCTGCCTCAGATGATAGGGACTACAGGGTATGGAACAACTGTAAGAGGCCTGTTCCTCACCATCTTACAGTTGTTCCATACCCTGTAGTCCCTATAATCTGAGACAGCTTCATTCTGTATTCCATGTCTAATGTGCCTAGTGACTCTAGGATGTCAGTCCTTTGCCAGGGATGAAATATGCTACTGAGCTATAATAATTTTGTTAATCTTTAAACTACTATAGGACTCTATTGTTTTGTTTTGTTTTTTGAAGTTGGAATCAACTCAGAGGAGTCTGTTTCTGTACACAGAATGTTGATGTGGTGACATCTCCTTTACCCGAGACAGCAAATTCATTTTGGGCCAGACTTGGTGCATCCACCACATGGCATTTGATTATTTATCTTTGTCTTAAATGAATAGTGTGTGCAATGCCTTCATATGGTCTTTGGTTCTTTTACTTAGAAAAGTGTCAACAGCTGTTTCCTACCTACTGCTTTCCAAACCCATTCATGATTTTTATGTATTTCTAGCTGGAGCTCAATTAGCCTCCTCCTCTGTAAATGCATACATTGTTAAAGCTGCCAAGCTTTCTTTGGCATGTTTATGTGGCATCTGTCTACTTCATCAGACACATTTGATGTATTTTTACCCATTCCTATAGGTTTTGCTGCATAAGCAAGACCTCATAACTAACTGTGCACTTAAGAGGCAGGTGAGTAAAGCATAGAACAAGAAAGTACAGTTGTGGCTGAGATTCCTCTACAAACAGTTTCCAAATTGCAAATATAATGCCCTACCCTCATCAGTTATAAATGGCATTGCAATTGATGCAGGTGCATACATCTAAGGATGTGGGTTACATTTTTCTCAGATAGGGAAAGGGAATATTTGATACTTCAGGTGAGGATGGACTGCAGCTTCCATCAGTCCCACCCAGCATAGTCGATGGGTAGGGACTGTAGTATTTGCAGTTGATTAACACTTGGAGGGCCACAGTTGCTCATCCCTGTTCTAAACACTTGGGCCTAAATCTAATTGTTAGCCCCAACTAAAAGAGAGTCACTGAATCAATCGGATTTACTTAAATGTTGACTTGCCATTCAGCAACTGATTCAATGGATCTAGTCTAGAGGGGGCTATCAATTGGATTTTGGCATCAAACAAAATGGTATCAGACCTAAGTGTGGTTCTTATATCAGATGGGACATTCATTGCTGCTGTGGTTGCAAGTTCAGAAAGTTTTCTGCATATTGAAAGGATTTTGGTGGCACAGGGCCACATGGCTTAGCCTTATCAAGTATTGGGCCAGCAGACATGCCCTCTTCCATTTGTTTGTTCAGCTTATTATGTGTGACAGGTCTATACAGGGATAGCATAGAATACAGAATTCCTTCATTGTACACCCACAGACTTCCTTATCTGACCCTGGAAGGGCCAGGGTACTTCCTCTCACATTGAGGAGCTCAAGATGGAATACTGTGTGTGTTTCATTCTGAGTGATGCTTATTCTGCCAACCCAGTGTGTTTAATGCAGGGTGGACAATTGTACAAGGGCCAGAAGTCAATTATCTCCCCAAATCCCCATGACTATAGCCTTCTGAGTCCACCAAAATGTCTTCTTTTCCCTCTGGAAAGATATCACATCACTTCCTGTATCCATTTTGAAAGAGAATTTAGAGAGAAAAGAAGATGTGGATTCCAAGGGGGTCAGGGTACAGGAAATTGTAAGTTTGTATGCATTTGAGATTGCTTTGGGGTGAATTTGGCCTCAAAATTCTCATTAATTTTTTTAAAATTTAGGAGAATTTGTGGGACTGATGAAGGGCTTTAAAAGGCACACACTTAAGGACGCACAGTGGACTCATGCAGCCCATAAACTGCTTTTTTCCACCCCACATTAGATTATAGGCTCTTGGTACTTGACCACATGCTAAGCAGAAATTCAAGTGATGTGCATCTTTTTATTCTATGGAGGTAGAACAGTGAGAAAATAAATGTACACTTCATTTATTTCTGCCTGCTATACATTGGTTGAAGGCACAGGAAAGAATAGCCAGTCTAATCTCCTGGTATATATACATTATTTTTATTATGTGTGCAATTAAAATCTAAATGGACTTCCAGTTGGAGAATGGAAGACTGAGCGAGGGAGGCCCCTTTAACATCCTGCCCCCTCCTCCAACCCCAGACCAACTAAGCTTGGCCCATAAAGCCTTGGGCTCCCATTCCCAGCCATGGACTTCCAGAAGGACTGAGAGTAGGAGGCTCCTTTAACATCCTGCCCCCTCCTCCAGCCCCGGACCAACTAAGTGTAGACATCAGCCCGTAAAGCCTCAGGTGATACTAAGAAGAACATTATCTTGTTGCTAATTTTCAGTCTCCTCCTTTTCAGGGTGTTAAATTGTAATCTTTTGTTGCAATTTCTTAACTGTAATGTAACTTGTGCTGTATTTCCTTTATTATTTCATTGTTTATTGGCATCTGCTTTGTTATTTTTTGGAATGAGGGGTTGGAAATGGGGATTTCTTTTCGATAATTATTGATTTGAATATAATCTTCTGTGTTAGGTTTTTGTCATTATTGTTATGATATTATTATTATCATCATTATTATCATTATGTTTTTGCTATGTATTGCTATATTACATTTGTTTATTATCTTATGTTTATTGTTATTGTTTATTGCTATTGCTTTGTATTATCCCTACTGCCCAGATTCCCAGTGATTGGGTGGGATATAAATTATTATTATTATTATTATTATTATTATTATTATTATTATTTGTCAGAGATAACAAACAATGGATTTTATCAGACAGCAGAAAATTGGAAATTTAAATGGGGTTCATCCCGTGAAAATTGCACAATAACTATTAAATCGCAATTAAGATTTTCAGACACAGGAATAAACAGGGAATAACCAGCCTATAAACATCAACAAAGCATTGTTGGGATTTTCCCATACATGATTTGTTGCTGTTTATTGCTTGGTTATTCACAGGTTAATGCCACTTTAATTGCTTTTCACATCATGTGAAAAGCTTTATCGCAATTGCGTGATGTTTCTGGGATATTCCCGTGATAATGGCCATTTAATTGCAACATAGTGTGAAAATCTTAATTGGGAATGTGCGATTTTCACAGGATAATCCTTATTTATACTTTCAATTGTCCTTGTGTGACAAAGTGCCAGGTTTCTGAACTGCTGCACCAAGCACTCTGTCCCAGATGCCTTTTTTCCCTTGGTACTTGTCACTGAAATGGCAGTGCTGACCGTACAACAGTATGTATGAGAAGCAGCACTGTTTGGTAGGTCAATCTGCCCCTGGTGTGTTTGTTTAGGATTTTGCTTTATAGTATTCAGGGTCTGTTCTCATCAAAGTAAGACACATGGCCACACTTTCCCCCTTTTGCTTCAGACAGGGGAATTAAAAAATTGTCTTCTTTGCTAGATAGGGCCCCTGGAGCAGTTCACCTGTCAAGATCCAGTTTGCTCATCTGACTGTATTCCACTTGGCATTCTAATTACACCTTGAAAGGGTCTGATTATAAACAGCCTTGTGTGTTCATACTACCTATCAACTTAAAACAACATGGCAATTAGAATTCCTTTTGTGCCTGTGATATCACTCACTGGCTCTCAGTTGGCAAATTAATAGTCACTCAACAAATCTGGCTGCTGGATAGTTGTCTAATTGTTTTTTAAGCAGCTCTTTCTCAATATAGCATTGTAATTTTTTTTTTTAAAAAAAAGACTAGTAAAATTCTCCCCTCACCCCCCAAAAGTGGGCTTGTTCATAGGACCTATAGGCGGGTTACACACCGCCAAAAAATACGTATTCCATACATATTAGGGTTAGGAAGGGGCGGTGCTTCCGCACCCCCCCTAACCCTAGTACGTATGGAATACGTACAATATGGCAGCGCCCCTTCCACATGGGGGCCACCATATTGATGTAGCGGACGCTGTGCGTCCGCATGTCACGCAGAGGTTATGACATCACGAGTGCGCCATTGGCACCTCGCAGCATCATGAGCGCCGCAGGAAGAAGCTCCATTTTAGAGCTTCTTTTTTGCTCCGTGAGGGAGTCGTGCGGTGTGGCTGCTGCGGCTCCCTCACGGAACAAGCGGCGGCGGCAGCAGACCGCCGCAAAGCGGCAGTCTGTAACCCACCATAGTCATGTTTATCTAATATCTGGATCCTGGTCTTTATTTGGAAAGGAAATCTCTTTCAGATAATACTACAATCATCCCTTCCCTTATGGCGGGGGTTGAGGGGGGATCCATTCCGGACCCGACTACATAAGGGAAAAAACATGGAAGCTCAAGGCCCATTCAAGTGAATGGGGCTTGTGCCCGTGGCGGCAAATGGTGCACATGCCATTGCCTTTTCTGCCACACGGTCTAGCTCAGATTCTAGCATTTGCTGGAAGCTGCATAAGGCATGCCCACGTATGACACGGGCTCACTGTATATGGCTTGAATCCAGGCTATGAAAAACACCATACACACAGCAGGTCTACACATGGATGAAGGAGAAGTGAAGATTGGAGGAAGGAATATCAACAGTGTAAGATATGCAAATGAAACCGTACCACTAGCACAAAGCATCAAAGATTTGAAACAATTATTAAAGTAATTACCTAACTCAGAGAAAAAAGTACTAAAGCAAGCTTGCTGTTGAACATCAAGAAAACAAAAATAAGGACCACAGAGCTACAGGAATTCAATATAGACAAAGAAAAAATTGAAATAATTAAACATTTCTCATACCTTAGATCAATCACTACTCAGAATGGGGATTGTGGTCAAGCAATCAGACATCTAGGGTCTCAAGCAGACTTGGCTAAAAGAGCAGCCAGAAGCTACTCCCACCCTGATAACTCCCCATTTGGTGCAGGACTGCAGTGATCAAACACATTCCTTTTTGTGCAGAGTATGGACTGCCTTAGGCTGATCTGGGGACATATGTCATCTGAACAACCCCCCCCCCCCAAATCAGCCCAAAGGTGACTCTTTTGGTCCATCTTTTTTGGCCATAATAATGGCCCAGGACATACCTCTTTGAAGGTCCAGGCTGGCGGCAGCAGTTTTTCCACTGGAGGGAAGCCGCAGCCACCAAACCGTGTGGTTTTTGCCAACAGAAAAACCCCCTGCAAAAAGTGGGTTCTTTCTACACTGCAGTGGCGACATAACGAGTGTGTCACAGTGCGCCACTGGCACACTCATTATGCAATTGCTGCACGTAACAATGGTGGTGCCTGTGTGTACAGGGCGCTGCCATTTTGACACCCTTGTCATGTGCTAGGGTTGAGGGGTGTGTGGAAACGCTGCCCTGAGGCAACCCTAGCACATGACAAGGGCATCTTAAAGGGCCAGTATGTACCAGGCCAATGCTAGGAAAGGTGAGGGCAATATAAAAAGAGGAAGGTAGACTAAATCAAGGAGGCCACAAGCCTGAGCCTGCAGGATCTGAAAAGAGCAGTAAAGGACAGAGGGGCTTGGTATCCCATTCAGGGGATCGCCATGAATAAAGACTGATTCAAGGGCATTAAAAACAACAACAACCAAGCTATTTGGAGCACCATAGGGCCCAAACAGACAGGCCAAAATAAAGTTGCGTTGGGTCTCTTTGGAGGTATGCTGTCTAAATGACACACACATCTTAAGAGGCCAGAAGCTGCACCAAAGCACCTTAGGACTGGAGCATGGCTTTGGCATGGCTTCCGGCCTCTTGGGATGCATGCATCATTTAAACAGTATATCTCCAAAGTGACCCTAAGCAGCTTTATTTTGGCCTGTCTGTTTGGGCACATAATTTTCCTTTAAGAGTCCATTGCAGCTCTCTTAAGATCTTCAGGAGAGACCCTTCTCTCTGTCCTACCACCTTCTCAGACTTGTTTGGTGTGAAAAGGAAAAGTGGCCACTCCCAGATTTTGAAATTCTTTTTCCAAGGATAACTCCCTTCTTGCTCTCCTTCTGGCAAGTTTAAACAATTTTATGTCATCAGGTGATTTAATCAGGCTTTTAGAAACAGACTGGAATGGACTTTCAGTTGTGTGCTGTTCTTTTTTTGGTTTGTGTGTAGTCTTTAATCAGTTTCAGTTGTTATAAATTTATTGATTGTTTAATTGTTTATTACATAAATTTCATATTCTAATTTTTATTGGTTTGTATAGTTTTTAATCCTTACTGTTTTTATAAGTTATTAGCCACCTTGAACCCCATTGTTGACAGAAAGGTGGCATATAAATGAATAAAATAATTGAATTAATTATATTACCAAGATGTGCCCCAATCAGCAAGAATATTTCAAGCAATGTGGAATAGCCCAGGCTGCTATGTGTGGATCAGCATTCAAAATGTACTAACATGAAAGAAGCACAGAAAAAGAGAAAGGGTTGGTTGCCCAGAAGGTTATTGGTTCTTAGCTCTTCTTTCTTCCTTCACAAAAGGTTCCTTCATCAAACTTGGTGTTTTTTCTCCCACTCTCAGCTTTTTGGCAGTCTTCCCATCACTATCCTAATGACTAAAGAGCCTCTGAAGTGCTAGCTCAGTCTTAGCTCACCCAACCTTCTCTTTCCCTGCAGGAGAAAATAGACGCACCAAACTAGAGGCAATGTTAATAGTTCCTTGTTTATCGAAAGAAACCAAGTTATCATCTCCTCATTCTTTATCCTTTCTGTTCTCCCTTACTTAATCTTCCAGAGTTTTACATCATGGGTGGAGCAGTGGAAATGGAGAACTACAGTTATCCTTTCATATTTTCAGCCATGGATATTATTGCATGCACCTTATCCTGTCTTTTTCCTGATGGGATACATGCATGTTTAACTTCAAAGACAGGTCATTCTTATCTCATTCCCCCCATATGCAGCCCATATACAACCCTTGCTTATCCCACAGCTTTTCAAGGTTGGGATTTTCCCATCCTTGAAAAGCCACGGGATAAGCCCGGGCTGCATACGGGCTGCATACGGGAGATAAGGCCCATGTCTGAATAGCAATAGCAATAGCAAGTACATTTCTATACCACTTATCAGTGCACTGAAGCACCTCCTAAGCAGTTTACAATGTGTAAGCTAATTGCCCTCCAACAAGCTTGTTATTCATTTTAGTGACCTCAGAAAGATGCCAGGCTGAGTCAACCCTGCACCCCTGGCTGGTACTGAACTCACAGCCTTGTGGTTTATGAGTGAGTGGCTGCAGTACAGGCATTTAACCACTGCGCCACCGGGGCTCCTTGAAGTTAAACACACGTGTATCCCATCAGGGAAAAGACAGGATAAGGCACGTAGGATAATCTCCTTTGACTTTTGTGGGTTTGATTATTCATGGATTTGATTAATATGTTCTCCCTAAGAACTTCTAGATCCTCCAGTGTGATTCTGTCATCAACATCTGCCAGAAGTCATGCTGGAGGATGTAGAGATTACTAGAGAGAACACTTCTCTAAGCATTTAAAGCTCCTCCAGTGCAATTCTAAGGTCAATGTACAGCAAATGTTGCTCACAGCTTTGTGTTGGAGGACCTAGAGAGGTGTCCTCTCAGTTTCAAAAAAATTAGGTTTCTTTTTAATTTGGGCTTTTTCCACATTCATGGGTTTCCTGCATTCGCAGGACTGTAGTTCTCTCTTGCCTGCTAAGGATACAAAGGAAAAAGGGGGGGAAAAGCAGAGGTTTCTGTATAGTATCCTCTTGCTATCTACATACACAGAAGTGTTCTGGAGATTTAACATAGGCACTGAAAGCTGCCATTTACAAGCATGTGAGCTACAAATGCATGGGCAATGATTATGGAGGCTGGAGGAGGCTGGGAACTATAGTCCAACAAAATAACTTTTTCAAGCTCTGATTCAAGCAACAAAGGATACATCCAGGCCTTAAGAGTTTGGCCACTGTTGTTATCAGAATTTGCTGCAATTGTTTCCATTTTATGGAAATAAGTATTTGCTTGGGGAAAAAGGGAGGACAAGCAGGGAGGGCTTGGAGTGAGTTACCAGTGCTTGATCTGTCTATTCACACTCTCTCAGAAAGACCCCAAACTTCCTGTGAGCCTTGGCTAGTGAAGCTCAGAAGGAGGAGGAAAACCACTGAGGTGAACTGGGGACAGTTCCTCAATTAGGAGAGTAAGGCAACTCTTCATGTGAGAAGCTGTTTTTGAGTTTTGAAGGATTATTTCCCAAATAAGCCCAACAGGGAGGAAAGAATGAAGAGGTGTGAAGTACTAGCACACAACACTGTCCTTTATCTGTCTTCCTGGGAAAGAAAAACAACTTTTTGCAAATCAAAGAAGTGGGACACAATGCCTTGGCTCAGTAATACAGCTAGTGCTGGGGTGGATAAAGTATGGTTTTTAAACTGTTATTTCACAGGGAAAATAACAGTTTAACTCATTCATAACGTTGCCTCTGACCCATAGCTTCTCTGTCCCCAACCCATCCCTTTTCATTCATGGGGGAAAGACATGAATGACCTGATAATTGCATAAGTCCCCAGGTGCAAAATATCACTCTCAGGGCAGTTGCTTGATTGCCAGTCACATGGTGTCAGTATCTCCTCCTTCTCCATCCCTTTCCCTCTTGCTATTCCAAAGGCCTTGATTACCTTTATTTTTTTTCCTGTATCTCTATTTTTTTTAAAAAAATTTAAGACTTAAATGGTTGCAACAGAGCTCCAGAACTGCATGGGGGAAAGGGGAGGAAGGAATATCTTAAGATATGATACATAGGGCTTAAGGTAGTGTGGTGGGGTTATGGAAGAGGAAGATAGAGTGATAGGGCAGCAGCCTTGGTCACACAATTGAGAGAGGTGTGGTGATGGCTGCCTGGAAAGCAGTATGTTACCATTTTATTGTTACAGTGGGCCCTTAGTATCTGCTGAGGTTTAGTTCCAAGATTCCCCATGGATACCAAAATCCATGGATGCTCAAAGTCTCCATATCTTCAGTCTCTCTCTCTCTACAGGCTCCTTCCCTTCAGACTTCAAACATGCTCTCATTTCCCCAGTTCTGAAAAAAACCTTCTCTCGACTCCTCCTCTTTGTCTAGCTATCGTCAGATTTCTCTTCTTCCCTTTCTTTCTAAGGTTTTGGAATGGGTTGTTTATTCTCGCTGTCTTGAGTTGCTTGAAGCCAACTCCATTCTTGATCCCTTTCAGTCTGGTTTCCGCCCAAGGCATTCCACAGAGACAGCTCTCACTAAGATCTCAAATGACCTTTTACGGGCCAAGGCTGATGGCCTTTACTCTGTTCTCATCCTTCTTGATTTGTCTGCAGCCGTTGACACCGTTGATCACTGTCTCCTAGTTGACATATTCTCTGACCTTGGGTTCTCAGACTCTGTTCTCGACTGGTTTAGATCTTATTTGTCTGGCAGCTCTTTTGCAGTGGTTGCAGGTGGACAGACTTCATCCTCTGTTCCCTTATCTGTGGGTGTTCCTCAGGGCTCTGTTCTGGGTCCCCTTCTGTTTTCTCTCTACACACTGTCCTTAGGTAAACTCATTAGCTCTTTTGGTTTTTCCTACCATCTGTACACCGATGACACCCAGTTGTATCTTTCCACCCCTGACCTTTCTCCAAGGCTTGAACAGCAAGTCTTGTCTTGCCTTACAGCTGTCTCGCAGTGGATGCACCATCGGCGTTTGAAGCTCAACATGTCCAAGATGGAGCTTCTTGTCTTTCCTCCTAAGCCCACCCTTCAACATTCCTTTTCTGTCTCTGTGGACAACATTTCTATTCAACCAGTCCAGCAAGCCCGCAGTCTTGGTTTTATCTTTGACTCTTCTCTGTCGTGTATCCCTCAGATCCAGACCACAGCCAAGGCTTGTAGATTCTTTTTATACAACATTGCCAAAAGCCGACCATATCTCTCTGCCTCTACTGCCAAGATCCTGGTCTATGCCCTTGTGGTCTCATGACTCGATTACTGTAATGTCCTCCTGGCTGGGCTTCCTCTTTCTCACCTCCATCCTTTAATTTCTGTCCAGCATTCAGCTGCACGCATTATCACATCCGCCCCTGCTCTGACCACATCTCTCCTGTGTTGGCATCCCTTCACTGGCTCCCCCTCCCTTTTCGTATTCAGTATAAGCTCCTGCTGTCCACGTTTAAAGCCCTCCATGGGCTGGCCCCTCCTTACTTATCAGACCTTATTTCTTCTCACCTTCCCACTAGGGCCCTCTATTCTGGTAGTCAAGGTCTGCTGTCCCAGCCCAGGATTTCCTCTGCCCCATCTCGGATTTGCCCCTTTTCACTCACTGCCCCTCACTCCTGGAACCTTCTTCCCCCACAAACAAGAGCCATCTCTTCTTTAACCAGTTTCAAAATGGAGCTGAAGACCATCCTGTTCAGAGAAGTGTTCCCAGGCATTGCATAATTGTCACTTGCTTTTTGTTGTTCTTTTGTTGTCTGTTTTATTGAATCATTTCCTGTATTGCTATGTATTTTATATGTATCATCCTACTAGAGAGGCCCGTTCCCCACCACCTTTCCCTTCTCCTTTTGTTTCGTGTCTTTTTAGATTGTAAGCCTGAGGGCAGGGAACCGTCCAATTAAAAAAGATTGTATGTACAGCACTGTGTAAATTTACAGTGCTTTATAAATAAAGGTTAATAATAATAATAATAATAATAACAACAACAACAACAACAACAACAACAATGGCATAGTAAAATGGTGTCAATTGAAATAGTAATAGCAAAAGCAAGTACATTTCTGTATCAGTGAACTAGCACTCCTTAAGCAGTTTACAATGTGTAAGCCAATCACCCCCAACAAATTGGGTATTCATTTTACCGACCTATGGAAGGTTGAAGGGATGAGTAGACCCTGGAGCCTTTTCTGGGATCAAACTGGGCTGCAGTACCAGCATTGAACCACTGTGTCACCAGGGCTCCTTAACACTCCTTGTTAGCTTATAAAATGTTAAAATCAAGGTTTGCCTTTTAGGAAATATATATTTAAAAATGTTTTCAAGCTGTGGATGGTTGAATCCATGAATAATGAATCCTTGGATATGGAGGGCTGGCTGTACTACTGTGACTGCTGTAAGAATAGGGCTTGTGCAGTAAAGACCTAAAATAGCTGGAGGAGGAATCTTGTGAAACTGCCCATTATGCCTCTAGATGGTGCAAAGGACCTTTCCCATCTTAGGGGGGAAAAGAGTGGGGAGGAGGTGTCATGGGTGGGCTTGTGCAGGCCCATACCTCAGGGAAGTTATCCAGCCCTGGTTGTTAAGAGTGCTGGATTGGGAGCACCAAGATACAGGTTCTTGTCTCCCCTAGGCCATGAAACTCACTGAAGTCTCTGTCATTTTTCTTCAGTTCACCCTACCTTACACAGTTGTTGTGAGAACAAAATGTAGAGAAGGAAGCCCAAGTGAACTCACTGGAGGAAATATGGACTATAAATGTATGCAATAAATAAACAAAATATAGGGTGATCATTTACATACTGCAGACAATGCTGCTCTGCCTGGCATTCATATTGAGAAATATACACACTGAGAGTGATAAAACCAATACCATTCTTAGTGTAATTTAAGTATAAATACAGTACATCCAATGGCAGTGAAAAAGAGCCTGACCCATGTAGTGTATGTCTGCTGCAGAGTTATTTGCCAGTTTCATCCTTGCATGCAAGGATAAACAATTTATATTGCTTTTCTCCCCAACATGGGAAAAATATTTCCTAGTATTCCTCACCATCAGCTATGCTGGCTAAGGATAAGGAAAGTGGCATCCAAATCTCAGAATGACTACACAGTTCTCACCCCTGCTATAAAATTTTACTTGATGGACTGGATTGCTAGTAAGTATAATAATTAAGTGAAAGGGGGTTGGAGATGGAAGCTAGTTGATGATGAAGCCAACCCTGATGAGATCATCAGTCAATATTATTAAATATTAATTGTAAATCTAACCTGCTTTCACTAATTCCCTACATAGAAAGCACTCCCTCCCCACTCCTTGTTAGCTTATAACTCAATAATTCTTTACTCACCTAGAGTTACACTGGCCATATGAGGATTTTTTTTAATGACATGCAAATTTGTGAAGTGTGCCATATGAGGATATTAACTAGAGTTTCAAATACATGAAATCTCCCTGTTAAATTGCAAATTGGTGCTGGAGCTATCTATGTTCATGTGTCTGTGGTTGAATCAAATACTAGTTCCTGGAAATGGAAGTGCTAGAGCCACATCATTGTTCATAGTCCCTGGAAGAGAGTGATTATTTCCATCAGTGCAGAGCCATATGCCAACTGTACTTGGGCTGATAAAAACATCCTCAACCAACCCATATAATATGATGTGTAGGGTACATCCTGTTCATAATTCCAGTCAGCCATCTGCTCTTCACAGTACTCCATTTCCCAGTGGAAGTTCCCAGCTTTCCATCTTCCCCTCAATAGTCCATGTTCCAGGTGAACCAGTGCTTGCTAGGCAGTGGGGGCAGTTTCCTTCTTCATAGGATCCCCCCTCACAAAAGTTATTTGCATTCCCAGCTTGCTGATAATATGTCAGTATGCAGGGGCATCACTAGGTGGTGCAGACGATGCTGAGTGCCCCAGGTGACTCTCTAAAGGAGGGTAACACAGCTGCTCCCCAAACATCTGCCTTTTGGCAGAAATGGGCCGTGGTGTTTGCCGGCATACCTATAAAACACTGGAGCTTAGTGGAAGATATGGTCTGAATAGGGCGAGGACCAATGGGAGTAGAAAGGAGAGGCCACAGGGTTGTTGCTTTTTTTAAAAAAAAATTTTTAAATGTAATTTTAATTGTAATTTTAAGGATTTTTTAAAAAAAAAATCTTTAAAAACATCACATCTTACCTATTTTTCACTTTAACCACATGAAACTATGTACATCAAATACATTTCGGCTGTGTGTATGATATTGTAATTTAAAAGTATACTTTTAATTTTGCTAGCTGTGTATGTAACAATTATTTGCCATAACATTCAGTGACATACAGCAATTACAGTTTATGAGTAACATTAGTACAAAAAAACCTTACAAAGGATTCTGTATGATGTAGTATGGGAGGAGGTCAATGGGGGATGACATAAGTTGCTGCATCAGGGGATACCAACCTTAGCAGTGCCACTGACAGTATGGATAACACTGTCTTTTTGGCTACATCAAGACCCACAATCCTAAATAAGGCTGCCATTAGTACACTCTACACATGTGTTTTGCAGTACCTGTACTACAACTCCCAAATGACCTAACCAGAATGACCAATTGTTAGAGATTCAAGTAGTTGTACTAAAGCAATACATGGTGAACCAAGTTTAAGATGTGCTTAAACATACAATCCTGCCTCTGCATATCCTGTTGCTGAATCCCCTTCTCTGACATCTGCATGAAACCCCTGCCTGGAACTCTGTCTATCTGGAAATAGAATGCCATATATATCGGAAAAGACAATGCAAAAATTTGCTGTATCATGAGCAATGGCTAGTATCAGAAATGGTGTTCATCAGGACAATGCAATGCCTGCATGTTCAGAATGGCTTTTCATATTGTATTTTAGATGCAGAACACATGCATCTGAAACTTCATCTGAGCTCACACCTTCAAGACAGTCTCCAGAGCATTTTCCCCTCTGAAGCTTGGAACAATGTGCATAATAGTCAGATTTTTAGGAGTGCATACCTCAAAATTGGAGTCTGCCGTGTCAAACAATAGTATATGATAACATGCATGTACAAGGACTAAATTCTTTCTAAATGTTAGGACACAAAGCAAAAGATTGAAAAACCATATCTCTATTTTTTCAAAGAAGCACACCATCCATATTGATTTTATCTTTCCAACCACAACTGATAAATACTGAACAGCATTTTTCTTACATTTTCATCCTACAAATTGCTATCTCTGTTTCTATAGCAACTCCTTTTGTTTGTCACTTGCAAGCCACACTGGAAATAGCCTATTTTGATGAGGAGGGGGAAGTCTGACAAGACTTTGATATAAATAGTTATAATAATCCTACAATGAATATAAATCCCACTACAAACTCGAATGAAGAAATCATTTGTCTGATAAGGAATGCAGAATGGAATCTTGCAATGGAGTTTTAAAAATATAAATGGACTTTTATACAGTATATAGATTTCATTTTCTTCCCTGCCATTTGAACTGTAGGTAAATTACATTATGGCCTGGTGTTCGCACATATGTGTTTCAGCTTAGTAGTGTAGATAGACTGTACTATGAGAGCAGTTATGCACATCATACAGCTGTGGACTGCCAGCTGTACATGCAGGCCAGGTGCAGAGTTTCTGGGTACCTAATGCAAAATTCAGCTAGACTGAATGTTTTCCTTAATGCCATTGCATTTATTGCATAACCCAACCTCCATTAATTAATCTTAACAATATCTTAATTATACTCAAGGTGGGCAGTGTGGTAGGAATCAAAGAATCAAATTCATGGCTTTCTTTTCTTGTCCTTTGTATTCTATTATATGTGACTTCTATTTTTATGCTGTACTATCAATGAAAAAATTAGCTTCTGTTCTGTCATTCTGTTACTGGAAAATGAAAGAGGTTGTACATAGAAATCCTCAACTAATTCATGACTTGGCCCAGATGGCCTTCCAGCAATTTATTCTAAAAAGATGAAGGGAGTTCTCATAACACCATTGAAAAACACCTTAAATAATATTTCAATACATGGTGTCCTGGAATCATGGAAAGATGCATTAATTACATTAATTCCGAAAGAAGGGAAGGACAAACACAATGTTAGAAATTACAGACTAATTTCCTTAATCAATACTGACTACAGGATCTTTGCTTCAATATTATCAGAGAGATTGAAAGAGATTGTAAAACAAGTAATCCATAAAGATCAAAATAGATTTATTCCTAATAGATACATTAAAGATAATTTGAGAACAGTTTTAAATATCATTGAACATTTTGAATATCATAGCAATAAGAACTATGATATTCACAGATGCAGATAAAGCTTTTGACAGAGTAAGTTGGCTTTTTATGAAGGAAATAATGAAAAGGATGAACATGAGGGAACAATTTATTAATAGGATCAATGAAATTTACAAAGATTGAAAAGCTCAAATACTAATAAATAAGGGAAAAACAGAATATATCAAGACAGGAAAAGGGACCAGACAGGGTTGTCCACTGTCGCTCTTGTTATTCATAATTAGCTTGGAAGTTGGAATAATAGAATAAGGGAGGAATCTCGAATAAAAGCTATTAAAGAATATACTTTCAAGATTAAAGATTTCATGGATGATACTGACAGTTTTTTGGAAAATTCCCTAGAAAGTATAAACCAATTATTAACTATACTTAAAGATTATGGTTTAGTTTCTGAATTAAAAATTAATCATGATAAAACATCACTTTTATCTAAAAATTTATCACAAGCAGAAGAAAATGAAATTAAAGAGATCACAAGATTTAAAGTAAAAAACAAAGTGAAATATTTGGGCATCCATTTATAAAAAAGTAATATAGATTTGTTTCAAATTAATTACGTTAATTTGTGGAAAGATCTAAGTGGAGATATGGAACATTGGACAAAACTATGTCTCTAATTCTTAGGCAGAGTGGCAGCCATCAAAATGAGTATCCTCGCAAAACGTATGTATTTGTTTCAGAACCTTTCAATAATATCAGATTTTAAGTGTTTTGAGAAATGGCAAAGGGAATTATCAAAATTTTTATGGGAAGGGGGGGGGGGAAGCAAGAATAAAATGGAAAGTTTTGACAGATGAAAAGGAAAAGGGTGGCCGTGCCTTATCCGACCTTTGATTATACTATTACGCTTCCTGTCTAAATTGGATTGAAAATTGGGCAAATCTAGAAAATGAAAGATTGTTGAAATTAGAAAAGTTTAATTTAAGATTTGGTTTCCATGAATTCATGTGGTATAACAAACTAAAGTATAACAAAGATTTTAACATCATTTTATAAGAAGATACTTATTGAATGTTTGGTTTAAGATAGAAGAACAATATTATAAGGAGCTACCCGCATGGATTTCGCCACAAGAAGCCTTTTTTGGCAGAACAAAAATAAAAATGAACCATGGTTAAAAAATACTGATATTCTATTGAAAGTGAACAACAATGAATATAACATGAAACCAATAGACCAACTATATAAAGAAAGATCAAACTACAATTGGTTTTTGCATCAGCAGTTAACAGAAAAATTTAAAGTAGACAAGAAAAAACGAGAATTACAAAAAATAGGAATGAAATAGACAAGATATTTATAGATAAAAAAGCACAGATATCTAAGTATTATATCATTATTATTATTATTAATATTATTAACCTTTATTTATAAAGCGCTGTAAATTTACACAGCGCTGTACATACAATCTTTTTAATTGGACGGTTCTCTGCCCTAAGGCTTACAATCTAAAAAGACACGACACAAAAGAAGGGGAAGGGGATGAGGGCCAACAGTTCTTCTCTACCTCTGAGGCCTGGATCAGGGGAGATGGACTGGAAGGAGGACATAGCAATACAGGAAATGATTCAATAAAACAGGCAACAAAGGAACATCAAATAGCAAGTGACAATTATGCAATGCCTGGGAACGCTTCTCTGAACAGGATGGTCTTCAACTCCGTTTTGAAGCTGGTTAAAGAAGTGATGGCTCTTGCTCGTGGGGGAAGAAGGTTCCAGGAGTGAGGGGCAGCAAGTGAAAAGGGGTGAATTCGAGATGGGGCAGAGGAAATCATGGGCTGGGACAGCAGACCTTGACTACCAGAACGGAGGGCCCTAGTGGGAAGGTGAGGAGAAAGAAGGTCTGATAAGTAAGGAGGGGCCAGTCCATGGAGGGCTTTAAATGTCGACAGCAGGAGCTTGTACTGAATGCGGAAAGGGAGGGGGAGCCAGTGAAGGGATGCCAACAAAGGAGAGATATGGTCAGAGCAGGGGCGGATGTGATAATGCGTGCAGCTGAATGCTGGACAGAGATTAAAGGATGGAGGTGAGAAAGAGGAAGCCCAGCCAGGAGAACATTACAGTAATCAAGTCGTGAGACCACAAGGGCATGGACCAGGATCTTGGCAGAAGAGGAGGAGAGATAAGGTCGGATTTTGGCAATATTGTATAGTAAGAATTGGCAAGCCTTGGCTGTGGTCTGGATCTGCAGGATACACGACAGAGAAGAATCAAAGATAAAACCAAGACTGCGGGCATGCTGGATTGGTTGAATAGAAATGTTTTCAACAGAGACAGAAAAGGAGTGTTGAAGGGCGGACTTAGGAGGAAAGACAAGAAGCTCCGTCTTGGACATGTTGAGCTTCAAACGCCGATGGCGCATCCACTGTGAGACAGCTGCGAGACAGGACAAAACTTGCTGTTCAAGCCTTGGAGAAAGGTCAGGGGTGGAAAGATACAGCTGGGTGTCATTGGCATACAGATGGTAGGAGAAACCAAAAGAGCTAATGAGTTTACCTAAGGACAGTGTGTAGAGAGAGAACAGAAGGGGACCCAGAACAGAGCCCTGAGGAACTCCAACAGATAAGGGAACAAATATACTAAAAGAAATAGATTTAGAACAGGAAGTTCTTAAACATTCATTGGTGAAACGGGCTCAAGATTTTGCAAAGGCAATTAGCTTGGATTTTTGGGAAAACACCTGGAAAAACACAAATAAATGTACCTTATGTCAAAATTACAAAGGCCTGATCCAGACGGCCAAAATAAAGCTGCTTCAAGTCACTTTGGAGGTATGGTGTTCCAATGATGCATGCATCCTAAGAATCCGGAAGCTGCACCAAAGCTGCACTCCAGTGCTTAGGAATGGAGTGTGGCTTTGGCGCAACCTCTGGACTCTTAGGACCCATGCATCATTTAAATAGCATATCTCCAAAGAGATCCGAAGCAGCTTTATTTTGGCAGTCTGTAACAGGCCAAAGAAAACTTTATTAAGATGATGTACGAATGGTACATGACTCCGAAACTTAATATCATTTACAAAACAGGAAATATTATTTGTTGGAAGTGTAACAAATCACAAGGTACTTTTATACATAGCTGGTGGAACTGTTATATAACTCAAAATTATTGGAAAGACATACATACTAGCAGGGACGTAGCCGGGATTTTGGGAAGGGGGGGTCCAGAATAAGTGCCACCATTTTAATGGGGCTTGGGTGCAGCAGCGCAGCAGCACTCACCATTCATTTTACCTAACGGAAGGGGGGGTCCGGACCCAAGGAACCCCCTTGGCTACGTCCCTGATGGAACGATGGAAATTTTACAAATAAAAATTCCATTTGATCCACAACTATTTCTATTAATTATGACAACTGTATTGGATATTAAGACCGAAAAAAGTACGTATTATTTTGTACATGGTAACAGCGGCGAGAATTTTATTCACTAAGTACTGGAAAACAAATCAAATTCCAACAGTAGAATAGTGGATAATAGATACTATGAATACAGACATTTTAATTGCAATAATAAAAGATAAACCAAGGCAAAAAATCTATGAAGAATGAAGACTCGTTCATATTTACACCTGATTTGTAGAAGAATCTCGTCCAACATATTTAACAGGTAGATTTCTGGCCTCAATTCGAATTTAATGTTCAACATATTCTCAGTTTCTCTGTTTGTATTTTTCGAATATAACTTTAGCTCCGGGCATCTCCACCATGGATGAATCCACGATCCTGAGGCATTATGACACTTCCAACAGAAAAAGAGCCCTCCCTCCAGTCCATCTGCCTTGGTCCAGACCTCAGAGGGAGAGAAGAATGCTGGACCTGATCCCCTCCCCCCCTCACCATTCCCTTCTCCTTTTGTGTCGTGTCTTTTTAGTTTGTAAGCCTGAGGGCAGGGAACCATCTACTATCTCCTCTGTTGTAAGCTGCCCGGATTCCCAGTGATTGGGCGGCACATAAACAAATCCTATTATTATTATTATTACAGTCAGCCCTTCTTATACACGGATTTTTTATACACGGATTCAAGCATACATGGTTTGAAAATGTTCCAAAAAAAGTATAAATTTCAAATATCAAAGCTTGATTTTCCATTTTTTAAAAGGGACACCATTTTGCTATGTCATTATATTTAATGGGACTTGAACATACACGGTTTTTGTTATACACGGGAGATCTTGGAACCAAACCCCAGCGTATAACAAGGGTCCACTGTGTTGTTGTTGTTGTTGTTGTTGTTGTTGTTGTTGTTATCTGATCCTGCTTTGTAAATTTTTGCTATCTTATTGGGAGTTAGGTACCATCTATGCTCCGTCTTCCAATGATTCTCTCAAAGATTTGGGGATTTCATAAATTTCTTTGTTTTTTCTCTTGCTTGTTTCCAACTGTCCAATAAAATGTTATGTCCTAGATCTGGTGCCCATTTAATCACCACATCTGTTACTAGTTCTTTCTCTTGCTCTAAATTCCTCAATTTTTTTTTATTTTTTATTTTTTTTTATTTATTTTTTTTTTTTTTTTTTGCAATTTTGTGGTTTTCTGTGTTTTGTCTTCTAATAAAATATTGTCCAATTCTGTTGCTTCATCTTCAAAATCTTGTGGTTTTTTTAAAATCTATCTTGAATTTTTCTTTTAGTTGTAAATAAAAGAACCATGGTACTTTTGGGTCAAGTTGTTTTAGTGATTCTATTGGTTTCAGTTCATAGCTTTCTGTGTCTTTCTTGTATAGGATGTCTTTGTAAGTTAACCACGACGGGATACAGTCCGCCCAAAAAGGGCAGTCTCCCGCCGCCCTGGTTTGCTGCACGAGGGAGCCACAGCAAACCACGCGGCTCCCTCGCGCAGCAAAAAGTGGGTTCTTTTTGTGGTGCTGTTATGATGCCGCAAGGCGCCAATGGCACCCTTGCGGCATCACAAAGGCACCGGGACATACGAATGCTATGCATCCGCCACGTCAAAATGGCAGCATCCTTTTGTACAGGTACTGCCATTTTGACACCCTTGTCACATGCGAGGGGTGAGTCGCGTTTGGAAGCACCACCCCTCGCACGTCACGACGGTGCCCCATAGGGCCCGTCTATCCAGCACCCACATATCCAAAGATCTCCATCTACCTATTATTGTTGCTTTATAAAGGCAAAATCAGCTAGTATAGATAGTAGTAGCTGTACCCGGCCACTCATTGCTGTGGCTTAGTCTGGTTAAATGGAAAAGAAAGAAAAGAGACAGTGCACATTTCTGAAATATTTAATTTTACAGTACTTGTGGGTGTACAATATTTGTGTTGTTCCATTCTCTGTGTAGATATAGAGATTGTCTGATTTGCCGACTCTAGAACACGCAACATATAATTGTCCATGTGATAATCAATCCGTGTCTAGATCTAAACCGCAAAATTCTAAAGATTGGCCCTGAGCTTTGTTGATGGTAACTGCAAACGCCAATCAAATTGGGAATTGCAATCTCTTAAATTGAAATGACATATATGTTGGAATCATAGGAATGCAAGGAATGAGGACATCTTCATATTTGAAAAGTCCTGTCAAGATTGCTGCTTCAACAACAATGCCCATTAATTTTCTTACTGCAAATCGTGTGCCATTGCAAAGCTTTGGCTGGTTGATATTGCACAACATGATAATTGGAATGCCGATTTTCAATTGCAGTATGTGCGGTGGCATTCCTGGCAGATGGAGTGAATTCAAAAATTCTGTTGGATAACTAACCACTTCATCTGCTTCCACAATGGTGTCAATGGACTTGTATGTGACTGCTTTGCTTTGAATGTTAGACTGAATAACATTGTTAAGTTTGTAGATGTCTTTGTTCTTAGCCGTAAGAATAGCTTATTCACTCAGCCAATCATGATTCTTATAACTGGTTTGAATATTGGGAAATATTTTTTCAACCAATTCTTCTTTTGATGTCACTAAACTGCAGAAGTTATTAGGCAATGAAATTTGTCTTGAGGTCACATCAACCGGCATCTTTCCATTCCCAATTTCCAGCAATTAACGTGAGAATATTTCATCTGATCTATCCTTTTTCAGGTGGACACGCATATTTGTAGTTGATTTTAATGTCTTTACGGTAAATTACTTCCTCCACTTTTTTTAATCTACCCAGCTAAGAAAAACTGTCTTCTCTGTCAGAGGCTGCGACTGCACTACAGAAATAATGCTGTCTGGCACTGCTTTAACTGCCATGGCTCAATTATGTGGATTCCTGGGATTGATAGTTTGTTGTGGCACCAGAATTCTCTGGGAGAGAAGGCTAAATATCTCACAAAACTTCAAATCCCAGAATTCCATAGCACTATGTCATGTCAGTTAAAGTGGTGTCAAACTACATTATTACCGAAATGAAGATTACGCCTATGACACCAAATTATGCACAGCACACAATAGCAATGGTTGTGCTAGCAAAGGATGTTAAAAATCACAAGGAACTCAGAAATATTAAATTGCAGTTTGAGTGCAAGAGAGAAGAGGTAAGCCTGTCATTGTTTCTCTCTCCTAAAATATCATTATGTCTAAGATCTACCATATTCTCCATGACATGCACCTTTCTATTCAGAAACTGCCTACATATGTATAATTTCCTAAGTATTACATGAAAGTCTTATAAAGACAATTATTGGTCTCAAGAAGAGTAAGCTCACTGAATCAAAGCAGCTTGTTGTCAGCCCTTGTTTCGGAGAGGGGGCTGTCTATTGTAGTTGGGATTAACAACTCGTTTTAGTTTGGGAGTGGAAATTACACAATTCTCCACATGTTGGACTACAACTTTCAGCTTTCCTCACATTTGCTATGCTATGTAAAGATAATAGGAAATGCCATCCTGTAATATATGGAGGTCTGCATGATTCCCATCTCTGATTTAGGTCTAGGTTTCTCTGATCTTGAAATGGCTTGATTTTAAGTTTAGGGAAAGTAACTTCAACTGCAGCACAGAAAGTTGCAGTTCAAATGGCAAAAATGGGAAAGCCCATGCCTAAAACTTGCTCTGTGGAAGTCTTGAAAGTCACACAATCTAACTAAATAACTTGATCCTTTTTAATGGAATCTTTAAGGTGTACAAAACAGATGAATCAGCAATCTTCATGGTCTATGACTCATTTTAAAACATAGACTTCACCTATGAAAATGGCCCGCATTAAAATAGTTGTGTGATTTTTAAAAAAAAAAGCTCTCATACATCTTTTTATTTAGTTTCCTCCATATCATTGGGATCCTTTACTGTGACAAATACATTTATAAACTGCCTCAGGAATGTTTTGTTCAGCCTCCCAAACTAGTTAGCAATTTAATCTTTCCAGAGAGGACATCATTTATATTCCAAATATAGGCAAAGTTAATGCTATTGTAGGTATTTGTTTGGAAAAAGTGATACTTGGTATCCCATTAAGATACATTCTGAATATGTTCAGCAATATCACCCAAGTTTCCTTCAAATATTCAGAAACAGCTTTCTTTACCATTGCATGCTGTGGAAGAATCTTTGCTGACCTGTGGCCCCACCAGATGTTTCAAACTTTTCAACACCCATCCACTCCAGACAGATTAACTGCCAGTAGTCTAGAATAGTGGCAATTGCATCAAGATATATGAAGGCAAAGGCTGGAAAAGGTAACCACAGAGAAAAGAAAGTAGATTGATGATTGGAGTATAGCAACTGAAGGGTATTCCTTTTTGAAAAAAGAAAAGAGTGACTAGAAAGGAGGCTAGAGTAGTGTTCCATACTTTGAATTTTTTTTAGATTAAAGCTTGCACAATTCCCTACCCAGTTTGGTCTCTGGCCACCACTTCTAAAGAATTCTGGGAGCTGTCATTGTTTTTGAGGCTCTAACAGTATCATATATAATAATATACACAGATAAATGGAAACCTATGGCCTAAATTGTTGTGTTGGTGTATACCTTCAAGTCATTTCTGACTTCTGGAAACCTTAATGCGAATCTATCATAGGGTTTATTGGCAAGATTTGTTCAGATGGGGGTTGTCTTTGCTTTCCTCTGAGGCTGAGAGAGTGTGGCTTGCCCACCTGTGGGTTTTCATGGCCAAGTGGGGTTTTCATGGCCAAGAGTCCTAGTTTAAAGATGAAACACTACACCACACTGACTCTCATAGCCTAAATATAGGCTATTTCAACTTGAGTGGGAAAGCTAAGGTCAGACAGAAGTAAGCAGTTGAATGATGTGATAACAATAACCATTTGCCTATTTTATTAGCTTTTATTAAGTGGATGAAAAGAAACAGCAATGGGGAGGGCTGAGAAAACACTTGCTATATTTCATACGAAGAGACTTTTCAGGCCAGCAACTGAGTCCAAGGCTGCATCTGCACTGCAGAAATATGGATTTGACACTACTTTAACTGCTATGGTTCAATGCTTTGAAATCCTGGGATTTATACTTTGTTGTGGCACCAGACCTCTCTGACAGGGAAGAATATCTCACAAAACTACACGCCCCAGAATTCTACAGCATTGAGCCATGGCAGTTAATGCAGTGCCAAATTGCATTACAGTGGGCCCTCTTGGTTTTGGTTCCAGGATCCCCCATGAATACCAAAATCTGTGGGTGCTCAAGTCCTATTAAATACAATGGTGTGGTAAAATGGTGTCTCTTATATGAAACAGCAAGATCAAGGTTTGCTTTTTGAAATTTATATTTTTGGAATATTTTCAAACAGTGAATGGCTTAATCTGTGAATAAAGAATCCATGGATATGGAGGGCCAATTGTATTTCTGCAGTGTAGATGCAGTCTAAGCAAGGCTGGCTCCTTGTTATGTCAGTAATGTCAACTAATGGTACTTTAAAAATGCTGAAATGCTGAAAATATAACACAACATAAAACAGTTTAAAAACCAACAATCACAAAGATTGAAATGAAGCCATAAACTGGCAGACCGCAAATTTGCCCAAAAATGCTTACATTGAGAGCAACATTTTAATGTTGTGCCAAAATAAGGCCAATGTCAGCAAACAATTACTATATATACTCATGTAGAAGTCTAGACATTTTAGTTTAAAAATTGAACACCCCGAAACTTGGGTCTACCTATCCATGGGTCAGTGTAATTACTGTACTGTACTTTAACTCTTATTTTAAAAGGAACCATCCCCTTCTCTGGTTGGCAAAAGGCAAGAGTTTAGTGATGAGGTTGATTTATAGCCTACCACAATACTTCTAATCTTTTTGAATGTCTGGATAGTAAAATAACAGTGTGGTGGCAGTTTTTTGGTGCTTACCCTCAAAGGAGAGCCTAGAGGAATTGCGCTCTGAAGGATCTGAATAAGACATTTGTATTTGTCAGTTGGTCTGAGTTAAAATCAGGCAAAGTTATCATGTTAAATCTAAAGGCTATAATCTGCTAATTAAGATCCGATACAGACGATACAGAGGACTAAGCATCCTCATGCTCATGGTGCCTGGGCACCATCTTGGCACACGCTCATTCAGATGGCGCACACCATGATGATGTCACTTTGGCACAGCACTCAAACGGCGCTGCACCAAAGGGGTGTTATCAAGCCACCTGGCAGCGGCTATAGCACTGCTTCGCAAGTACAAAAAGGAGCTGGAAAAACAGGCTCAACAGGTACCTCTTCATCCAGCCAGCCTTTAGGGTGAACACACAGTTATGTCTGTGGCAATTCTGTAGATTCTTAGGCATAATTTTCCTTTGTTTTGTCCTTTACATCATTTGTTACATGCCCCTAAGTTCTACCATCAAGTTATCCAAGAGTCATATCCAAATCCACAATTTTGGACCCAAAATCTGCCAATGATTTATACATAGTCAAGTATATATGGTAGGTCTCCCTAGGGAGAACCTTCCACAATCAGGAGTGGTGGCCAGGAAAACAATATACTGTGCCACATGCTATAATGTCCACAAACCTTTTTGCAACATAAATAGAGACATCCACTAACACTCAATAATGTGTGTAGTTATAACAGCTATTAAAGGCACAAGGCCAAGGGCAAGTATTTTGTTTTTATTTTTGTTTTAAATAAAACATTTGCAATGATTTGATTTTCCCTGTCATGCAGCATAGACCCCTTGCTAGGGGCATGGGCAGGATGGGTATTACAGATTACAAGGAGGGGATAGAAGAACATGAAATACCACAGGAAGAAAAATAAAACATCAGAAATCCACAGGTGCTGTCCAATATTTATAAGGCAGCTAAGTATATTTGGTATTTCAAGCTGGGCCTCTTCATCAGGGACAGAAAACCAATGCCATCTTCATTGTTCCAGCCAAATTCAGAAGGGCCTTTTAATAGATTCTTTTTCAGTGAAGTGAGGAAACTAACTTCAACCACAGTATATGTGTGTGTGTGTGTGTGTGTGTGTGTGTGTGTATGAATGGATAGCTAGCTAGCTAGCAGAGAAAGAGATAGATAAAGACACACAAACAGGCACACACAAGCTTTCTTTTGCTGCAAAGAAATACATATCATGAATGCAGAAGATACCTCAACTACAAAAAAATTCCCTCCATGTCTTTTTAGCCCCATTCATGGTATACATGGATTCTGAAGAGGAACAAGACTAAAATACATGCACATAGAATCCATGTTTGATATGATATTTCTGCAGGTTTAATAGAAGTACTGGATCTAAGGGTCAGACTACAAAATACAGTAAATACATAGGTCTGAATCCAATCGCTAGTCCCACCTAGAGGAGATAATATTGATTCAGGGGCTAGACAGCCCGCCCCGAAAGGGAGAGCTGGAGGCACCCGTTTTTGCTCCTGAGGGATACCTCAGCAGCCAAACCATGTGGCCTCCCTCCGCACCAAAAAGAGCCCGCTAAAAGTGGGTTCTTTTTGGTGTGTGCAGTGAATGCCATGAGTGTGCCATTAGAGCACTGTCATGTGTCAATGTTGCAAGCACGGCGCCACGACGTGTGGACACTGCACCACACTTGCATCATCATGGCGGCCGCCATGTGGACGGGGCTGTGCTGTGATGTCACCACTGCCACACAGTAGGCTTGGGGCATCTGGTCGCTCCGCAATCCTGAGCCCTAAAATCAGCCCCAGACTGCCGCTTTTCGGCAGTTTGTACCAGACCCCAGTTCTTAAAAAGATGGTAAATGCTGAAGGATTCAGTCGGTGCGCTCTAGGTTTAATTAGCAATTGGATTTATGCCATAGTGGACAGGTTATAATTATGTTTAGTCCTGATCTGGACCGGGATCACCATAAACAAATAGGAGCCATTTTATAGCTCCCTCCAGCCCTCTACTCATAGTCTCCCTCCTGTTCATGCATGATGATTAAAAAGAAGAAGAAAAAATCTCCACCTTCACCTGATACTTACCTCACCTTTAAAACTAAGAGTGGGATAAGTGCATCCCCATTAGATTCTTGGGCCTATTTCCAGAAATTATTTTACCTAAAAACAACCCAAATGCCACAAACTGCTCACAAATGTGGTGATTTATCTCACAGCAGCTAAAAATGGCTGCAGGAAGTAAAGTGGCTACCAGTACACCTGGACACACAGGCAGAGCCTATGGGGAGCGCGGCAGCAAATATTGGAGCCTATCTCAACACATACCTGTTTGAGACCCATACACTGAGGGGGAGCATAACCTTCTCTACAGTCACATGCATACCTGCAGCTATCCCAATATGGCAAGGACAGTCCTGAGTAATCTCTGTTACTGCCTCCCCCCCCCTTTCAGCTGCTTTTTAAATATCTCAATTTCTCCTCCTCTCACTTCCTCCACTGTCTTCAGCATATTTCAATTGCTGAAAATTGAGTTCAAGCTGCACTCAGGGGCTGTGCACACTGGCCATAAAAGGCTGCCTGAGGGTGGAGTCTGCGTGTGGCATCCACATGATACACCCCGACTCCACCCCAGGGTGGCGTGATGCCACACACCACACGGTGTGTGGTGTGATGGCACTGCTCTGGTACTGCATCCACATGACGCAGTGTCAAAGGAGTGCCCTAAAGCTATCACGCCTTTTCCAGGGCACAAAAAGGAGACACTTTTTGCGGCTTCTTGTTGCGCTCTGGAAAGGCCAGATTGTGGCTCCAATCTGGTGCAGTTGGAGGTGGCAGCAGGCCACCCCTTAGGGGAGGTCTGCAAAGCCTCTCAGTTAACATGAGAGGACTGCCTGAAGGAAGAGGCCCCTCCCTCTTCAACTGTCACCTGGGCCACAGAGGGAGCCATCAGGCAGACCCAGCAACATCGGGGACTGCCTGAGAGCTGGTGGAGGACTACTTCTGCCGCTGCCCCCCCCCATGTCACCTGGGAAGAAGCTCCCCAGAACTGCGGAGGACTGTCTTGCCGCTGTGGTGGCTTTTTACCAGGGGGGAGGGGTCAGTGAGAGAGGGGTGTTTTTATGTATTCTTAATTGTTTTATTGATATTTGCTGTGAACCGCCCTGATCTATGGAAGGGCGGTATAAAAATAATAAATTTATTATTATTTATTATTAACTCATCTGAAAGGAGAACAGAAGGCAGAACTTTTCCCTTCCAAGAGGCTCTGGACAAAGCAGGAAATAAGAGACTGCAGTGCATTAGGTATGAATAGCGGTAAGTATGTAAAAAGTGCACTTTGGTTCTTCACTTGTTTCACTTGCCACTGGCCACTTGATGAAGGACAGCAAGCAGGCAGGGCCTACTGAGTGTATACATGATAAAGAAGTTGCCTGTTCTCTGTGCATTTATTATGTCTTTTCTCATATTAAAAATATATGCTGGAGAATAACATTAAAAGAAGAAGAATTCTGAAAGATTTAAAAAAATAGCTCTGCCAATAAAGAATACTGAATCTCCCCTAATCGGAAATGTGTGGTGTCATAGTGAAAATTTAACTCTTTCAATTGTAACTTCTATACTTAATTAATCTCTGTCTAAAGGCTATGCTCTTGTTACTGAGATGTATTCCTTCATGTTACTAATATTCTCTGGAGGTCACCTGAAGACTGTTAACTATTATCACTGTATAGTAGTCTAGCCAATTATCTCCAAAGGTTTTAGGAAGGATTATTTATTATACTCTGTTCGTGCAGTTATTAAAGAAAAAACAAGTCTGCAAATTAATTTAGTTTCCTTAGGGAAAATTCTAATTCTATGCTCAAGCACAATGAAAATTGGAATTGATTATTTATTTATTTATTTATTCCTACCCTTTCTCTCTCTCTCTCTCTCTCCCTCCCTTAATTTTTATGCAAGATTATTGGTTTTTCAATTTACAAGACTCTATGTAAAGTAAAAAATACACAATACAGTAATGCTGAGTGGTACAACTGCTTTTAACATGAATGTATACTCAAGCAGTTTCATGTTCATGATTCAGAGTGCAGTGTGGAGGAGCTGTATATAATATACAATGCATTCAGACAACATAGAGAATTCTAAATGTTGTGAAGAAACCATGATTGTTTACCTGACTAGTCAGGGGAGAAATCAGCCAGAGTGCCATGTTTCAAGGGACCTTGAAACAGTGGTACATGCACTGGTAACCTCTCGTCTAGACTTCTGTAATGCAGTCTACTTGGGGCTACCCTTGTATCAAGTTCGGAAGCTTCAACTAGTACAAAATATGGCAGCCAGACTGGTCACCAGTTCTTCAAGGTTTGACCATATAACACCTATTTTGAAAGATCTTCACTGGCTCCCTATTAGCTTCCGGGCACAATACAAGGTGTCGATTATGACCTATAAAGCCCTATATGGCTCGGGTCTGAGTTACTTGCGGGACCGCCTGTCCCCATACAATCTGTCCCATACCCTTAGAACATCAGGCAAGAATTTATTAGAAACTACAAATCCCAAATATGCTTCCACTTCACAAAGAGCCTTTTCAATAAGGGCTCCGAGATTGTGGAACAGCCTTCCTGAGGACATCTGACTGTTGCCCTCATTAGAGATATTCAGGAAAGCAGTGAAAACCGAACTATTCCATCAAGCATATACAGATATGTTATAAGATAATGACTGACATGGCCCTGAATGAGATGCTGCTGATTTGCCGATTGTATTGTATTCTGTATTGTATTGTGTGGTTATCTTTAACCATTAGTTAACATGCTGGATCTAATCGTCATATTGGTAAGAGAATTTTAATTATATGTACGGTGATTTTTTTAGTCTGTAACCCCGCTTCGATCCAATTGGGAGAGGCGGGAAAACACAAATAAATATTTTATTTATTTATATTTATCTCCTGCTGGATCTGGACACTATTAAAAAACTATCCCAGGAGAAAGATGGGGTATCAATTTGATAAATAAATAAACTACAGAGAAGACCTGCAGTCAGAATTATTTGCCAGTATATTATTGGCACATGGACTGTAGTTAGAAGAATTTTCAAGAAATCTGGTATAGGATGACATGCAGACCAAGGCATACAGTCACAAGAGTCACAATCTATCTGCTTAGAAGATGTTAATGCAATTCCATATTTACTCAAAAGTAAAAGCCAGTATGATGTAGTGGTTCGATTGGTTTGGATTACAACTTTGGAGGCCAGGGTTTGAATCCCTGCTTGGCCATGGAAACCCAGTTGGTGACCTTGGGCAAGTCACACCCAGTCAGTCTCAGAGGAAGACAAATGCAAACCGCTTCTGAACAGATTTTGCCATAAAAACCTCTCGATAGGTTGACTTTAGGGTTACTATATGTCCAAAGGGACTTGAAGGCACACACAAAAATAACAATTCCAGCTGGGTTCAACAGACTTATTTTCAGTTTAATGAATCTATATAACACTAGGCTACAGGTTTATTTCCACAGAAATAAAACATGTTCAAGTTTTCCAGATTGTTCTTCCTATGTGTCAAAATGTACTCAAACATGTATCAGGAATGAAAATTTACTCCTCTTTTTATTTCTTAATTATTTATTTGATAACAGGGTTCAAATTATGGGGGGAGGGGACTAATGGCAGTTTAATGAAAATTGCACATTCAGTATTCCAAATTCTTCTAATTTTAGCCTTACTCTGCCCCAATTTAACCTTTTGAATGGTTTTAAAGTGAGGCTGGAGAACTGAGGAAGGCTAGGCTAGCTAGACTCCTGAGGTCTGCAACTCTTCATCACAATCTGGTGCAATAAATGAAATTTTGCAAATGAAAATCTGAGAAATGGATTTTGCAAATAAAATCTGAGATAATGCATCTCATCAAGGACCATCTGTTAGAATTCCAATACATTGTAAAATATATACACAGCTACATTTAGGAGATATTTCTGTGATTTCATAGCCAGAGCTTTAGGGTGTACTTGCTGATTTTCTAAAAGGGATAAACAATTTATTCTAAGAATAGATTTTAGATCAGAAACTGTCTCAGCACAGGCTGCTTAGTAACCCAATCACAAAAAAGGCTAATAGCAACTTAACAGATAGTGAACAGGGTGGGAGAGACAAAAGACAAAAGAGAAATAAATTGCAGCAAGGCAAATGACTTGAACAGCAAACCTTCCTGCAGCGCTGATATTTTCATGTCCCTAGACTCCTAATTTATCTAGCTGCTTCTATTTTATTCACTTTCATGCTTGTTACAAGAGCCTGTCACCAAATCTGCTGAGTTTTGTTTGGCTGCTTTTGCAGTGAAACATCTGACATTGTGAATTTAAGATGTTGAACTTCGTGATCAGAGCCCTAGATAATTAGTGAAAACTAGTAATTTTCTAATATATCACCAGCTCCACACAAGCAATTTAGCTTCTTTAAAGAAATACAGTAGTCATGAATCCAAACATGACCCAAATGGCCCACACCTTTGCAAGTTTTCATCACTCCTTGATCCATAGTTTAAAAGGTATCCCAGTAGCAATTTTGCCTGAACATTCATACAAGTGAGTCACCAGGTTCAACTGCAAATTAACATTTTGAATAAAATATCCCTATGGCCCCTCTTTCTGCTTTAATGGCATTTTCAAAACAGAAATCTATGTCTGTTCAATGTTATCCTTTCGGCAGCCAATATAATCTAAATTATTATGTCCTAATCTGTTGCTCCTGCATGTTGGAATGGACTCCCTGAGGAGATCCGTCTCAGCTCTTCCTTGGAAGTTTTTAAGAAAGCGTTGAAGACTCACCTATTCCGCTTGGCATATCCCCCTGATCCTCCATAGAGATAATTATCCTCCTACCCCATCATGTTACGAGTATTTGTGATGATAATTTGTAATTATGAGATTGTAAAATGTGAGATTGTGAGATTTTAATTTGTTTTTATAGGATATCTTTATATGAGGTTTAGTGGAATGTTTTTACTGTATTTTATGCTGTAATACGATGTGCTGTACATCTGTATTTGCTTGTGAACTGCTTTGATCTCCCAGGAAAAGCGGTATAAAAATAAAGATTTATTATTATTATTATTATTATTGTTATTGTTATTATTTCCAGTGGCTCATTCTGTTGTTTATGATGATTAATGGTTTTGTAGAGGTAAGTTAGCTAATAAACATTGCTGGTCTATATTTGTCTTATTTGAAGTGCAATCTTATATATGCTGATTCAAATGTTAATTCTCACTGCATTCAATGAAGCCTACTCCCAGAAAACAGTTACACAATGTATTCATTCATTTATCCATCTATGGCACAGTACAGACCACCCAAAAAGGGCAGCTCTATTTTTCCACCAGAGGGAAGCTTCGGAGGCCAAATGGAGCAGCTTCCCGCTGGCGGAAAAAGAACCCTCAAAAAGTGGGTTCTTTTTCTGCTGCGGCAGCAGTGTAATGAGCGTGTATACAGGACACCACCATGTATACAGGGCACCAACATTGTTAAGCCCTTGTCGTGTGCAAGGGTTGCGGGACATGTGGTCACTCTGCCCACAAGGCAACCCTTGCACATGATGAGGACACTTTAAAGGCCCATCTGTACCGGGCCTATATTTCTCTTTTTCTCAAGCCAATTTACAAAAATGAAAACAAGTGCAGTTAAAAGCATTTTAAAATTGGTTAAAAGAGTATATATAAAACCTCATTAAAATCCCATTGCAGTCAGTTCCTAAAACCCTGTTGGATTAGGAAAGTTTTCACTTGCCGGCAGAAGAACAAGGACAGAACTTCCCTAAAGAGGAAGTCCAAATTCTGGGAGCAACCACCAAGAAGGCCCCTCCCTTATATCCACCAAATGTGCTAGAGAAGATAGTGGGACTGAGAGAAGTTCCCCCTGTAAAGATCTGAGAACTCAGGTAAGCTCATATAGGGAGATACAGTCCTTCAGATATCTTGGAACCAAGGTGTATTTATATAAACATGAAAAACATAAGAATACTGGCCAGAAAGCTTCCAACATATAGATAACAGATGGCAAAGTACAATGCGCCCGCGTCATACACAGGCGTGCTAGATGCGGGTTTGAGCATACGCTCAAACTAATGGAAAACCATGCAGGAGTGCGCGGGGCGCAAGGGGCAGCACATCCCATTGGAATGAATGGAGTGTGCACCCATGCCTGTGCCACCACCACATGCACGAGCCCCATTCACTTGCGCTATTTAGTTTACTTGGGGGGGGGGCGGAACAGATCCCCCGCATAAGCCAAGGGTGCACTGTAATCAATCAGTCAGTGAATTAATCAATTGATCAAATGTCAGAGAGCAACAAATGATCACTGTGACATACAGGTAAATGTTTACAACACCGTTAATAGATACCACTTTAACTATCATGATTGTATCCTATGGGATCCTGAGCTATGTAGTTTGGTCGGGTAGTTTGAGGTCTGGAGCTTATGGGGCAGTACAGAGTGCCCCAAAGGGATGGCCTGCAGCTGCTTCTTTTCATGCTGGATTGGGGCCAGGGCAGTCTCTCTGGCAGCCCTGTGGCCCCAATCCGGCATTTTTCTGGGCCATGGACATGCCGCTTCTTCATGGCTTAGTTGCTAATTAGCTTACTTGCTGTTCACCGCTATGATCTTTGGAATAGCGGTATATAAATAAAACATATTATTATTATTATGGCCTGGAAAAGGGGTGTCCTTGGGGCTTCATGCCCCCCACACCCTGGCCCTACAAGGGAGAAAGGGATGGCCCCTTTCTCCTCAGGATCGTTCCCGCGGCCATGCGGTTGCCACAGGAATGATCTGTTCCCCAAGAGGAGCTCCATTTTGGAGCTCCTTGCAGAGACACCACCAGGCCACCATAAGCTGCCTGGAGCAGCGCAGAGGTGTCACGCTCACATTGTGCTTTTTGGACGTGGCATGTGTGTGATGTCATTGATGCGCACTATGTATGGACAACGCCATGTAAAGATGCCACTGTCCATATGTATTAGGGTTGCAGAACATGCAGTTGCCACACGCTCTGCAATGCTAATTTTGGTGCCAATACGGTGTTTTTGGCCTGTGTGTACTGGGCCATAGTTAAGAGGACAGTAGACTAGAGCTCTCTAGCAGAAAATTCTAAATATCTCACAAATTCCAAGCTTCCACAAGATGAAGCTATGAGTGTTAAAACTCATATCAAACTGCTACAGCTGGATAGAGTGGATGCACTTTAAAACCATAAGGTGGAAATTACATGCTTGTTAAAAAAATCCAGACAGGAAAAGAAGCAGAAGATACCAATCTGTAGTTCCTGGTAAAGTGATACAGAGTGACCACAGCCATTCATCATAACATTTGAGTAGAGGTTTCTTTTTGCATGGGAACTGGAGAGTTTATTAATTGCATTTATAAGGTCACCAAACTCCAGTATTTGAAGGAGGAAATGCTGTATAACCATTTGAAGATCAAAGCGGTGGTCATGTCCCCCAGTCTGATTTTTTGGGAGATTAATCTTACACAGAGATATATCCAATCAAGGAGCTGCAGCTGTGACTAAAGTAGCAATTGAAGTTGGGAGCCTTTGATTTCTTTAGAAGATTTCCCATTTCCCACCCACCCACCCCCACCCTCACCACACAGACAGCTTTCTCAGAATAGCTTCATATAACACTCTGTAGTTTGAGTTTTGGTCATTTGAGTGAGATTTAAACTGTCACAAGTCCTAAAGACTTCATCATTCCAATTTTTCTTAAAAATGGAAAGAACAGTGGCAGCCTTAAGCCCTTGTGAAGATATTTTCCCCTGACATTTCTTCAGCAGCATTGAATCAAGTGCTCTTGCAAATTAAATAACATAATTAGAGCTGTGTTTCTATCAATGTAAATAACAATATATGTAGATTTGCATTAACCTACACTTATGTGTGCACTGTATCTTCCCTCCTCATTTCTTTGCTTTACACCTGTTAGATTGCAGGGCAGAAATTTTGTGGCTGTTTTATACACCACTTAGAAACTTTAGGTGCATTGTGAGTAAATAAATGAATAATCCATGTGCAAATAACATGTGCCACTTCTGAAAAGAGTGCATGACATTACCCTGTAGGCAGGATAAAGGATGCACATATTTCTTTGTTACACAAACCCAGTTCCTTTATGCCTGCTTTCCGATATCCAGATGGGATGTCATCTCACTTCAAAGAAATAGCTCTTTTGCCACTGCATTTATATGTGAAACAGTTTTCTGTATTTTTTAAGCTATGTGTTGAAGAAAAATGCAGTCTCGAGTTACACCTAGAAATTCTGTGTTTCAGAAACAGTGGCACGGACATTAGATCACCAAGAGAAAACACACTATAAACACAACAACTGTATATAAGATATAAGAAACTTTCCCTGATGGCCCTCATGTCTTCTCAAGCATTTTTGAACAGTTTATGGTCAATACAGAATTTTCTGAGGGCCTGGAAAGGGCTATGCAGACCGGCCATTAAAGTTAGCCTGGGGGTGGAGTTGGGATGTGGCATCCATATGATGCACACACACACACCAACACCACTCCCATGGCAGCATGATGCCACGCGCCACTCCACTTGACACACAGCATCACGGTACTCCTCTGGTGCTGCATTCACACAACGCAGTGCCAAAGGAGCCCCTTAAACCCGCGGTTGTACAGCTATCATCCCCTTTCCAGAGCGCAAAAAGGAGCCGCTTTTTGCAGTTAAAGTGGGATAATAGTGCTAAAATTATATAGTGAAAATAAGCCTCCTTTTTGCACCCTGGAAAGGCCAGATCTGGGCTGCAGCGCATGGTTGCCATGGTCTCGATCCAGCGCAGCTGAAGGCAGATGGAGGCTACCCCTTAGGGACAGTTTGCAAAGTTGCCCATCCAGCAGCCAGCACCTGGATTGAGCGGGCCTCAAGGCCACCCTTCTCCAATATATGTATGGCTTTTCTGTTTACATTATCTTCAAATTTGCAGCTTATCTATATAGATGCAAATTGAGAAAGAATTACTATAGTTTCAATAAAAATCAAATACATCTCACTATACCACAGACAATTGGCTAGGAAATCTAGGTGCTGTTGACAGGCAGTCTTCAATGTCATATTCTCTCTTTCTTTTGAAACTGAAACTAGATAGCCCTTCAAAAGATGACCTCTTCAAACAGAAGACTGTTCTCTGTAGGACATATATCCACTCTAATGCCACCAAAGATTAATGTGAATGACACTGAGGTCTGGTCAGGGACAGTGCTCCTTATTTGGGAATACTACTTCACACACCCTAGTGAAGATCACAGAACATGATGTTGACATGTTAGAAAATTATGGCGGGATACAGACTGCCCCTTTGGGGCGGCCTGCACCCGCCCCTTTCCCTGACGGATCAGGGCCTCAGCTGCCATAGCAGCAGCCCTGGAGGCCCCAATCTGCCGCTTTTCCTGATCTCGGGAAGCAGCAAAATGCCCCGTGGCCTGGAAAGGGGTGTCCTTGAGGCTTCATGCCCCAAGGACACCCCGACAGTGGCGGGGAAAGGGAGAAAGGGGCTGCCCGGCCCTTTTCTCATTGTATCGCTGGCTTGGCCTTTAAAAGGCTGCACCAGCGATACTCACGGCGTAAGGAGCTCCAAAATGGAGCTCCTTCTGGCACCACTGAAAGGGCGCCATAAGTCCGCGCCACGCCGTTTGACTGCAGCACAGCTATGATGTCATAATGTCGGCGCCCATGTAGACAGGGCACCGCCATTACAATGCCACGGTTACATGCTAGGGTTGCGGGATATCTGGAAAGGATGCCCCAAGGCAACCCTAGCACGTATCCAGGCCGGCACTTTGCGCCAGTCTGGATACCGCCTATGTTTCCCTTATTAGCACTTACCAGTAGATTGTTCTGGATTAGCAGGTGGAGGTTAAGATTAATGATAGCAGTTTTTGCTTCTCAGCTCACTGATGTATGTCAGGTCACTTTGCTCTGACCAGTCAAGAACAGTGTATAATGTTCTAATCCCTATTGGTAGCTGGGAAATTAGCCAAAAGTAGGTAACTACTAAAAAGATGTTTGAGAAATACCCAGGGCCCATTCACACTACACAATTGTAGCACTATTATTCCACCTTTACTGCCAGGGCTCCATACTATGAAATCTTGGGACTTGTAGAAATCCTGAGGCTTGAGGTACTACAGTGCTCTGGCTGAGAATTTGTAATGCCTCTCCATCCATAGGATTGAACTATGGCAGTTAACATGGGATAATAGTGCTAAAATTATATAGTGAGAATAAGCCTCCAGAAAAGCAACTGAAGACATTGTCCCTATTAAAATCTCCCTACACAGGAGAAGGCCTTCTTAGAGGCTACTCCCAGATTCTGGAACTCCCTTTCTAGACAGGACTGGTTCCTTCCATGGTGTCTTTCAATTTGCTTTCGAGAACAGATTCTTTGTGAGGAATGGACTTTGAAGAATTGTGCAGTATTGCTTTTAAGTTTCATTTTTTTTTAAAAGAAGGGTGCTAAAAATTGTTTTAATGCTATTAAAAATTCAATCATATGTTAACTGCTTTTTATTCTATTTGTTGTAATTTTTTAAAGATGCCTTGGACTGGAAAAAAAGGCAAGATGATTGAGAATGATACTGATGATACAAGAAAAAAGTAGCTCATATGTGAATGAGGTAGCTTGCTAATCCAAGTGCTTCTCTGGAGTGTGGCATACCATACCTACTACAGACTTCATCTGTAAGGAAACTACAATGTACTTCCCTTTCACTTTGGACTAGAGCTGTCTTAGCTCTATGTGCCCTCAGCAGCACGTAGAAAGTCCAAGTGCTGCTGTGTTTAGTTTCCCATAAAACTGCAGGGAGGTTATGATACCCTCTTAGAATTGTGAGAGTGAAGTGAACATACATGTAACTTAGAAAGAGCACAAGCCCCATGTCTTCCTAATCCTTCCCTTTACTACATAATGTTTTCACCAGGTGCCATGACAAGACTTAACTGTAATGAGACTATTGGGGAGGCTCAACAATTTTAGTGTTCCTAATAAGGGCAGAATAGATACAGAAGAGCACTAAATGTTTTATGACACCTTACCAAGTCCTGCTTCTTCCTGGCTTATGTTTCTTTCAGTATTGTGTCCAATATTTTCTTTCCTCACTTGAATTGCTATTACAGCTGAGCACAGGATGAAATCTGATCTGGTTTAATCTCTCCTCTGCTCTCCAAAGTGCAAAGGGCTAGTTTCACTCTCCACATCAGAAAAACACATACTTAATTCCCCTGGTGCTCCAGGATGGTCCTGTAATCATAAAGATAGTGAAAACAAATTGTTTCACCCCAAAGTGCCAGGCATGTGATTGTGTTACTGCAGCTGATCTTTCAGGAGAGGATGTTCTATGGGTATTGAAAGCACAGCCGAGGAAACGTTTTTTAAAGCTGCTGACGCAGTGCCTCACAAGACAGGAATACAGAAACCACAAAGAAAAGAAAACCCAGCTATGATTGTAGATTGCCACAGAGAGCTTGATCAGTGTGTGTTTGCACATGCTATCTCTCTCTTTAAAAGGATGAAGGAAAGGGGAAGGAAAAAGGAAATTTGACAGCACCTTTAAAACTAACTGGTTTTTATTTTCCCATGGGTTTTTGTGGATATAAACCCACTTTTTTGCTGTCTTGACACCTATACTACACTGTGCTGAGAAAGATGATGCTGAAAATTGTGACTGACATCCTATTAGTGAATTATGATAGTGTAACAACAAGTCCGATTTACAACTCACATTTTTGGTCCCTTGAGGCAGTCTGTTCTAACCAGGAAATAATCAAAATCTCACCCCATCCTAAATCCTATATTGTAACCAGCACAGCCCCAATATGCACTTCCGTGTTGTTAGAGTATGGGATTGATCATGGGGGCTGCCTCAAGCTAGTGCCATGCAGCTGGATGTGCTGCAAGCATATCATCTACAGAGAGTTTGTGAGGATTACCAAAGACCCTGTCCTTTATTTGTTGCAGCACATTCAGCTACAAAAAAACATTTGAACACTTCCTCACCAGTCCCACTGCTCTCTGATAACATGGAAATGACTATGTTGAGAGGAAAGTATGCTGTTTACAAAATGTGTTGCATGTACAGTGGGAGTTACAGCTTTATGGTAGTAATAGCTTCTGATGCAGAGTCTTGGCTAGCACCTTCTTAAAAAAACCCGCAAAAATATTTTTCCTAACCAGTGAAATTTATCCTTCTAATAATAATAATAATAATAATAATAATAATAATAATAATAATATTTATGTTTCCCCACCGCTCCCAATGGATCCAAGTGGGGTTACAGACTAATTAAAATCAATACATATAACTCTCTTACAAAAGCATAAAAATAGTTACATCAATATTCCATCAATCAATGTTCTGCTAGGATTTTTTTTTTAAATGACTTGTCCGAAAGGCAAAAAAGTACCAAATGAAAGTTTTTTTCCACCTGACAACTTTGAACACACTCAGTATAATCTGGTTTGAGAAGCAGAGCAGCATTGGACCTAGCTAGTACTTGGACTGGAGATCACCAGGGAAAACTAGGAATCTCCAGTTAGGGCTAGGAAACAATCTTGCCTGAATCCCTGGACAGTCAGTTACAATTTAGAGTTTTGGACATGATGAACCAATAGCTTTATTCAACGTAAGGTAACATCCTAAATTTCAAATTCCATACTCCTCTGAGTCACACATATTTACTTTCTGGGCTGTTTGTCTGTTTCACCTTCACAGAAATTTCCAAAGAGAAAACACAATGAAAGTCAGCAGTTCAAGACTGCATATGTGGATGTTTGAAACAAGGTCAATGGTCATGGCCCCATGTTCTTTTTGTTCTCAATGTACCCTATTCAGCATAAGGTTTAGAATCATAGAGCTGGAAGAGACCACAAGAGCCATCTAGCTGAGCACCCTGCCATGCAGGAATCAAAGCACAGATGGTCATCCAGCCTGTCTTAAAAAACCTCCCAAGAAGAAAACTCCACCACACACCATATCATACTTAAGTCTTTTCTTAAGACTTTTCCAAGTTCATGTGGTAAGGAAGGTCTGAGCCTTGCTTCCTTTCTTCAGTGCTTGCAGATTTTTTTCAACAAAGAAGCCCTACATGCATACATTTTTTCTTGATATTTTTGTCTAAATCAAATTCATGTCCAAGGTGTTGTAAATCTGAGGACAAGTTTTATGTGGCATTATTATTTATAGTATGATGCTAGAACACACAGGCACCAAAAATAATCAGACCACCTCTGGTTGTATATACTCAGAAGCAAAGTTACTGTGGGAGGGGGGAGTGAGACTACCCTCTCCTTTTCTGTGATTATACACCTTTTCCTTCCATTGTTAAATGCCTCCCCATGGCTTTACTTTCAGCGATTTTTTTTTAAAAATGTGTAGGCACTGATCTATCCATATGTTCTTTGAGACATAAACCTGCTTGTTCCTGACATTTAGTTTTCTAGCCAAAAATATGTTCAAATCCATTGGGATGGTTGATTTACATTATTTGTAATTATTTATTACCTTTCTGTTATACCTTGCCCCCATGCACTTCAAGAAGACATATGCAAGCTGGTTTTTCTTCCTGACACTGAATACACAAAGACCTGCTTAAATATAGTAAAACTGTTATATCATCTTCCTTCATACCTTCTCCTGGGAGATTAAGTGATCTCTCTCGATCTATTTAGATTTTTGCTGTTGGTTTTAACTGTCTGGTCAGTGTATCAGTAGTCCATTTGCCAAATGGTTGGAGAGAGACTGGAGAATGTGCATCCCTCCAGATGTTGCTGGATTGCAGCTTTCATCATCCCTGACCACTCACTGTGCTGGCTAGGGCTTTCAGAAGTTGAAATCCAACATCAGGACAGCCACAACTTGACACCCTTGAGCATGGACTGAATGCTTTACTGAAACAGGAACTTGATTAGAATATACATTTAACCAACATGTTTTAAAAGACTTCTGAACTCCCCGATGAGAAAACAATTACAAGACACCTCTTTTTGTAAGTAAGATTTTTAAAAAAAAATCTATACATTTGAATCATTCGAGAATCTTTAGCAAATGGTCCAGGACTCTTCTTTCTGCTTTTCCTATTTCTCAGGCTTTATTGAAAAGAAAAAAGAAAGAAAATGCACAGACACTTGTATTTGAACAGTTTGAACAGTCCTGATCTGTTACTATTACAGAAAATATGGGCTAGAATCCAATTACATTGACGCCCAAATCCACATAAAAACAGCCTCAGTGGGTTTATTTTCAGACTAGGAACAGCATCCTTTAAAGAAGAGCAAATAACTGTGTTTAGCTATATTCAAGCACAATTCTCTTTTGCCTGACTACCTCTCCCCTCCATTTCCTGGCAGGCAGTCCAAGGGAAGAATGCCAATAAAGGCAAGAGGCTGCCAGTTCACAAATCTGACCTCTCTCTCTCTCTCTCTCTCTCTCTCTCTCTCTTTCTCTCTTTCCTTCTCTCTTTCCCTCCCTCCCTCATTCCCTGTCAGGGTCAGTAATCTATGGGCTTTAATTCCACAAGGAGGTGCCATAAAATCTTTTATTATATAGAAAAAAGCAAAATTGTCAGCACATTCAATATTGATCTGTCAGTCTCAATATTGACCTGTCAATCTCATATACATAATGGGAATCCAGTTTGTACATTCTTTTAAGAGGAAAAAATATTTGTTTAGCAAAGTTATATTAAGTAGGTAGTAGGTGATAACACTGATCACAATGTTCAAAATCCCTTCTGTAATACCAACATACCTGGTTTTATATTCAAGCAATATCTGAATTTTCTGTAACTGGAAGATTATCAGTGCTAGAATTTGACAGAAATGATCCACAATGAAGTATTTCTGAGCTTTAAGATACATTTGCTGTAGTTAGAGCAGTAATTTCTAAAATAAAAATTTAAAATCCCTACTTTGTTGCGCTTTTAATAACCAAAACAGAAAAGATGCTGCCATCCTTCTACCAGAAGGAAAGATCTGTCCAGCAACTGGATGTACTGAATGTTTTAATATATGTTGTTGTTACAAGCCTTCAAGTCATCTCTGATTTATGGTGACCCTATCATAGACTGTTCTTGGCAATATTTATTTACAGGAGGTTTAGCCTGAAAGATTGTGAGCTACCCAAAATCACCAGTGGGTTTCCATAGTTGATTAGAATTCACAACCTGTCTTCCCACAGTCCTAGTCCAACAAACCACTACACCACCCCGGCTCTTTTTAATATTTATTGCTTATTTATTATTAGTATGACACTTCAAAATTGTTCAGGTGTCTGAATAGTATAATTAGTTTAATTTGTATTTTAACCTGTATAATTTATTGTATGTTTATTGGAAACTGTTTTAATTACCTTGGAAGTTTCCCTGCATCTCAGTTCCAAAAATAAATAAGGAATATAAATAAAAATAAATACATAAACATTAAGAGCCAGCATGTATCTACGCTATAGAAATAATGCTGTTTGACAATACTTTAACCGCTATGGTTCTATCTTAGATTCCTGAGATTTGTAATTATGTGAGGCATCAGCATTCTTTGGCAGAGAAGACTAATGAACTTGTAAAAATACAAATCCCAGAACTTCATAAAATGGAGCTATAGCACTTAAAGTGATGTCAAACTGCATTGTTTCTATGGTGTACATGCAACACAGCTATTTATTTATTTATTTAAAGAAGGAATAGTAGGCAGAAAAATCATACCTCCCATTAGCCCTATAGCCAGCCTGCCTTATTACTTAGGGCATCCCCATATCTAGATACTGGTTTTGGGGATGGGGAGGCACATAGCTCCATCCAATTCACCCACTCACCCATCCAGTGAGAGAAAGGACATGAATACCAAGCCAGGGCAGCAAAAGGCAGTGACCGTCCTCGGCACTTATGGTTGCCATTCGTCCCAGAAAACCTGGAAAATCCTAGATTAAAGGGACTGAAAAAATGTCCTGGCTGACAGGGCCAGTTAAAGCAGTAAATCCCAGATTTTTCTTTCATCATAGGATGAGGGGTAGGTTAAAATGTGGCAAGGGCAATGAAGTAGGAAACTGTGCAAGAAGACAGGTACTGGTGGGAACCTCATCCTGCCCTGCAAGCTCCTGTTATTACTAGTGTTGCCAACAGGCCTCGAAGATATTCCCCGGAATGTTTTATCAAAATCCCAAATCCCCGGAATTCCCCAATATTTACCAAAATATTCACTCAAAATCCCCAAAAAGAAATTCTCCGGATTCTGGGGAATTCTCCAGAAATTGGCAACACTGGTTGTTAATGAACAGGCATAGTATTGCCACCTTATTCTTAATAATAAATAATAATAAAATAAATTTATTATTTTTATACCGCCCTTCCATAGATCAGGGCGGTTCCATTTCCTCCCTGCTTTCCGTGACAGTCCCAGAGGGTGAGAAGAGAAATGAGACAAGTAGAGACAATCTTGTGTTGTGTGGTAACTGTTGGTGGTTTGAGTTTAGGGCTAAGAAGCATGGTGGAATTTAGCTTCCAAACAGCCTCGAGAGACTAAAGGGAGTCCCTTTACTCTCTGGTGCTTCTTGGAAGCCTTCCTCTCTTCATACCAGCTAGGCAGGGAAAGAAGAAAAAAGAGCTCTTAGCTTGGTACTGGTACTGAGGTTGGAACATAATAGTAGAAAAAGTGTAATGATTAATATGTTGAATTTGCATAATCAGAAAAAATTAATAATATGCATAATTACAATAATTTGCATAATATTTAAATTAGATGCCCAGATGTGAGGGACTAGAATATGGCAACCCTATCTGCATTCTTTATCCATGCAGTGAGTGCAGTAACTTACAGAATGAGCTATGTAAAGGTCAGGTTAACAGGAAATTTAGTGTGAACACCAGGAATTAAAGAACTGGCATTTATTGTCTGTTTCATAGGTGGAAAGGGATCTTAAGAATAATGTGAGGAATTAATTATTTGAAGGGAGTAAAACAAAACAAACATTTTATGCTATTACTAAAGCAAAATCTAACGTGGAGCTTGTTTTCTCAAGAATTCATTTTCAGTCTTGTTCATGTTGTGGTGGTGGTGGTGGTGTGCCTTCAAGTTGTTTCTATCTTATGATGACCCTAAGGTAAATGTATCATGGGGTTTTCTTGACAAGAATTGTTCAGAGTGGGTTTGCCTTTGCCTTCTTCTCAGGCTTAGAGAGTTGTACTTGCCCAGGTCACCCAGTGGGTTTCCATGGCAGAGCAAGAATTTGAACCCAGGTCTCCAGAATTGTAATCCAATACTCAAATCACCACACAACACTGTTTCTCTTTGTTCATGATGACATCAATTAAAATAAAAATAAAAATCTAGACACAGAGTAAGACTATATTACAGTTCAGCCACAGTCAAACATTTCAACAGAATAGCACCATGAACATATCTTTCTTGTTGAAGTCAAGGAAATCTGACTTCTTAACTCTGTAAAATATTTACTGCATAATAGACTCTTTTCAGAAACTTAGAAGAATGCTTAACCAATCTGCAAGATAGGTTTCTGAATGATAATTTTGGTATAGAACCATTAAAGCTTTCAATTTTCCCTTGAATTAAAGTGGTGTAAACATTTGTCTAAATTTGGGTTAGCTCTCCTTTCCTTTTCAAAGGCCATTTTAAAAGAAATAATTTTATTAAATACATGTAAGCTGCTGGAATCTTCTGTGGTTGAGTTAGAGCCAAAACTGTTCTCTGCAGTAACCAGAGATTAGTGCTCCAAGATCCTATATCTTACTGGGGAGAATGTCATGCTCCACCTGCATAGCTCTTCCAAGGCTACGGCTGCCCAAGTGTGCAAGTCTAATTGAAAAGGCAGGTGCATACTCTCTCAGCCATTTAGTGCCTGGGGAAGGTGCAGGGCACTCAGGCATAACCTGTGCTCTCTGAGTTGCAGAAATGCAGTTGGCTGCTGCCCAGGTGCCACACACTCTTCCTGCCCTATTAAATGGCTGAGGGTTTGTAATTTTCAGACAGACTTGCAAGCTTAAACAGCAGCAGCCTAGGTAGACAGAGCAATACTTTGCACCCAGCAGAATTTGCATAGCAGTGCATAAATTCTTGTAGGGTTAAACCTTCTTAACACTTTTGGCTCAGTTCAGCCACAGTGCATTGTTTACCTCTTGCAATATTTTAGGTTTTGGAAGAACTATATGAAAAGCATCATGGTTTGAAAAGTGCTTAATTGTTTGCATTACTGAATTGATTGTGACTACAATGTCATTCAGCCCTGTTTCTTGGACTTTGGTGTTGTTCTCTGCCTTGCAGTAATTATGTGGTGGCTCAAATGGTTAAGATGCTGACTCTGTTGACTGCAAGATCAGCAGGTTGGCAGTTCAAGGCCCGGGTGCCACATGATGGGGTGAGCTCCCATCACTAGTCCCAGCTTCTGTCAACCTGGCCTTGAAAGGATCCAAATGCAAGTAGATAAATAGGGACCACTCCGGTGCGAAGGTAAACAGCGTTCTGTGCAATCATGCTGGCCACATGATCACAGAGTAGTCTCTGACAACGCAGGCTCTTCTGCTTAGTAATGGAGATGAGCACCACTCCCTACGGTCAGATACAACCTCTTTGTATTTGTGTAAATACAGGAAATACCTTTACCTTTAAGGAAAAACTATCATGGGATTTTCTTGGCAAGACTGGTTTTGTTTTGTTCTTTTACCATTTCCTTTGAGAATGAGAGAGTGTGATTTGCCCAAGATCATCTACTGGGGTTCCCTGGTTGAGTGGGAATTCAAACCCTGGTCTCCAATATTCAAACTACTACACTATACTGGATCTCTTCTTTTGTTGAGCTTGCCAGAGTCTATCTGTAGGTCCTAGAACATTGCACATTTTCTTTGTGAAAACTAAAAAAAACCAGAATTCAAGTGTTTTCACAACAGCAAGTACGTAGCCTTTCAATTTGCAGCAATGTCAGAGCTTATCAGATGAACTTTAAAACTGTCCCAACCCTTCCGAGCTGCAGCCGGAATGTGGGATGGAGGCGGGGATTATCGCATGCTAAATCACTACCTAATCAATGCCCGCCATCAGCCCAGATCCCAGCCATGGTCTGCCAGCACTTTTTCAAACTTGGAAGCTTTCTGGCTTCAAAAAAGTGCTGACTGAGCACAGCTGGGACCCAGGCTGATGGTGGGCGATGATTAGGTGGTGATTTAGCATGCAACAATCCCCACCTCTATCCTGTGTCCTGGCTGCAGCCTGGGAGGCTTGAGATGGTTTTAAAGTTCATCTGATAAGCTCCATCATCTCCATTAAACTTTTAGTTTCCAATGCTTAAAAATATCAATCATGTATATGTAATTGGCACAAATGATTCTGATAACTGCCAAACAACCTAACAATATTTCAATGCTTTGACCTTCATACAAATGTGCACTTTTTCTGTGCTTAAAAAAGTGCATGAAACACAGCATACGAATGGTGGGGGGGATGCCTGCTAGGTTTTAAATTGTCCACTGCTTTTACAACAGCCATATGGAGAAAGAAAAGGTGTGGGCCATATGGAAATGTTGATGATTACTACATGAGGTTTTTCTTTGAATCGTCTATTGGAGTTTTCACCTCTCTTTTTCTGCTACATGTAATAAGTGCTCCATTGCATCATTGGATTGACAATGTTAAAGAGTTCAGAATATTTTCTTCATACACCTTCAGTGTCAGCTCTGAAATGGTTGTGGCAGCATCAAAAATGATAATGGCTGATATGCACAACAAAGTTTCATAAACTTTGCCAATCTGATCTCTAAAATAGCATTTTCACAATTGGTTCATATATCTTGAGACATCTGAATAATTAGACTATGCCCTTTTCAAGAACTTGTGGCCCCTTTCTTTGAACCAGCATTGGGTGGGCTTTTTAAGTGGAAATGTCAATAATTTGAGAGGGGACTATATGCTGCATTTTTATTGATTTTCTTTTTTAAATGATTTTATAGTTCTTTTCTACTATATTTGAATTTGTGTTATGTAAAAATATAAAATAAAAATGATTTTATATTGTTTTAAAGTACTGATACTTTAATATGATATCTTATTTCATTTTTAAAACTTTTTTCTTACTGGATTTTAATTCCAGGACCTTGCTGAAATTCTTATTGTGAGCCTTCTAAGATCTATTTGGGAGAAACACAGGATATAAATTTAAATGCTTGTTTGTTTGTTTGTTTGTTTAACATCCTGCCTTTCTCCCAAAATAGCTTACAGCACAGATTAAAAGCTAAAAAACAACTTATACTAATAAACTGAAAAAGCAAACAAGCTATCCTATTAGAAACAGCTCTAATTTTGAATAGTGTACAACCACGTAAAAAATGAGCCCCCTCCCATGCTCCCCAAAAGTCTCTTCTCTATTGAACATTAGCTAAAATGTCTGTAATGCATTTCCTTGAATCTCGGAAATATTTTGTGTTTTGGAGAATATATTCAAATAAATTACCTTTAAATGGTTGTGCTTCTTTTTCTCTTCAGTGTGACATGTTCCCTATATCACTAGCTCACTACTGACTAAAACAATGATTTCAAAAAACTATTTTAGATAATATCTATGATCTTTAAGAACTTTAGTGTTTACTAAAGTGGACAGAGCAGTTACAGCAGAGAGTTGCCTTTCTTTTTCATGGCATACAGACACTACTGAAATATGGAGTGTAAATGTAGCCTGTTTGTTAAACCCTCTTGATTTTTCAAGTACTTTCTTACAATTCTTGAAATCTCTTGGAGTAAAGATACCATGTTTGGTTGGAAATCATATTTCAAGAAGTATAGCTGAAAGCTGCATAAAATGATGGAGGGTACTCCAAACATTTATGTTTCTGAAACCATTTTTGTTGGAAGTTACAGCTCGCACTATCTGATGGATGTGAATGACTTTAGTCTATTGATTTTTATCCATCTTTTTGAAGTCATTCTCAGGAATATCAGATTCAAAAGCTTGGCTTTGCTTGTAGCTACAATCCTCTTTCACCTGTGGTCTGTCTCTTTGTTCTGATTCTTTATGGACTGAATTGCTTTGGGAATGACAGTGAGCTCCAGAGTTTGGCTTTGTTGCTGGATTAGATATCTCAGTTTTAGATTCCATGCCAAAATCAAATTTGTTCATATTGGAAACTTAGGAAAGGGCAGAGATAAAATGAATACTTTTAGATAGGTTTCATAACTATTTCTTGAAGTTCCCTTGACCTACTCTTGTTCTTGACCTTTAAACTCTCCTTCTGGTTGAAACGTCAATGAGGAAAATCAACTGTAAAAAGAACAAAGTGATTAGAAAGTAATTGTGGAAATCAATTAAGATTTTTTAAAATACTATGTTGATTTTTCTGTCTAGAAACCAAGAAAAGCTTGAGAGACAGGCAAGATTGCAAGTTTGCAGACCAAGGCACAGGAGAAAACATAGCAAGAGCTGTATTAATTATAGCTGTATAAACTTGGACTACCAGGAGGCAGGTTTGTCACGCGGGGGAAGCAGGGGGTGTAGGTCGCACCAGGTGACACACTAAGGGGGGATGACATCCACTGGTCCCAAACATCTGGCTTTGGGCAGAAACAGTCTGTGGTGTTTGCCCATGTCCCTTTAAAATGCTGAAGGGATGGTGTGAGTGGGGCAAGGCTTAGTGGGAAGATAAAGTAGAGACCCCAGCTTTTTTTTAGAAAAATAAATGTTAAAATTTATATTTTTACCAAAAATTAATTTTTTAAAAAAATATTCTTTAGTATTTCTTTAAAAAACATCAAATGTTACCAAATTTTTACTTTAGCTACATGAAACTATGTACATGTGTGAATGATATTATAATTTAAAAGTATAATTTTAAATTTTCTAGTTGTTTTATGTCACAATTATTACCATTACATTCAGTGATATATGGGAATTACGATTTATGAGTAACATTAAATACAAAATGCATTACTAAGGATTCTGTATTGTGGGGTATGAGAGGAGGACAAGGAGGAGTGACACTATTGCAGATTCTCCAGGAAACAGTCAGGGAGACCCCAGAAGTTTGCAAGAAAGTTAACAAGTTTATTAACTGGCTCGCTTCAGAAGAATAATTTCCAAAGCCTGGCATTTTAGGTATTCCCCATTTTGGCTTAAGATAGACATTTAGGTGCCAGATATACCATGAAGAGGCCATGAAAATGTATCTTTAGTAGCTGTGCTCAGTTATCTATCTCAAAAGCAGTCCTTTGCCCTTATTTCACGTTCATGCATTCTCGCTATTAACGTATTGACTGTATGTACTGGCCACTTCTAGAAATTAGAAACCATGGTGACACCACTGCCATGAGGCCAAGACTGAGAGGTTAGACAATCCAACTGTTATTCAATATACCCAGTCCCAGACGACCTGCCAAAGAGTGACACCTGGATTGACATCATGGAATCCATGTGGGCATCAGCCAGTGTGTGGTCATCTTGCCGCCTGGGAGTGAGGCAACTCAAACTGAGCTAGGTTTACAAACTAGGCCTGATTGTATTAATAATCTTGATCTTTTAAGTCCCTTCAGGGGATTCCCCACACCATACAGAGGAGAATATACATATAGGTCCTATTCCCCTGAACAGGACTTGACCCCATGTCATTTATGTCTTTTCAAGGAAAAGGCCTGAACCTTCATCTGTCAATTGGCCAAATCCACAAACAAAAATAGCACATAGGTCTCTGGGTAAAAGCTGGCACTGGGGAAGGTGGTGCTACTCGCATGACCACAGCTACTAAGTTGAAGAGCTAATGCTTGCTGAGATACACATACTGGAAAAAAAATAGAAATTAGGCCTTAGGGTACTCTTGCCAGAAAAACCCCATGATAGAGTTGCCTTTGGGCCACCATAAGTTGGAAACTACTGGAAGGCACTCAGCAGCAGCAACAACAACAACAGCAAGAACAAAAAAATCCATGTATAATGCCCAGCACTTCACAGATGAAAACTGGGATACAGTATGTGTGGCCAAGCAACATCAGAGTGTGGTCAAGATTGCAAAAGTTATGAATGAAGAAGAACACACAAGCTAGGAGATTCTGCCCATCTCCCCTGAGTTAATTGAATGCCAACTACTTTTGCACTTTGAACTCAGCAGCAGTTGACATAAGCTGAGAACAAAAGGGGAACATGGGAGGAGGAGAAAGAAACAGGGACATTTTTAAAGCAACTTTAAAGAAAATGTGGGCTAACAAAGAATTAATTGGAACTGTTCCTGCCAGGCTGGACTAGTTGGAGGGTATAACATTAAAAAAAAAAATTAACAAATCAGTTTACAAAAAAGTCAAACAAAACACTTGTAAAATAAACAAAATGAATTTCCACTCTCCCTGCTCCCATTCTATTAAATCCTGATACCTTCGCCAATCTTGTACTATACCTAATTTTCTTCCTTTTGGTGATATCCAATTAGGTAATTTTACACTAAACCTTTCCTGGTATTCATTCCAGACTCTTATCAATGCTCTTCTAATAATATTTTTTAAATCTACATTCACCCGCACCTTCCCATACCACAATACACATATCACCCAAATCTCAGTCCATGTCCTTCTAATTCTAACATTCTAGTATTGTCCAATAAAATTCATTCCTTCAACCATGACAGGCATGCTGACTCAACATAAAGTTTCATATCTGGCATGTTTCTAAGTTATCTTTTTTCACACTTTGGCAATGAGCACTTGACCCTTATATATTCATCAAAATAACTGAAAAATAGCCAAACTCTTTAATGCAGGCGAATAAACATGGCTCTTTATTTCTAGCTGAGTAGCGAGCACAAATGAGACAGAAACAGAAAAGCAAAAAATAAATCTTAAGGGATGGGATCTAATTCTAATCCAATTTACAAATTCAAATATTTGTTCAGAGATCATGTTATTATGACGGCAATTTTTCAGGATCAGTTAGGTAATGAGGACAGTTGTGATCATGTCAAAATCCACTCTCAGTCATCAAAGGACTAGTTGTGGGGAGGGGGGGGTTAAGGATCTTCCAGCTTTTGTTGTACACCCTTCATCATTCACTTAATTTTTCAGTGGGTCTATTGTTGTTTCCATTGCTACACTGGTAAATAAACATTGTTCCCATTTTAAAAGAAGCTTTCTTGAGACTGAGGTTGTCAATGTATGTCATAACACAATTTTTAAAAATCCTAGTGCGGCAGAGAACAACACCTCCAATGAATTCAGTCAAAGCAAAACAGCAGCTGAGAGTAGCCTTGACATTTCATGGGCAGGAATCCATACCAGTAGCTCAAAAATTCCCACAGACTTTCGTGCCAGCAATAAATTGCCCTTGGTCTTTGTCCTATGATGACTTTTCTTCTGCAGTGTTGATATTTAATGGACACAATCACATTATCATGCAGCATTTGAATAGGTTCCAGTAAAAGCAATAGATTAGTTCAACATGTACACACAAGTAAAAGTGATACAATGGAAATGACTTGGCAACGTCTCATCTTTTCAGTATTTTCAGTAGAGAGCAAGCATTCTTTCTGTTTGTTGGTCAGTGGATGAAAGAAAGTGGTTTCAAGCAATGTCACTTTGAACTTTTGAACAGAGCAGATACCTATCTAAATATAGCATATGTCACCAAAGCAAGAGGGTTTTACCAAGTTAGCAGCATTGTACCATGTTTTGAATGTGACATATTTTTACACATGATTCAAGATGAATGAGATGGTATGCCTGATATTTATCTTAAAGTCTCTTGCTGCTTTTTTGCTCTTTTCATCAGAGAAAATTGATTACTGTCTATATTGTAATAGTTTGAATGTTATGATCCTGTCAGATGGGATTTTCATTGACCACCGAAAAAGTGTACTATCAGTTCATCTAAAATGTCGTATGCTGGACTGTTTCTTCTTAATAAAACATGATGTTTTTTGGCAATACATTTAAAACCCCGTGTAAACAAAATAATGCCATATGAAAAGATAAGCATGGAATAACAGAAGTGACAGAGAAATTTTCAGCACTAATGCTCTGGATGGCTGGTGGCCCAGACATAAGTTAGCTAATGGAAGAGTTCATCAATTGAGTTCCCGTCATTACCTCAGACAATAAGATCCAGCCCAAATGGCAGCAATGAAACAAGCTTGATTTTATTTTTATTTTTTAGATAAATGTTTATTATTTTCTTATTAAAGGACAATTAACTCATACAATCTGTTCTTAATATAACAACTCTTTCATATCTGTAACAAAATATAAAAAACAAAAAACACAAGTACATAAAAAAATACATCCACATTACAATACTTACATCCTTTACAACACTCAGAACTTCTTAATCCCTTCCTTCTACCAATTCATATCTGAGTTTTATTTTTCCAGTATACCCTTTTTTAATTGACCAATCAAAAGAAGTTTTGAAACTAAAATTTACTGTAGCTTCTTCTTTGTCTCATATCAAACCTTCCTTATCAATTTTGCTTATTCTAACAAGGGAGAGATGCCACCTAAAAAAAATTGTAATTTTTTTTGACATCTTGACTAACTGAATATTTTATTCTAGTGTTCCAGCATTTTTCCCATTGGCTTAATTGTATTGATTTTCCACATTTTTTGGCCCATGCAATTATGTTTTCTTTTACCAGATCTTCCTCTGTATTTATGTCTAATTTTTTTTTATATATCCTGGATAGAAGTGCAGGTTTCTGTAACCAAACTGTTTCTTTTAGATCTGTTTTTTTTTTTTTTTTGTCTCTTATTCCTATCAGGTTTTTTTAAATTGATTACGTATCTGGATCTTAATTGCTGATAAAGAAACCAGCTGCATTCCTATCCTTCTGTCCTCATTTGTTCTAAAGTTTTCATTTCATAATTACCATTGGACATCTGCAGCACATCACCATATTTTATCCAAATTTCTTTTCTCAATGGGTCCGAACTATGTGGGGATGTCCATGTTGGAATTTTGATACATATTCTTTTTTATATATATTTTCACACCTAAAATATCGAAATCTCAATTAGCTTGTGTTTTGTTGTAAAATAGAAAAGCATATAGGTTCTAAGTTCTGCAGTTTCCAATTTTAGCAATTTCTTATTTCCTAATTTCAGCCAATCATTCAACTATGTGAAAGCACAAGCTTCAAAGTACAGTTTTAGAGTTGGAACTGCAAAGCCTCCTCTATTTATTGCATTTTGCATGTATCTTTGGTTTATTCTGTGTTTCTTTCTGGCCCAGATGTAATCTGATAGTTGTTTTTCCCAGTCCTTAAGTAAATTTTCATTCTTAATTATTGGTATGGACTGGAAAAAAATTCTTGGTAAAATATTAATCTTCACTGCTGAGATTCTGCCTAATAGTGTTAAACTTAAGTCTTTATAATTATTTATATCTTTTTAAATTTCATTCCAGATTTTCTTATAATTTGTCTTTAATAAATCTGTTTTTTTATTTGTTAATGTTATTTCCGAATATCTAGCTTTTTGGTTTATATTAAATCCTGACAATTCTAAATCCTGGTTTTCTGCTTTAGTCATATTTTTTTGTGACAACATTTGTTTTTTCTTTATTTATCTTCAGATCTGATATTTATTCAGATTTCTCCAGTTGTTTTAATAGATGTTCCATACTACTTAGTGGATCTTCTAATGTTATTGCTAGGTTGTGTGCAAAGGGCCTTATTGTATATCAATCCCCCTTTATCCTAACCCCCTTAATATCACAATCTTTTTATGTATCTTAACAGTTTATCCAATGTCAATATAAATAAATAAATGTCAATATAAATAATAGAGAATTTGAGTAGAAGAGTATGACGAGAAAGGGAATAAAGTCTGAAGGTATCCACCACCATCTACACACAAAATGCTCTCTCCTTTTGTTCTCATTTATTTTTCAAAGCAAAGCTGTAGGCAAAGATGGGGGAGGATATCACCCTCACAAACCCAGTATGAATGGTAGCTTTACTTACACAAAATATGCAAATCCTGGCCATCAAATTGTCAGTTGAAAGGTCCCATCCCTTCACTTCATTTGGAAATGATTACAAAACAAAATTCTTACTTGTTAATCAAGAAGTGCTAATGGTTTCTTCTCTTTAAAAACCTTACGAAACCATCAAATAACAGATATTTTGTGTGTTTATCAAATTTTGATGAGAATTCTTTACATCACTAGCCTTGAATCTCTATACTAGGAGAAAGATGGGAGGAAAGGGAGGAGGAGAAGTCACCGAAACTTTTAGGATTTCAAGATTTCAGGATTTCATGCCTTGTAAAAAAAATTGCCCCTGCATCCAGTTGTGCCCTAAATGGTCCAGAGTCTTTCACATTTGTTTATTTAGTAATAGTGGTGAAGTGTTAGATAACTTTAGCTTTAGCTAATGTGTCAAAGAAAATTAGGGAAAATGTTGAATCTGGTAAGTAGAAACCTAACAAGGGAATGAAGATCAGAAAAAAACCTCTGTAAAAAAGGTCACATCTCCATTCGAAGTATCATCAGTGGGACTGCCTGACAGTACCTTGCTAAGAAACAAGACAAATGGATTTAAATGACTGATGTTCACCCCAACCCATAAAGGAAACTCCCAGGACTGCGGAAGGACACCCCATGGTGGCTTTAAAAGGTTTTAGTGGCTGAAAATCACAAGAAAAATGCCAGGACAGGGGAAACGTTGTATACATATCAGAGAAAAGCTACAATTCCTGCCAAATCCCAGTCCAAAAATATTGTTGTGATTATTACTTCTGAGGAAAGAATTGTGAAAAACATCTTATGCACCTTTGTAGGAGCTCTTCCTTATCTGAAGCATAGATTTGGGGGAGAGGGCCATGTTAACATCTATTCAGTATGCCAGCCAAGTGGAACAGCAAATCACAATACAATTCTGTCAAAAACAGATGTTCAACTCTTCGGGATGTTCTTTTTTAATGGAGACGATGAATTGTGAAATGAGTACTGAACCTTTTTCAAAGAGCATAAACACCTGACCTGTCTTTCTTTCTATACTCTCCAGCAATAGTACTATAAATATGACGTAATTCCACATTTAGATTTTATATATGGCATAACTTTGTAGGTTCCTAGGATCAAGCGGCATTTGCTAATATGTTGAAAACTGAACACAACAGCATCAATTTGACACTTGCCAGCCTTACATATGCATAAACACTGCTAAAATGTCTTCTTAACTAACTGCTTTCTCTTTGCAATAAAGCTATTATTCAACTATTAATTAATAATAATAATAACAATAACAATAACAATAACAATAATGCTACCAAGAAAAGGAAGTAAGAAGGTGCTAGAACTAGAAGATAAGTATTTTAGGATGTATTTCCCCAAAGAACTGAAAGGAATTTTACAAATAAAGACTTGTTTCACTGATTAGAGTAACTACCACTTTTCATAAAGAATCAGAGAGCAGAACAATTCTTCATATAAGGCATATGGTAGGAAACAGTTTCCAAAATATGGTGATATATACATCTGATATCAGTGTCAATCTCCAATCAATAGCTTACTCTTTTATCCTAACTTGGGGGGAAATTGCCCCTTTGACCTACAACTCCCAGAGTCCTCAGCCATCATTGCCAGTTTAGTCATACTAAGAATCTGCTATAGTTGGGAAGATGCATTTTACATGTCTTTTTATTATTTATAAACATGCTTATGTATCTGTTTTGATACCTAAGAGCCTGCAGAGCAACTGATAGAAAATAGCTCCAGCAATATATAGTTAAGATAATACAATTAATAGTTAAAGTGGAGCAAGATCAGTAAGGCACAATCACTCAGGCATAAAAAGACATGGGGAAAAGAAACAGAAAATCCTGTACACAGAGAGAAGAAATTTAATTCCTTTATTTACAAAAAAGGGGGAAAAAGAAAGTATTTTACAACCTAAATTATTTATTTGCATTTAGAAAAAACACTTTCCCTTTTTAGTCTATTGAACTAACTGTAATGCAAGCATAGAAATATATCTCATATTACATTAAAATAACTGTGCTGTGTAAATACCAATAAAACCACTTCATTTTTATTCAGAACATTTTTAGTGTTTGCAAACTGGTTCCTTCATCTCAAAAATGACAGATATGACACCACGTTCATTCTCATGTATAATATGAAAATATTTAAGTACAACCCATGAACAAATAAGCAATAAGAAGGTCTTTATTTTTAACATAACCATACGAACAGAAACTGGTGCATTTTTAAAGATGGCTCTTCAGCTGAATAGAATATATCAATGATGCCTCCTCTCTGCAGAAGAATATAAAAACTTGCAGTATACAAAATTATATCACTACGATTCCATTTTATGGCCATGGATGCACCCTATGGAATCCTAGGCTTTGTAGTTATAGTTTTGCTTCACAGCTGTCTTTACCATTAGTGCTGGATGTCCAGAAACTTGGCATTGCAAGGACATTTGTTAGGGCCTTTCTACTCAAACCTATTCCAGAAGAAATGGTGAGAAAGACAGTGCCTTTGAACAAGTATGCTTCTCAGCTAGTTTCTATGCATATGAACTTGGAATCTTTCACAGAGTAAGCCTTTCTGATAAGTTTGATCCCAGCCATTTCCAGTCCCTGTCCCATTTTTTTTAAAGCCTTCTGGATGTTTCTTCAAAAAAAAGACATGAGGTAGAAAAATGATAAATCCATTTCCCTTCCCACAGAATTCACCTGGTGCCTGTGGGAGGCTCTCTGACATGGCTATTCAATAGCCAATAGGGAGCGGGGGTAGCCAGACATATTGCTTTATCACACTAGGGGGCAAACAGGATTTAAATGAGAGTTTAGATTGTAAGCCTGAGGGAAGGGAACCGTCTAACTAAAAAGATTGCATGTACAGCGCTGTGTAAATTTACAGCGCTTCATAAATAAAGGTTAATAATAATAATAATAATTAAATTAGAGAAAACCAGAAAATGCCTGATGTTTATCACATGACATTTCCTGGTTTTCTTTAGTTTAACTCTCGTTTAAATCCTGTTTGCCCCCTAGTGTGACAAAGCATCCTTTGGAACCTCCTAGAGATTATCTTCCAGAGATCCCAGAGGTTTATGTTATCACTGGCGGGTTACAGACCACTGAGAAGCGGCGGTCTGGCTCCGCCTCTGCTTGCAGCGTCTGGGAACCACAGCCTTTAAACGGCGCGGCTCCCAGTCACTGCAGAGAAGGAGCACGGAAATCGCGCTCCTTCTCAGGCCCCAGAAGAGGTGCCACAAGTGCCAAAGGGTGCACTCACGTCATCACTTCTGTTGTGCGACGTGCGGACGCAGAGCGTCCGCTACCTCAAAATGGCGGCAGCCATGTGGAACAGCCGCAGCCATTTGTCACGGACTCTGTCCGTGATAGGGTAAAGGGCGTCTGGAAGAGACGCGCCTTTTTCAAAATGGGACATCCTAAGGACGTCCTTTATGGCAGTCTGTAACCCGCCTAAGTGTCCAAATATGGGGACATAGCTAGACTGTTCTCCATCTCTCTCCCTCTCCACTGGCCTCTAAAGGCTGCGGAGAGGGAGGTACTGGCAACCCATGTTTTGACTGAGTGGAGGTTGCCAGAACTACAGCAGAGTATTTCTCTAACAAGATGTCAGCCAAAGGATTGATCTCTTACAAGAAAACATCTTGTATATGTTGGAATTGCCCAATGGAAAAGAATCCCTGCTTTTTTTCATACAGATACAGAGAGAGGTAAAATCTTGTGTTCCAAACCAACATTTCTACTTAACTTTGCAAATTATTTGCTAAAGAGATAATTGAACAATTAAGAAGGAAAACACAAATATCTGTATGAGGGAAGCAATAAGAAACATATCACCATTTGCACTGTGATATATTTCAGTCTTATGACACATGAATGTGGTAAGAACATTTTGCCATATGTTCTCCGGAACACTGATTTTTAGAAATACTGCTGAAGCATGACATTTCCCCAAATTCAGCTGTAAATGTAGGGGTTCACAACCTCTCTTTTGACAAATTATTTGCAGAAAACAGCAGACTGAATCATTAAGAGAGCCTGCCAATTTGGATCTTTGGACCAAAGCAATGTTTTAATTCAATTTGCTCCTCCCACTCCTTATTTCAGGCAAAAGGATACAATATTTTAACAGCCAGCAATATTATATCTTTTCCAAGTGCTGAACTTGGAAAATTTCCATCTAATCTTATTGCTATTTACTGGAAATATCTGAGTGTAGGTGAATGCCAATGTTCTACATGTCCTATATGTGGTAGGGATAGATGAATGTCTCTCAGTCTGCACAATTCAAATGTGTAAGTATAATTATCTTTATAGTTGATTCTGTCCCCCTTACATGTCTTACGTGTTTGCTTCATTAGATTTTGTCTGTGTGAAATTATCACAGTACAACTACTGAAAACAGGCATTTGATTTGTCCATTTGGCTATGTCTAATCCAAAAGGGTAGAATGCTCAAGGCACATTTTGGTTCATTTATGGCCATTTTTGCTCACTATGTAGGCTGTGATATTAGATGGGTGGTGGCCAATTCCCTCACTCCCCTCCATCTTTGTGTTTGTTTCTAGATGCATGTTCAGTCTGAAATCATCCCATTCATCTTCTGTTTCTTCTCCAGTTATTATTTTCTATTTTATTTTCTATTTTTATATAAAAAACACACTGCAATAAGTATGCTAGTACAGTCCACCCTCAGTATCCACAGACTTGCCATCTAAGGATTCAACGATCCATGGATAGCAAGCCCGTGTGGAGGAAGTGGCAGAGGAGGAAAAGATAGGAGGAAGAGGAAAAGATGGAAGGAAGAAGAAGCAGTGGCGGCGGCAGCCCCCAGCTGCCAGCCACCCACCCACCCACCCAGCAAGGATGAGAGCCAGGAGGGAGGAAGGGAGGGAGGACAAAGACTGGTGGAAGAGGAGGAAGAGAAAGCAGAAGGAAGAGGCAGAGGAATAGATCCCCCACAGATACTGAGGGCCAACTGTATGGCAAGATTTAACGGTGCATCACTAACATCAAATAGTGTGTGTCACAAGAAACTATGCCCACAAACAAGAGAAATACATCACCCTTCTGAACCACACTAATTGAACACTACTCAGAAAATACTGTTGGTCAAGAGGAAAATTGTAGCAGTATTTGGAAGGGCCATGGCAGAAAATGGTAAGAGATAATATTAAGACTAAGATTCTTTTGGACCCTGGAATAAAGCTTGGTTATGTTGGTATTTGTACTTCAAGGAATGTCACAGAAGGTCCTCATTGCCCTTGCCTCTAACTATGCAAAACCAGCTAGAGAGGTGGGCATATTCTATTGTCATGCTTATGGGATCTAAGCCATAGGGCAAAACATTATATGGTAGAGATAGAAAAATGTAGTAGAGAGGGAAAAAACATTCAAATGCTAAAAGAAAAAAAACCACTAAAAAGGGTCCCCCCCCCTCTTTTGTCTGAAAGTCTTGACAAGGAGAACCCTCCTCAAATCCCATTCACAGTTTTTCCACAGTGCTCAAATAGACTACTCCCACCCACACCAATCTCCGACTCACATATTTTCCGTCCCTGCCCCAAGCTTGGAGTGTGAGTAGAAGTCTAGTGAGGAGATTCATAATTGTGAGTGGTATTCTGATAAGCTGGTGTACAATGAGGATGTCTGCATCATCATGAAACAGCCAACAGAGTGCTAGTGTTAAGGTCACAACCTATCAATCTTTGTTGGACTCCCCCCTTCCAGATGTTGTGAGTTGGGAGCCAGGATAGAATCCTGGAAGGCTTTTTTTATTATTATTAAAGAAGTTTTATTAAGAATTGTAACATTTAACAATACATTTAACAAAACATAATACATATAAAATAGAACACAAAACACAGCGTTTCCATTAACCCTAGTAGAAAAGAGAGAGAGAGAAAAAGGGAATAAAGAAAAAGAAAAAGAAAGAACAAAAAGAAACAGGAAAAAAGAAAAGAAGAAAGAAAGAAAAAAAAACCCAAAGAAAGAGAAAACCCCCTGTCTTTCCCATTCGTTCCTTCACTAACATCAAAAAACATCATATAATTAGACTACACATAACTAAAACAATCCTTCCGATCTCTGCATTTAAGCATTATAATTAATAATTTCTTTTGTGATCCTAATTCTTAATAGTTCTGTTTCACCGTACCTGCTACTTTATCTATAAAGTCTATTTCTAATGTACTCTAAGATCCGTATTTATTATCTTAGCTATTTTGTTTAGTATTAATGTATACATGTCTAAATTCTATATAATTAAACCATTGTTATTATATCTTAATCTTTATCAATTTTCAAATCATTTTTTAAATCCTTCAATAAAAAGTTCATTTCTTCCTTGTTGTAAAAAGATCATCACTTCTTTCCAATCTTCATAAAATTCTTCCATGTCTTCGTTGTTAAGTAGTCTTGTTAGTTTGTCCATCTCCGCTAATTCAAAGATTTTAACAATCCATTCTTCTATAGTTGGTATGTTTTGATCTTTCCAATTGCGTGCCAATATGATTCTTGCTGCAGTAATCAGATAAAAGATTATTTTACCATGTTTTTTTTCTACTGTTTTTTCCAATATATTTAACAGATATAATTCAGGTTCAAATTTGAGATTTATTTTCAATATGTTACAGATTGATTTATGAATTAACTGCCAATATTTTTTGACTTTGGGACAGGTCCACCAACTATGAAAAAAGGTGCCTTTATCTTTTTGACATTTCCAACAACTATTATCTATTCCATATATTTTGGCCATTTTTTCCGGTGTTATATACCATCTGTAGAACATCTTATAGTAATTTTCCTTTAAATTTTGGCTTCTTGTATATTTTAATCTTCTGTTCCAGGTGAACTCCCATTGTTCCAAATCAATATTGTGACCAATATTTTGTGCCCATAATATCATGTTGCTTTTGATTGTTTCATTTTCTAATTGTTTCTTCAGTAAAAATTTATATATCCTTGATAGCAGCCCTTTATTTTTAGATTTTAGAATGTTCTCAAGTTCCGAGTCTTCTATGATTGTTGAGTTGTTTTTTAAGTCTACTTTAAATTTTTCTTTTAATTGTAATTTTAGGTACCAATGTATTTTATAATTTTGATTGTTCAATTCGTCATCCGTTTTAAATCTATAATTGTTTGATTCTTTTATTAATAAATCTCTATATCTTAGCCAATTTTCTACTACCCCTTTTTCTCTCCAAAGAAAGGCTTCTTGTGGTGAAGTATCTATTGTAATTTTCTCTCCAAATTTCTTTCTGACTTTTTTCCAGACCCATAACAATGGTTTTCTGATACAATGATTGTTAAATTCTCTATCAATTTCTGCTTTATTATAGTATAAGTAGGCGTGCCATCCAAAACTTAAATTTTCTCCTTCCAATTTTAATAATTTTTGTTCTTTTAATTCTAGCCAATTTTTCACCCACGTTAGACATGCTGCTTGGTAGTAAACTTTTAGATCTGGAACCGCCAAACCTCCTCTTTCCTTGGCGTCTTGAAGGATTTTCATTCTAACTCTGGGTTTTTTTCCTAACCAAATAAACTTTGTCAGATCTCTCTGCCAATTCTGAATTAGTTTTTCTTTTATTATAATTGGTATTGTTTGGAAAAGGAATACTATTTTTGGTAAAATATTCATTTTTATACATGCTATTCTTCCTAATAAAGAGAGTTTTAAAGATTTCCAATTGTCGATATCTTTTTAAATTTGCTTCCAAAGTTTGGTATAATTATTTTTAAATAGATCTATATTATTTGTGGTAATTTCTATTCCCAAATATCTAACTTTTTTTGTTACATTATAATTAGAAATTTCCATCATCTCTTTTTCTGCAGTTTTGTTCAAATTCTTCGTCAATATATTAGTTTTACTTTTATTTATTTTAAGTCCAGATATCATTTCAAATTCTTTTAATTCATTTAGTACATGTCTGATACTTAATGTAGGGTTTTCTAGGAAGATAGCTAAATCATCTGCAAAGGCCAATGATTTGAATTCGATCCCTTTATTATTAACACCTTTAATTTCCTTGTTCTGTCCTAATTTTCTAATTAATATTTCCATGACCATAATAAATAATAGAGGAGATAAAGGACATCCTTGTCTTGTGCCTTGTTTTATTTTTACAACTTTAGTTTTTTTCTCTATTTATAATCAAGTATGCTTCTTGTTCTTTGTAAATGGCCTTTATCCAATTCATAAATTTATTTTTAATTCCTACCTTTTTTAGAATTTCAAAAATCATATTCCAATTAACTTTATTGAATGCTTTTTCCATATCAATTAGTATAATAGCTAATTCCCTATCTTTTTTGTCTTTAAATAGTTCAATAATATCTATCATGGTTCTTATATTTTTCTTCAAGTATCTTTGGGGTAAAGGCTTTAGATTTTTGATCTTTACCTCCTCCCCCGATGACATTGGGACAGGTACAGGGTGACCCTAGCAGAGGATCTCTGTAGCTGCATATTCTTTCCCTCCACTCCACCAGAGTTTTCAAAACTACAGAGTTTTCAAAAATGTCTGGCAGCCAGGAGAAACTTGATAAAATTATTTGTGTCCCCCTTGTGGGAATGAATAATTTACCACAGCGTATCCCTGAAAATTACTTTACACAATACTCCTTTTGGAAACGCCCTCAGATAGCTTCAGAAGAGAAGATCCTTCAGAATATCTCCTTCAAAGTTCAGGAAGGGCAAGAATGTTGTGATACTATTTATTGGCCATAGTCTTGCTGAGAGGCCGCATGAAGGCAAACTTGAACAAGGAGAATAGTTTCAGCTGTCTAAAAGTATTAGTGAGACAGAAATACTTGCACTTATATAATCCACTATGGGTTCAGCATAAAGTGAACATGAGTTCCCTTCAACCATTGCCCAAAGCCAGTGAACAGTTGCCGAAGATTATTAAGTTACAAATTGATTTAAATGAAATTCAGATGGTATAAATAGCCAGTAAGCTGCCTTAAGTGGTTTGAAGAATTAAATAAACTTACATCTCTTCAGTGTTACTTATGTTGGGTGGGTTCCAGAAAGGCTAAGTTTTGTTCATACAGTCTTCTTGCGTATTTCCCCCCCCCACACACACACTCCACTCCTCAAAAAGCTACTCCAGAGAGTTGAGTACATACTGTCCACTTTAGCATGGGACTTTCTTTATCCTGCCCATGGTCATATGGTCTTTGTAAACAACTGATATATCAACTTCTGTTATCTTGTATTTGATCATGTGTAGCTGTTGATTCATTTCTGTATCTGATATGTCTGATTGTTATATTGTAAAGAAGGTTCACAGATATACTTGTTCTTAGACTGAGCATTCTTTGTTATTAAATAGTTATATGACCAAGTTTGGCAAGCAAGGAGCAGCCAATGGAAGATTGCTATCAAATGTGGACTGAAAATCTATTGTTAAACTCATTTCCTGCAACCTTTAACATCAATGTCAAATCTAGTGGAACAGAATTTAAAAATTAAGGGGTTAGGGTATTGATGCATCTATTACATTTTCTGCCATAAAGGTGATCCAAAAGCCTCCTTAGAGAAAAAGATCATGACTCAAATCTTATTATTGTCCCAACCAGAGTTGGCATAGTGGCTTGAGTGTTGGACTAGGAATCTTGGAGACCTGCTTGGCCATGGAAAACCACTGGGTGAAGTTCAGCAAGTCACACTCGCTTAGCATCAGAGGAAGGCAATAGCAAACCCCTCTGAACCAATCTCACCAAGAAATTCCATGATAGGTTGCCATAAATCAGAAGACTTGAAGGCATGCAACAACGATTACAACTACAACTACAAGAGTAGATTCATTGAATTAATGGGATTTATCTATGGTTGACTCACCATTCAGCAGTTGATTCAGAGTATCTACTCCATTTGGGACTAACCAACAGGAATACTTACTACTGAAATATACAATATAGAGATTGAGCCTAACTATGGCTATTTGTCATGATGACTATATCTTACCTTCAATATGGGTGAGGGACATACTAGGTGATAAGGAAGATGCTATTCCCTTATGTTCAGGAAGATGCTATTGCCTCATGCAGTAGCAGGTAATATATCCCAGTTAGAGGAATTGGAAATACACTCTGGGTCTTAGTGCAGAATTTAAAGAAGCGACCCAATGTGTTGAACCCTAGCCTCAAAATAAATTCAGCACCTTGGATAACTCCTGGACACTCTGAACTGAATCTGAATTCACCACCCAGCTAACAGGGAAGCTATTACCAGCACAGCCCTCACATCCCACCTGAAGGCTTGTCACAGGCATCTGGGTGACCACTGTAGAAGCAAAATGGTGGACTAAAATAGCTCCTTGGTTTAATGTAGCACTTCTTGTGTTATGTTTTTATTAAAAAACTGGAGCCATCCTTTGAGTGAATGTTGAATCTACATTAAATTCACCATTTTTCACCAATGCTTTTAACTCTATGTTCACATTTATCCTAAAGAAGCAGTTTTCCTTATTGCAATGCTTCTGTCTATTGATATAAAGAAAAGAATCATATGTATATTGACTTGAAGGTAAATCACACTGTGCTGCCATGGCTCCATCCTATGAAATCCTGGGGTTTTTAGTTTGTTGTGGCACCAAAGCTCTCTGATGGAGAAGGCTAAATATTTCACAAAACTACAAATTCCAGAATTCCATAGCATTGAGCCATGGCAGCTAAAGTGGTGTCAAATTGCATTAATTCTGTGGTGGAGATGTGTCAGTGGAACTTAGTACCAAGTAAATGTGTATACGTTTTTACTTTTAACCCTACATTATGTTTTCAATATCTGCACTATTGCATTTAATCAAGCCATCTGTATTGTTTCTGTATTTTAATCATTTTGTTTCAAATCATCTCAGGCAAGTTTACCAAATATTGTGACTTCAGCATATTTGCCAAAGCTGAATGTGTGTGCATGAAATTAGCTATTGGGCTAAACTGATTTCAGATTACAAATCACACACAGGAGGAAACTGAAGTAGTGACTCTATATACAATGAGATGTAATTCTGTGTAATTATACAGAGGATTGTGCTAGGAGTGAAATGTTCACATGTAATGAGTGCAGGTTTGTGCAGCTTTAAGTGTACAAAACTAGCATGATATCCTAAAAAATGTAAGTAAAAATTCATGTATTATACCATTCAGGATCTAGATTACATGAAGCAACTGAGGGTATGATTTTATGGGGACCTCATAGATATGGGAATGGGAATATTTCAACAAAGTCCATGGGTTTGTAATATTTGAGGCTGGGAATTTGGAAAAGATCATGCATGTCTCACAGATGATGTGAGAGCAATTACAAAACAGTATTTTGCTATTTTCCCTTTTATCATTGATTCTGCTTTGATCTGCAAATAGTTCCCATGCTTACCTCTAAGAGATTCCTTAATATTCACTCTGTAGCATATTAAAATTCAGCTTCCCTATTTCCTTTCCTCCTTTCATCTCTTTGTTTAGGTTACTTATGGCTGTTTGAACAGTTTACATTTACCTGAGTAAATCTCATAATTATTACTTTGCCTCAATAAGTAAATATTTGTGGTTTTTAAAAAATATATATATTGTATTTTAGGTTTTTGTGAGTTAAAATTTCTAGTTTTAATATTTATTAGCTTTTCTGAATTTTAAATAGTACTGGAAATACATTTCATTTAACTAAAAATAACATAAAATGCCTTATGTATACATATTCATAGCCTATACTTATATCACTGTTGAGTATTGAGGCCAATTATTTTGCAGCATTTTGCAGCCATAGATTAACTCTTGTAGAGATGAGCTATGGATAATGTGAAATGTTTCATGCCAGTGGTTACTACATACATTTTGTTTACAAATAATCTAGTGAACTACAGATTGCTCAGAATCCAGCCATAGCCTCATATGTGAGTTGCATATTTATCCTCTATGACAAACATGCTTGTATGAATGACCCAACAACTCCAGAAATACTATGAACAAAATATCTCAATGGAATTTGCCTTTATGGTACTTTTTTATAACCTGGTAATGAAACCAAAAGGAAACTTCGATTAATTAAATTACTGCATTTGATACAGTCTGTTGTTTAATTACCAATTTGGTGGATAATACAAACAGGAAAGTACCATTTTACCGAGGTCCTGCTTGTGGACTTTCCTGTCTAACATTCTCTTCCCATAATGGTTAGACAGTGTGATCTGATCATAGCCTGAATGCAGGCAGCAGATGGGGGGGGGCAGTTTTGAACTCCCCAGGCGGACTATACAGGAGATTTTCTTCTCCATGTCTGCCATGTCTGCTTAAATCACAGTAAACTCTTGGGCACAGTCCATCTGAAATTAAGCATTGTTGTTGTTGTTGTTGTTGTTGTGTGCCTTCAAGTCATTTCTGACTGATGGCAGCCCTAAGGTGATCCTATCATGGGGTTTGCTTGGCAAGATTTCAGGGGAAGCTTGTCATTACCTTCCCTTGAGGCTGAGAGAGTGTGGCTTGCCCAAGGACACCCAATGAGTTTCATGGCCGAGCTGAGAATCAAACTCTGATTTCCAGAGCTGTAATCCAACACTCAAACCACAAACTACACCATGCTGGCTCTCATAAGATCCATATCACTGTACTTTACATAATTGTTAAGTGTTCATCCCCAGGGGATTCATGGATTCATAATCTTAATTTCTTTTTTCACTTATTTTTGTATGGCCAAAATATGTATGCATTTAAGTTTCTTTTCATAAGGACTGCAACATGTTCAAAAAAATGAAGTGCTGTTCCCATGGTCCAAGAAGCACAGAGGGGTTGAGGGCTGCAAAAGTTGTGGTGCCCTAGAAGCCACATTTTAGCCACATTTAGCATACTGGCTTAGTTGCTACTGACCACAAACACCAGAATTTCTGGCTAGATTATCGCATTGCACTCTTACAGTGCTGCTATTCCATGTTAACTGCTCTGGCTGCCTCCTGTTGCATGCAGGGGTTTGCAGTTGAAGGAGTGGCATTTGGAATTCTGAGCCAGAGAGCCCTTAGGCCTCACTGAACTACAAGCTTCAGAATGCAACAGAAGGCAGTCAGAGCAGTAAAAGTTGAATAGCAGCACAATAAGAGTGTAGTGTGTCTAAATTAAAGTGTCTCTTCCTCCTCCTTAGGAGTGTGTGTGTGTGTGTGTGTGTGTGTGTGTGTGTGTGTGTGTGTATCCTCCCTTTCCTTAAAGAATGCACAAATAGCTCTACTCTCCACATGATCATCACAGGAATCCTGTGAGGAAATTCAGGCTGGGAAAATATAACCAGACCCAGCTCAGTTTCATTGCTTAGTGAGGACTTGAACCTAGACCCCTCCCCCCCCCCCAAAAAAAAGTCCTAGCCCAACATTCTAACCACTACACCACTCCGTTTTGCACCAGATACTTCAAAATGTAAGACTATGTAGAGAATTGACAGAGTCATCACCAGCCCAGTGCCCTCTTCTTTTGATAGCAGTAGCTGGTAGACACACACACACACACACACACACACACACACACACATGATTCTTTGCTACTGGCTCATATTACCTGCCATAATGAAAGTAATTTGAGAGCAAATCAATTACGAAAACAATTGAAGTGCAGAAATGCAGGGAAGTGGGCAGCAAAGTGGTTTTTCAAGCACTCTGGAGCATGTGGCCAGCCAGCCACCACTTACTCTCTCTTTGAAGTACCTAAATATGAACTGGTCTGTGACAAGGAGTCTTTCAACCCTCAGACCTGGTAGATAATTAAAAGGTTCCAAGTGCTCAAAGACCATCAGCAACAATTTGGCCCAACCTCTGTTACAGCTTAGAGATAGCCACAGTTAAAATATCTGCTCACTGTTACTGCATGTGATTCAGTCTTTTCCCTCTTCTTTTAAGTGTTTAGTATTGCACATATGTAGGGGAGGTTGGAAGATGTTTAGATATACAGTGATATATTAATATTTAAATAAATAAGTACACTTCCCCACAAGTTTTACTAAATTCATCATTCTGCCCCCAACCCACCTCCACTGTGCATAATGCCAATGGAGAATTCTTTTTCACTCTGATGTTTATCACACTATGCTCTTAAAGAGCTACTATTCCAGTGTGACTCCTCTAGCAGCCTCCTGTTGCATGCTGGGATTGGCAGTTTTAAGGAGCTGAACTTCTCTGCCTGAGAATTCTAAATACCCCTCCTTAAAACTGCCAATCCCAGCATGCAACAGGAGGCAGCTAGAGGAGTCACACTGGAATAGTACCTCTTTAAGAGCTCGTCTGATAAACACCTCTGTCTTTAGGAAAGCAAGCAGGTTAGTTGTCCTGGTCTTGATTAGTGTCCCACAGCTACACAGGAGAAAGAAGAAAATGGTTGAACTACATTAAGTATTTGGCATTTTTATGTATTGTAGTCTCCTGAGAAGCATTTGGGCCAGATGTACACTTAGAAGGATTATTGTTCTGGTGGCTCCCATGTCAATGGAATGGTGAAATCACTCTGGGTTTTAGTTCAAACTTTATAGGAACTATCCATGATGCTGGACCAACTTTTCAGACTGGTTTAAGCACTTTGGATAGATTCTTTAAAGTTCACACTATAATTCAAAGCAGATTCACACACACACATACACATACACACACACACACACACTGACGTTAAAAATGTTTTACAAGTTGCTGATCCAGAAAAATCTGCCCACCATTGAGAAACAGCTTGTAACAAGAACACCAGAGAGAGAGAGAGAGAGAGAGAGACTCAGTGGATTATGATACTTTGTAATGTCAAAATACTATCTACTGAACTGTCAGCAGCTGATATAGAGGACAACTTTGAAATGTTTTCCATGATCTGTGCACTTGGCCACATTCCCATTCTCTGGGAATTACCCTGTCATAGAATCGCTGCTTGGTTCCACAAAACAGGTCCAATGGCTACAAGATTAATGGTGTTTCAATGGACTGAAGGTGGACTTAATAATACTGTGCCTCTTTCAGCTGATGAGCAGTTGACATTCTGTAGAAAAGCTGCACTACAGAAATGTAGAGATTTAACAGTCTCTTTTCTTTTGGTTAAGGATCAGTGGGCATGAGAGGTGTCATTCTTTGTTGCTCTTTCTTTTTCTGCTGACATTTCTCTCAATGCTGCAACCTCATGTTTGGGTCTCAGTCTGAGTGTGCAGCCAATTTAGCCTTATATTTCCCAAACATAACACAAGTTATCTAATACTCAGGCCAAGTAAAGTCCCTTGGACAGACAAAAATGAGACAAAATGTAGGCAGATAGTGTGCACCATGGAAGGAAAAGCTGGTAGCCTTTCTCAGTTACAAGATGTCCCAACTGAATGAAGGCAACTGATCCAGCAGTTTCATGACAGATCTCAATGGTTACAGAATAGACCTAGCCTTCAGCCAAACCGGGAGGCAATAGGAAAGGAAATGCAACATTAATGCTGTTATTGTGTACCTTCAAGTAATTTCCAATTTATGGCAATGCAAAGATAAATCTATCACAGGGTTTTCTTGGGAAGATTGTTCAGATAGTATTTGACAATGACTTTCTCTAAGGCTGAGAGAGTATGACTTGAACAACATTACCCACTGGGTCTCCATGGCTGAGTAAGAATTCAAACCCTGGTCTTCTGGAGTCCGAAGTCTGACATTTGAACCACTACACTTGGTGGCTTAGGACATTGGTGCCCTACCATGTCTTCAGTCCTGAGGGCTGCTTCCCTCTTGCACGTGCAACTGTAGTTCTGCCGTTTTAATGACTAAACAATCTATTCTCCAGCAAATGTCTCAGTAGCTCAGTAGCTGAAGGAATAACAAATTAGATTCTACTGGTGCCGTGTCCCAATGGAACAGTCTTCTTCGAACTGATAGTTTACTTGAATGTTGCACAATATTGAAGAAAAAATATAATTTGAAGCTGTGCAATGTTTCTTTCCTGTCAGTTGTTTTTGAATCAAATAAAATCAGCTTTCTAGAAGAAAAAGTCCAGACATAAATAGCAGTTAAATTCAGGGAAACTAAGGAAGCCCAAGGAGCTAAGTAACAATGACAAAGAATGCCAACATAATTCTGGAAGACAGCAAGCTGAGAAAAGTAACAAGCTTGTTACAACTGTAAAAATGTGCAAAGATAAATGGGAGACGCAAACACTATGGGGAGTCCTGTCAGATGTGGGCCTTAGGCAGGTACAAAGCCAGGAGATACAAAGCCTTGGGATTGCAGCCTGAAGGGAAATGCAGAGAAGAAAGAGAGCACATACTTCTTTGGGCCAAGACATTGAATAAACTGATCTGCTTTGATTAGACCTCATCTGGAATCTTGTGTCCAGTTCTGGGCACCACAGGTCAAGAAGGAGATCAACAAGCTGGAATGTGTCCAGAGAAAGGCAACTTGAATGATCACACATTTGGAAACCAACATCTTTGTCACACGAGGCAGATACATCAGATTTATAGCAGAAAGTCTTCAAAAACCACACCATTTTTTAAAACTATTCACAATTCAAAGCTCATTCTACTCAAAATTCATACGCAGTTCTTTTGCACAGAAAACAGCATGTTTGTGCAAGGAACAGAATTCTCTGTGTGCAAAGCTATATTACAATGCAGAAATATCAATTCCTGTACAGAAAATGTTTTCTATACAAATCACCCATACAAATTTAATACATAGAATAAATCCTCAATTACAGCAGTTTCTGCACAGAAGACAGCACATTCTGTGCAAGAATTAATATTTCTACCTAGAAGTATAATTTTCCTCACAGAAAATACTGTTTCCTGCTCCAAACATGCTTTTTCTGGACAAAACAACCACATGCAAATTTTGTGCAGAATAAGTTCCAAACTGTAAAGATTCTCATGAGTCCAAGATTTTTCTTGCCAGTGTTTCTCAATACTCAAAAACAGGTGTGTGTTGTTGGTTGTTTTGTCGTGTGTTTTTTTACCATTTTTCAAAACTTTTAAATATTTTTACATCCCTAGATTGCACTTAAGCATTGGCCTCAGCAAGACTAGCTTAAAAATAGATATTTATAGGAGGGAACTGAATAAAATGCCAAGTTCTTACTGGCAGGCTGAAAGCTCCTATACCCTTCACAGTTATATTTTTGGCAGAAATTAAGCAAATTTGTCACATGTAGTTTTTAAACACATAGGAACTGTGTCACTGGCAGCTGGCCTTCCATATCTACAGATTCATGTATCCACAGTGTGAAAATATTTCAAATATATAAATTCTAAAAAGCAAACATTTACTTTGCCATTTTATATAACGGATATCATTTTAATATCCATTATATTTAATGAGATTGAACATCCATTTTGGCATCCAAAAGGGATCCTGGAACCAAATCTCAGTGGATACCAAGGGCCCACTTGTATCGACCATGAAACTATATGTAGAGAGTGGAAGACAAATCAGTAAGCTAAGCAGAAATTCTGGATAAGGAACTTCTATGAGGATGGTTTTTGTTGTGACATCATTATTAAAAAGTAAGTGGTGTGCTGCCTTGGCCCTCCAGTTTGGTGGGATGAGACTATTTCATATCATATGTACATTGTTATTTTAATACGTGTCCAGGGAGCCTTAGGTCTTCCCTGCTATATCATCTCCATTATGTCCTATACCGTATATAAGTCAAGAAATTTATGCCCAAAATTGACCCCAAAATCCCAAGTCAACTTATTTATGGGTCAGTATGGTAATGTGATAACAGCTCTTTCAGATTTGGCCATGCAGTCGGCAGAGCAGTTTATTTCTCTCTTGTGCCAAGCAGAAAGAATCCTGATTGCTTTTAAACAAACAGAATCCCTCTCCCACCTGCTGTCTAAGGAATGAAGGATGAAATGAAAGCTGAAATGCTAAAGCAAAAAGCATCAGTTAGAGTCTCTCTTGCCACATTCACACACAGGCACAGTGAAGAAGCCTCCAGGTTTTACCCTTGACTTATCCATGAGTCATGGCAAAACCCACAATTCTGGCCCCCAAAACCTGCCCTTGACTTATATATGACTTATATATATGACTTATAGGAAAGTATATATGGTACAGTAGGCCCTTGGTATACAAAAGGTATCCTTCCGGACTCCCCCCCCACGCATACCAAAATCCACGTATGCTCAAGTCTGATTGTCCCCAATGATGGCACGCGTGCACACACGCTGCCATTGGGGACAAAAGTCCCTCTCCTCCCCACCTCTTTCCCTCCCTTCTTCCTTCCTTAATTCCCTCCCTGCCTCCCACCCTCATTCTTTCCTTCCCTACTTACCCCCTCCTCGCCACCACCACTGCAGGAAAGGTCGGGTGGTGGTGTTGGAGGCCAAGAGGCCTCCAGGCCACCACCCGGGCCTTCCACGATGATGGCAGAGGTGGCAGTGGCGGTGGCAAGGAGGCGAAGCAGCAGTGCCAGAGGCCTCCTCACCGCCTCGGCCTCCACGCCACTGCTGCCACCACCACCACCGCCATGGAAGGGCCAGGTGGCAGCCCAGAGGCCTCTTGGCCTCCAACACCACCACCTGGCCTTTCCCATGGCAGTGGCGGTGAGGAGGCAGGATTGCAATGCTGGAGGCCTTGAAAGCCTCTGGCGCTGCTGCTCCACCCCCTCACCAACACTGCCGCTGCTGCGGAAAAGCTGGCTGATGGTATTGGAGGCCCAGAATCCTCCAGGCTTCCCCCCGGCCCTTCCGCAGTGGCAGCAGTGGCGGTGAGCAGGCCTAAGCTGAACACCGCCACCCGGCCTCCACGCTGCCGCCGCTGTGGAAGGGCCAGGTGACAGTGCTGGAGGCCTCTTGGCCTCCAAACCACCAACCGGCCCTTCTGCGGTGGTGGCGAGGAGGCAGAGCAGCTGCACCAACCCAGAGACCTTCAAGACTTCCAGCACCACCACCTAGCCTCCTCACTGCCACCACCATGGGAAATACTGGGTGATGATGTTGGAGGCCAAGAGGCCTCTGGGCCTCCACCCAGCTCTTCCATGGCAGCAGTGGTGGTGGGAAGGAGGCCGAGGCGGCCCCTGGCCTCCTCGTCACTACCACTGCCACCACTGCCGCCGCCGCCATGGCTGCCGCCGCCACTACCACTGCCACCGCTGCGGAAGGGCCAGGTGGCGGCCTAGAGGCCTGTTGGCCTCCAACACCACCACCCAGCCTTTCCCGCGGTGGTGGTGGCGAGGAAGCCAAGGCGGCGGTGGCGGCAAGGAGGAGGTAAATAGGGAGGGAAGGAATGAGAGAGGGAGGCAGGGAGGGAATTAAGGAAGGAAGAAGGGAGGGAAAGAGGAGGGGAGAAGAGGGACTTTTGTCCCCAATGGCAGCATGTGTGCATGTGCGCTGTCATTGGGGACAATATGGGTTTGCCATCTGCAGATGCTCAAATCCGCGCACGGCAAAACCACGTATAAGGAGGGCCCACTGTAGTTATTTCACATCAAAATTAATGTAAAACCTCTGGTGTAATTCAAGCCAGCAGGTTACTGTGACCTAACCCTTTTGTAATTTCACAGTATATTTATCAGCCTCCATGCAATATATACATATTGTTCATTTACATCTTTCACTAAAGTAAATTTATTTAGATCCCTTTACAGCCTTAATAATTCTAGTGAGGGTCTGCACATGGCTTTAGCAGAAATCTAATTAAATCAAGAGGGGCTTCCTCTTTCTATCCAATTATTGAGCGTCTGATAGATATAATGATAACAGCTGCAAGAACATTGAGTGTTGAGGAGGTTAAGTCTGAAAAATTATGAAGCTCATTAGAATCCAAGAGTGAAATTATTTGTGTGACCCACACAGATAGTCCTTTGAAGCTGGATGAAATCATTCCAAGGCTGTGCACAGACTATAATTTTAAGAGAGCAAAATTAGAAATTTTGCCTTTCATGCCACCAAGACACTCACCTTGATCTGACATCTGGAGTGTTGGAACACTTGTACAAAAGTCAGAACATTGGAAGGGGGAATGCTTGTTCAAAAATAATGCCACAACCATATCTGGTGAGGGCTTCTTTTCTGGAGCTGGACTCCTCAGGGATATTATTTATTTTTTTATGTACATATTCATTTACTTATAGGATTTAAAAAAAATTCTCTTAATGGGTAGCAAATATCTATTTTATTCCAGGCATAATCCTTGAATAGTTACACGCACATGCACACACACATGATAGATAGCATAACCTCCAACTGTTCTGTTTTGTCAGGAACAGTCCCAATTAATCTTCCATTGTCCTACTTTTAACTACCTTTAAAATGTCCTAATTTCTCTCCCCTCTTCACTTTTCACCTTTGTCTTTAGCTTACTTCAGCTGCTGCCAACTGAGTGGAAAATGCAAAAACAGTTTGCACCCAGTTAAGTCATTAAGGAGAGGGGAGAGAAGGAGCAGAATCTTGTCTTTGCCTGTAGTCTCAGGAAAAAGCAAACTGCTGCAGCCTCTCCTAGCTTGTATGTTTTTCCAGATTCATCACTTTTGCCATGTTGACCACACTCTAATGTTGCTTGGCCACAGATCTCCCCCTCTCTGCAGGGCCCCAGGGATGGCAGCGGGCCCCCGCAGAGGCCCCCTGCCGCCCCTGGGAGCCCTCCTGCAGGCCCCAGGGATGGCAGAGGGCCCGCAGAGGCCCCCTGCCACCCTGGGAGCCCTAAAGCAGGGCCCCTGAGAACGGCAGCGGGCCTCCCAGAGGCCACCTGCCGCCTTGGGAGCCCTCCTGCAGGGCCCAGGGACGGCAGCGGGCCTGCAGAGGCCCCCTGCCGCCCTGGGAGCTGCCTGGAGGGTCCCCGAGACGGTAGCGGCCTCTAGAGGCCGCCGCCGTTGCCACCGCTTCTGCGGCGGCCGCTCGGCTCCGCCATTTTGGGCGGCAAAATGGCGGGGCGCCCATAGCCCCAGAGGCCGCTATGGGCGCCGCATTTTTTCGCCCAAAATGGCGGCGCCCAGAGCGCAAAAAGCCGCGACGGCGCGGCGGCGGCGGCGGCCGCGCAGAGCAGCGGGGGGGCGGCGGCCAGCCGCGGCCGCTTCCGGGCGGGCCGGAGGTTGCCGACCCCTGGATTATAAGCAAACAGGGCCAAAGAAACATGGGAGGGGTGAGCATACACTGTGAAACTGATACAGCCTGTTTGATTTAATATTCCTTATTAATTATAAAATACTTTGAATATATTTATAAAAGAAGCATCAGGTGGTAAAAAAAGCTTTTTTTTTTAAGTCTCCACTTCTTACTGATTAGCTGCTGACATTGGAAAATGGAAGAAAGCTTAATGAGCAATTAGGGAAATGCAGTGTGCATGCTTTGAAGCTTTCTTTTCTTTTTTCTTTCTTTTTCTTTCCCCTCCCCTCCCCGATTTCAAAGATGAAACCAGGCCATGTG
>NC_056524.1:74831545-74840284 GCF_019175285.1 Sceloporus undulatus
GGGCAGAATCTTATTGTGGAAATTGTGTAGCAGCAAAGACAGAAAGTCTTTGCTGCTACACATTTTTTGCAACTCAGGTTTGATTACACACCAAAGAAAAGGTGTGTTGTGCTTTATACCTGAATTTGCAAACATTTTAGAAGTTACCCTGCTGATGGGTCTTATCACATCGCACAATTAAACTGCAGTTGCTCTGTATTAGCCCCATATTTATCTGGAGCTTATCACATAACATCCTGGCTCTCCTGGTGTTGCATCCTGTTGTTCCACTGTTAGATCTCTAGGAAATCAATTCTTTTCCTGCTTGAAATAATCTGTTAATAACTCCTCATCCAGCTGTGTTTTAGTAACTGCTTTGGTCATGAATGTTTCATTCTACCTCATTGTGACACTGGAAGCATAGAGGGTATGGTGTGGGCGTGGTTTCATTGCTCTTCCCTTGCAGGTTCCCTAGGGTTCTCTACCAGGGAAACCCCAGATTATTTCCAGTGACTGGGCTGGAAAAGAGAACCATTCCCTATAGTGAGATTTTTTTAAAAAAACATTGTTTTATTATATTTTTAAAACAGGTGGAGGAACACAATAGCTCAATTCAGAGGTAATCCTATTAAGGAAACCACAATGGTTCATGAAAAGTCTACAAAGTAAATAAAGAGTAAATGTAAAAAGTTTAAAGAGCAATATGTAGAAGAAGAACTGGGCAAGTGTTGATTTATGGGAGGAAAGCCCTGGGGAAAATGGTTGATGTAGTGTGGTATGTGTTCATCTTCCTGATATGGGTGAGTAATGTGGGTGATTCCATAGTAGCATCATTACATAATTTTGTAATTGTGCAATTATTGCTTCCCACTCAGAGCAAGAGATGGAACAAACAGTGTGGTTTAAATGATATTGTCATATTTCAAATATGAGAAAACAAACACATGAAGTAACACCACTGAACTGCAAATGTAGCTATGGTGTGGAAGAGTGCACTATTATTCCACTACCTTTCTGTGTACAGGAGAAGCGGTTTTCAAGCAGAACAACCTGAGATAACTGAATGGTATGATGAGCAACAATGCCAGTGCAGATACAGTCCATCATTATTACACATTGTTGCAGAGGATGAGGCTCTGTCTGAGAAAGTGTGGCCTATGCCCCCCTTGCAAAACGAACCAGCTATACTGTACCCCATTTGCTGGGGGATGAGGATTGATAGTATACAATAACTCTGTAATGTAGTTCATTGTTATTGTCCAGTCACCTGGCACATTAGCGTTGTTCTGTTTTTGTTATTTTAAGAAAAATGAGAAACACCTTGTGGTTTGGACTTGCAATATTTTGTTTGATCTTGAAACATTTGGCTTATTGGTTCACTTATGTTTTGTTTTTTGGACCTCAGACTGATGCATCTAGGTTGTGCTGCATATGCCTATATCTTTTAGTTGGTACGAATGTAGCAAAGAATGTCAGGGATGATGGGAGTTGTAGCTCTTCACCTCTGGCTCTAACTCACCACCTTGTTATGCAGCGGTGCTGACCAGCTTTGGTCAGTGGTTAATGCTTTTCTTCCAAAGCAGCAGAGTTTCAGAGAATAGGCTGAAGACCCTGACAAACTCTCCAAGCCTTCTCACTCTTCTTCCTCAGAAGTCTCCAAACTTCTCCAGGATCCTGCTGGCTCTTGTATCTTCACTGAAGACACCAGACAACTCAGTAGTCTTATATAAAAGATCTACTTTATTCTACTATATACAAATACTCTATGCCCTCACAATCTCTATAATCTCCAATATCTCCAAAACACTCCAACTATCCACAACTACCCACAAAATACATTGGCAAACATTGCTATTATTATAGCCATTTGTTAATCACCACCCACTAGTCAGATTCCACTCAGTGGGCATGTACATTCATTCTGATTGGTTCACATAGTTCAACCCATACTTAAGAATTTCATCATCTCACCTTGTACACTTAATGAATCTCAGGTGTTTCCAATTGTACATTCTATAATTCTGTCCTTGACATTCAAGACTTCTAAATTACATTAGCTTTTTCACCTGTGCAGCTTCTTAATTGCTCTTGCTTAGTCATTGTGACTTTCACATACATGTTTTATTTCTATTACTGTATATCCCATGTTGCATTTTCCTTAACAAAGAACTCCATTTTAATGTTGGATGAAACAAAACATTGCCACATCACTTTTGAAATTTTGAAGAGACATAACAGTAGAGCAATTTGAAGAAATTAAAGGAATATGTATTGTTCAAAGTGTAATGTGTGTTCTGTGCACTTAGGTTTCGACATTTGGCAGGACACTTGTAGCGATGTTAGGATTGGGGGTGCAGTTAACTCTAGCATTGAAAACATGTTCTGGAATGTTTTCCAGCTATGCTAAGCAGAGGCTGGAGGTACCCCAGGGCCTGTGAAAGAATGGAGAGAATGCAGTTCCCACCACTATGCTTGATTTCAGTCTTTCATGAGCTCAACACTGGATGTAGCCTTGTACTTACATAATTATATTTGTATGTGAACTGTTCACACACATACCATCACCCCCAAAATGTGCAGAGAACTATGAACCAGGTTCTTTATTCTATTACTTAATTTGTTGTGCAGTACATTCCCCCTTCTGTAGTCTCTCCTGGTGATACACTAACATACCCACCAACATTTCAAAGATGAAAACAGAGACATCAGTGTGGTCAAAAGGAGAAGGACAGATAACAAAAAGGCAAAAGTTATTAATGAAGAAGAAAACACAAGAATTGATCTGTAAAGTACATTGGGTAGAGGAGGTAAGTATGAACACAGAATCCATGCAGAGACCATGGATCTGGGACAAAGATGTCATTTTGATCAGGGTCTGATGATGACAATTTGTTTTAACAATAATACATTATATAATATGTTGGCTGAGCTCCTGCATGAGGAGACATATGTCTAGTATGTAGCTACATCCCCTTGAGCTACCTCCTCAAACTCACATTTTAAGTGATGCACACTCCCTCAAACATGGCCAGATCCATGGTCACTGCATGAATTCTGTGTTCATACCCACCTACTCTACCCAATGTACTTTGCAGATCAATTCAAATTCCAGTTTCCCTGCAACACTAACATAACATTAATGCCAATCAAAGTCTCTGAAATTATTGTTATTGTTAGGGTGGGGATGAAGGTAGTTGTGTGGGAATGGACAACACTTTTAGTTCCAGGGCATAAACGGGACTGAGCTTTTTTAAAAATGAAAAAAAAATCATCCTTGTCATTAAGAAATCCCTGCATTCCAGTGGCCTTCTGGGATGTCGCTGTTAGGCTATAATCCTATATAAATTTATCTAGGAGTAAGTCCTACTGAATTCACTTGGGCACACTTCTGACTAGATATATGTAAGATGATATTAATGTAGATAGAATATTTCTCGGTGTGGGGGCGGGGCTGGGGGGGTCTCTCAGAGTTGATACAGTGTAAATCTCTCCCAGTGCTGGATGACTGTTTACAGTTTCTTTCTTATGGTATTGTGTTGCCGTGGCATTCCCAGATGTGTGTGCACACACAGACATATACACAGAAGGAGGGAGGGTAAATCAAAAGGAAGACGGTGGGAAAAAGCAGCAAAACTAAACCTTGAAGTATAAAGTTGATTCAAATCTCAAAAATAGCTAATTAAGTGCCAGGCTACACAATGAAAATTATCCTGCTGGAACGTGTGTAGAATGTGATCTGCTTGTACGCTATCTGAATGCAGGCCTGAAACACACGGGCCAAATGATGCAGATTCTGGCCACATTTGGGGTGTAGCATTCAGATGATGCGTGCCCCGAATGCGGCCGGAAGCTATGCCAAGCCCACATCATCCAGAAAGAACCAGACCAAAATCTCAAAAGTCTTCTCAACATCTGAAGAACGAGCTGTCACACTTTTTACTGTGTTATACAGAAGAAGGTACATTATTGAACATGTGGACATCCGATTTTTGATATGGCAGCTCATTTTGGCAGAGGGCAGTTGGATGGGACATTTAAATAGTTAATGGCAATGGAGGAAATATGGACATGGTTCTTCAGTTCTGTATCTCCCTTCCTCCCCTCCCCCAGTTATTAACTCATTTTACCCTCATTAAATCTCCTAATATACTGCTTTGCCTGAACATCAAGGAGAAATAAATATTCACTTTTTTCCAAGAGACCAAGTTATGTCTGGACAGATAGGAAGCAACTACCATCCACCCCACCCCCACTCCACCCCACCAGCCTGTGACTCAGAAGGTATCTCAGCAAGCCTTCCTGGTGGCCAATGTTTCCTCTCCTCTTGCCCACCAACTGGGAGAATACCAGTGAAGAGTTTACATGTTTTTTTGTTCTGTGAAAAAAGACAGACACTACATTTTTAATCAATAACTTATTTAAAACCAAGATCATATGACAACAGAAGGAATAGGTGACAACACAAGTGGAAGTGCATACGTCCATCCCTTTTATTGACAGCTGCATGTGGCCTACAGAATACACATACACGTGAATAGGTAGGAATGTGCTCAGAGAAGTGTAGGCAATTGAACATTGATGGTAACGTGTGAAAATCTCCATCAATTCCCATAACACACATATGTATAGACTGGTCCCTACAGACAGGACTGCAGAAGTAGGAAAGTATTTCCAAATCAGGATTTCTGCATAATATTATTCCTATACTAGTGAAAATGATTGAGAAGGGAGACCCTAAAATCCATTAAGGGACAGAATCTTTTGGGGAAGTAAAGAGAGGAGAACATGGTACACAGTTGTTAGGATACTGTAATTCAAATAAGGTTTCTTCAGTGAAAGCCCCTCTTAGTAGGCTGTTGTGTTTATTCTTATTGCTTACTGAAGAAGCAATTGGGGGTCACACAAGCTCATTCCATAGCTCCAACTGCTACAACACATCTTCCTTTTCATCTTGCACTGGCCCTACTGGGAGGATCAAGATTCCACTTGCTTCTCTCCTCTCCTCTGCAGTTGGGAGTTGGGAGGCAGTTGACTGTAAAGTACTTAATTCTTAGCTTGAAGTTGGCTGCAAAGTCACTTTGCAGCTGACTGTTTTAAAAAAAAAAGAGGTAATCTGGGACTCCTTAAGACCAACTGAAAAGCCAGAAATGCAAAGGACTAAAGGCACCTGTGACTCTTGGAGGCTATGAATTAACCAGTTATGTTTCTGTCTACTCAAAATGAAACCCCACTTTGTACATCTGGGCACAGTGCTAATAAGGGAGTATCGGATTTCAGCCTAACAGAACATTTGTAGAACCTATCCACTCCATCCTCTCCAATTTGGATGCCACCTCATGCTTCCTTTGCCCAGAATTTCATATGTGGGTAGTGCTAGCTCACCATTCCACAATATAATGGCAGGGAGTAAGAGAAATCTCCAGTTGGATAATCCATCTGGAATAATTCACTGGCTTGCACTCTTGCACATGACAGTTAAAGTTCCAGTTAATCACACCCTAGAAACCTGTTTTCCCAAGCAACATCCCAATGCTGCTCTGTACTGACAATTTATTGCAGCCTGTAAATTAATTTGGATGCAGTTGTTGTTGTTTTTAAGCCCAGGATTGGGTGCCTTTCTAAAAAGAGGATCAAAACATTGAGCTGGGTTTTTGCTTGCCATTTTCTAGCATAAACCTGCCTGTTCAAATTCATTGGCGAGAAGAAGACAAACAGCAAATGAAGCCTTCTTGGGATTCGAAAGGCTAGGCTGCTTTGAGCAAAGCTAAAGCACTTGCCTGTTCAGATTTACTTAATTTCTACCTTTTCTGTTGCCTTTAACTGAAATTATAACCATTCTTGTGGAAGGCATTCGACAACAAAAAGGCAGCTACTTTATAAAAAAAATGTTGAACATTTAAGGCATGTAAAAGCTGTGGATGCTTCAGAATAACAGACAGCCCTTCAACTGCTGTAGTTAAACCTTTCATTACTGAAATACCCAAACCTGCCGTTTAATATGGTCTAACAAAAGATATTTTTGAGCTAGCAAGTGGGGAAGGGGACATGTTTATCTTTTGGGATGATAGGCATACTACAGAAATGTATATTTTACTGTAAACAGAATGTCATTCTATAGCAGGATACAGCCCTTTTTTATAGCACAGATATTTTTTCCTTTGTGAATGTACACAATACATCTCCATAAAATAAAATAAAACATATGAGACAGTATTCACTCTTCATAGTAATTGGATTTGGGTTTCTTTTGTTATTCAAGAATAATTTACAAGTGTTGAAAGCATATTTGTCCTGCAGCCCAGATTTGGCATTACAAAGCTTGGTATCCATCAAGGACCCTGTCTACAGCTACTCTGGTTTCACTTGGCTTATTGCTTTTTCAGCTCACCTGATTATGCTGTAATGGAGTCCCCTCCACATGCTTATTGTGTGGATACATTTTCCTTTGACATTATGGGTGACCTTGAACACAAAGCATAAGAAGCTGGTCTATACCAGATCCACTAGTCCAGCAGCCTCAATATAAGCTAGAATCCTGTGAATATGTTGTTGTTGTTGTGTGCCAGCAGGCAAGAGCCAGCATGGTGTAGTGGTTTGAGCATTAGACTATGACACTGAGAAGGGGATTCAAATTTCCTTTGGGGCACTGAAACCCACTGGGTGACCTTGGGCAAGTCACACTCTCTCAACCTCAGAGGAAAGCAAAGGCCAAAAAACAAAACAAAACCTTGAATAAATTTTGTCTAGAAACATCAATGATAAAGGTGCCATAGGTCAGAAATGACTTGAAGGCATAAAACAATAATGACAAAGGCAAGTTTATAAATGGGGATTTACTGTCACAATTTGTTCAGAAGAATTTTGTCCTTGCCTTCCTCTGAGGCTGAGAGAGTGTGACCTGCCTAAGCTCAACCAGTCAATTTCCATATCCAAGCAAGGTTTCTAACCCTGATTCCCAACATCCTAGTCCAACATCCAAACCACAACACCATGCTGACTCTCTTGTGGATAGGTCACATTGGTATAATAGTATGATGGCCCATGTGCCAGATCTCTTAAACCCCTTTACATTGTACCCCACCATGTCCACCAATTATGTATGGAGACCCTTGAACTCAGATCTCTCACAAATGACTCCCACACTCTCAGATCTCTTCAATGCCAGCACTCTAGGATTTTAAAACACCCACAGTTTGGCACCAATTGTCAATTGATACTTACGCACCCACTATCTGAAGTGTCCTAAATAACAAAAGGTCTTTTTTCTCTTTGTAGTGTTTTAAATATGTTTGGTATAGAGTGTATGATGTTATCTTTAAAAACACTTCAGGCAACGTCTTGTTGAAACAAAGCAATGAACCTTATTTACAAACAAAGCTTATTACTGTATCTTTCTTAGTGGGTGTTCTTCAAGCTTGTTACAGTGTATGAATTGCTACAGTACTTACAAATCTTATTCATTTCTCTCACTTAGAATCATAGAATCACTTGCCACTACAGTATTTCCTTTCACTCTTAGTTGACACAGAACCTATAACCAGCTACTATAGTTGTTAACTCTTCAAGTTATCTGTTACCCTAACTGTAAATATAATTGAACTTCCTCATTTTAACTACTCTTAATTTAATCCACTCCTCAGGTAATAATAATAAATACAAAGCAGCTTACAGTGTTAAAAATGATACAATAATATATACACCACTGGCCTACAACAGGTGGCTTCAAATAGTTTCCATAGCTTTCCTAGCTGTAATCCCACAGGAGCTCAACACATACTTTAATTCTGGACTTCTCTTGTCCCTAAACTGGGTAACTGAAACCCCTCAAACTGCACTTCACAGCAGTCCCACTCAGCCTTCTTGGCTGCTAATCTCACAGGGTAAAATGACACACTCCTCTGAAACATGGCTCCTCCTCTCTATTTATTCTCACTCATGGAAGCAGCCCCAAGCTTTTCCTAGTTCAACTCCCATTGGCTGTTCCTAACACTCTGTCTGTTTTCTCCAGTGTCCATTATACAGCATAATGTACTTTCGCAACAGAACAGAAGAGAGAAAACTGAAAAGTCATACTAGGAACATCAATATACAACTTGATACAGAATACAACAATTCAGAAATCCACTTTAAAGTAAAAACAAAAAGCAGGAGATCACCTTAAGACCTCCTTGTATAGCAAACCCATAGGTGCCAATTTACCATGCCAGATCACTTAGATGTTATCTGATGTGCAGTTCCTTAGAATAAGATGGAATTGTTCTAATGAAAATGACTTCAGAGAAAGTTACTGTATATAGGCCAATCAATTAACTGGCAGGTGGTATCTACATGATGTGAGAGCCAGCATAGTGTAATGGTTTGAACACTGGCCTACAACTCTGGAGATCAGAGAGTGAATTCTCACTTAGCTACATAAATCCACTGGGTAACCTTGGTCAAATTATACACTGCTTAAGATCACCATAAGTTGGAAACAACTTGAAGGCAGACAACAACAATCTTGTTATCTGCTACCTGTGGACTTTGATTAGAGTTATGGTTTCCGACTTGGGACTGTTTGGTTACAGGATACTGTTTGCTCCTTCAGCTTCTGAACTTCTTGCCTCCTGCTTCCTGGTGCAGTGTGAGAACAAGACAGCAAGTATCCTAAAATTTATGTAGGAAAGACAACAAGACTGCTCAAAAACATACAAGAGGATACCTTTGAAATATAATAATAATAATAATAATAATAATAATAATAATAATAATAATAATAAT
>NC_056524.1:74840294-74885232 GCF_019175285.1 Sceloporus undulatus
TTATTTCTATTTCCTGCCTCTCCCTACGGATCGAGGCAGGATTACAGCAGTCAGCATATTACATCAGTCAAAACATAACAATTACAAAGCATAAAATCTACATACTATCCATACAATACAATTTACAATTTATCAACTCTCCATAAGAACATACCATACTAGCAGAGGTGAGATGTTTTACAGTAGATTGGTTGGGTAGGCTCTCCGGAAGAAATAAGAGAAATAAAAGGCAATCCCCTAGTAAGTCTTCATCCTGCAACAGACCTCAGATGTTAGACCATAGGAAAAGGTAAATAACGATGAGAAGATTCTATTAAAGAAAGAAGCAGAGTGGGTTTTAAAATTAAAATCTTTGATTCTGTGACAGCTAAATGATGAGCTTTTGATCTCTAAATGAAGAGCTTGATCTCTTCTGAGTGTCAATGCACTCAGAATGTTTTCAAACACAGTTGCATGCTATATCCTTGAAAGGCATTTCACTCCCCTACTTCCCCCCCTTTTTTCCTGATCATCTGTGAACATGTTTTTTTTTAAAAAAAAATCTGAGCCTAGTTCATGTGTTTCTTTTTTATCCAGCAAATAGAATGACATTCTCAGCTTCAGAAATTTCTGAAGTTAAATTTCATATTGGTATCCAGAGGCTTTAAGCCAAGATTAGAATAATAAAGGTTATGAGATATTATGTGTGTGTTATTGTATGGTTATGTGCTGTCCATTTATATTTATATTTAATGCCTGATGAAGGCCACTGAAATATATATAGGCCAAAACATGTTGGGCTTCTTCCAGAATAAAACAGCCACCCACTGAGTACTTGGAAATGTGTCTCTTTTTTCCTGTGGATAGTTACACCAACCAGCATGATCACTGCCATTATGACAGACTAACAGGGGTTCTTCAAAGTCTCAAGTGGATGTCCTTCATGACATCTACTGCCTGGACTAGTTCTTTTAATTGGACATGAACTTAGGGCATTGTATATATAAAGCACAGCTGCTTCCATTGCACAATGGTTTCTACCCATTAAGTATCATATGAACTAATCATATCCTATCAAAGGACAGGTCAGATGATTTATCATTTATCAAATGACTAATCAGATGATTTACTGGTTGCAGGGAAGAATTGTGCAAACTAGACCTCTAGATGTACTGAACTGAACTTCGAACTAATTACAAATAATGAATTACTTGTAATTAAATTCTACTGCTCAATAACCAAAGTGCAACTATGTTATATTATAATTGCAATGTAATGAGTAACAACTGTATTCTTTTTGTGGAGTGACTTTTCACATACTTTTATAGTTATAGTAGTGTTGCCTTACTCAGTGATGGAAGAAGAATATCACATGGTTCAAGTGCTGGTTGAAGCTCTGCCTCTTTGTTGTAGGTATTGAGGCAATAAGAAGGTGGACAACAGGACAGTTTGGTTTAAATTCATATAAATTATAATCCATATATTGGAGCAATTAATGCTTTACATGCCCTGAAGATGTCTTGTTAGTAGCATTGTTTGGGTATACTACAAAGATTTGTTTTTCCATTTGCTTTTCCAAATGTGGACTATCTGAAGGGAGGAGAATCAATTCAGAGCTTGACATACTATGGTCCTAGTAATGAAGCAAAAAACAGGAACAAACACTAGCTGTTTTCCTTTGTTGCTTAGAATTCAGACTCCACTTCTGCTGGCTGGAGGAGTCGAGGAATTTTGACCAAAACATACCTTTTCCAAGCTTTTCTTTTTTGCAGCCATGCTTCCACACTCTGAATAAAACCCATATATTTCAGAATAACATGGGAGCCTTGTAAAAAATAAAGTAGCTTTAATCAGTGTTTAAGTAGCCTTAATCAGTTTGTCTGAAAGGCAAAATTGAGAGCACCAATATAACCTTCCTTGTTAGAGAGTTCCACAACTGAAGCATGGCTACATGGAAGGCACTGTTTTTGGAGCCAGAAGTGGAGCTGGGGTGTTCTGGGGATCAGGGCCATGAGCCTTCAATCAGGACCATGAGCCATTAAAGAGCTGTACCTCTAATTCCTACCACGGGAAAAGAAGGAATAGAGAATGAGGGCTCTGGAGGAATCATTAGCTCCTGCACATTGCCAAAAGAAGAGATAGGGCATAACTACTGTTTTGAATGACTGCTAGAACCAAGAACCTGGGGATGGAATTGCCTGTGCTGTGATTCTGGAGCATGATAACAGTGAGGTTTTGGAGGCTGAGTGTAGACATCAAGCAAATTCATATGAAAAGAGCTGGCCTCTCAGATATCTGGGATACAAGATATTTAGAGGATGTTAGAGGTATTTGAGTTCAAAAGCAATTTGGAACTCAATGAAGATGTTTCAGTAAAATGTATCTTACCATTGTGGAGAAAAACCATGACCAGGTGACTTGCCATCCTAGTCCTAACTGTTGATGAGCAACTTCAGGGCCCCTGTACTCACACCCTCACATGTATCTTGGTCTTAAATAGTACTTGGATTGAATAACAATAGCAACAGCAAGTGCATTTCTATACCACTTATCAGTGAACTTAAGCACTCCCTAAGTGGTTTACAATGTGTAAGCCAACTGCCCTCATTTTAGTGACCTTGGAAGGATGCAAGGCTGAGTTAACCCTGAGCCCCTGGCTGGTATTGAACTCACAACTGTGAGTGAGTGGCTGTAGTACAGGCATTTAACCACTGCACCACCAGAGCTCAAGGAAAGGATAGCTCCGAGTAGAGTTAGATGGAGTTAGAGTGAGAACCATTTAGAAGGAACCTTGGATAGAACTGGGGAAAGAGCTGATGGGAGTGGCTTGATAGGGCAATTGGCATTTGTTGCATTCTTCTTTAGTTCTGGCATGTTATCAGAAGCACCATTCTCCATGGAAAAAGATGCCCCATAATCTGAGCCTGTGGTAAAGTTTTCAGATTCCAACAATCACTTCAATGTGGAGTGTGAGTTCGCTATTAAACCTGTTTTTCACACTCTAGCATACTAAATTCAAACCTCTTTCCAATGGTAAGATTTCCTTTCTTACTTAGTTGCTTCTCCTTTAAATTTAAATCCACAGAAACCATTTCAAACCTTCCTTCAGCTATTTGTAGTATAATCACTTTGAAGAATTTCGGGAAAAGAGTTTGGAGCTGGTTGCTAGTAATCACAAAATGAATAATTTTGAAGATAAAGTGTATCAGTTACTTTAAAAAATGGGCAGCCATCATACATACTTTGGGTCTCTTTGCTTCCATTTCCATGTCGCAGCCAACTGTGTATGGAGAAAATACTATAACTCAGGCCCTGTACAGACCAGCACTTTGTGCCAGCCTGTGGACAGAGTCAGGGTGCTGCGTCCTGATGCTGGATGCCCTAATTCTGCACCCAAGGCACCATAGAGCCGTGCCTCTGTAGCTTTGGCGCCCCATGGCGCTAATCTAGCCAGGAAAGAGGCGGCCTCCTGCGGCCCCTTAGGGGAAATCTGTACAGCCCTTTCATAAGATTCAAACCTCTAGCCATCGAATGTGTATAAAGAGGTCCTCATCCCCAACAATCTTCTGGCCTCCAAAAACTGGCAGCTCATGGCTCTCATGTCAGTGGACTCCAGCCTTTATTCTGAACTGTAAAGGTAAATTCTGAACTGAACTATCAAAGGTGCTCAACCTATTTTTTTAGGGCGGCTTTAGTATAATAGATACAGTGGTACCTCGGGATACGAAATACCCAGGTTACGAAATTTTCGGGATACGAAAAAATCCCATAGGGAATCATTGTTCCGGGTTACGAATGTTTTTTCGGGTTACGAAAAAACTTTTGGTGCTTTTTTCGGCTTTTTCGCACGGAATCGCGGCTTTTCCCCATTAGCGCCTATGGCAATTCGGCTTACGAAGGCTTTTCGGGTTACGAACGGTGCCACGGAACGAATTAATTTCGTAACCCGAGGCACCACTGTACTTCCTTTAAAATTTAGACTAAAATCCAGAACAGATTGGCCACACTACTAACATAGCAACTACCAGCCATAACTGCCTCCAACTCCACAGAAAGGGCAGCTGATGTCACTAAGCTGCATCTGCAGTCCTTACAAACATCTTTATTTATTGATGAAATGATGTGGAGCTGATTATGGCAGTATCCACACATCATTATCATCATCATCATCATCATCATCATCATCATCATCATCATCATCATATTTATTTCTTACCCACCTCTCCCCATGGATATTGGTGAGGGACAACATTTAACATACCATTTTAAGTGCCTTAGGCGGGTTACAGACCGCTCGTTTGGGGCGCCCTGCACCCACCCCTTTCCCTGCTGTATCGGGGTCTCACCTGCCAGACCGGCAGCCTCCGAGGCCCCGATCCACTGCTTTCCAGGCCACAGGGAAGTGGCAAAAGGCCGCTTCCCCACGGCCTGGAAAGGGGTGTCCTTGGGGCTTCAAGCCCCAAGGACACCCGGCAACGGTGGGGAGGAGGAGAAAGGGGCCGCAGCCATGTAAAGGCTGTGCCCAGCGATGCAAACCCGAGAAGGAGCTCTGTTTCGGAGCTCCTTCTTGCACTGCGGAAAGGGTGCTCTAGGCACCCTCACGCGGCGCAAAGACGTCATGTCCGTGCCGCCTCGTTTGGAGGTGGTGCGGTCGTGACGTCATAATGGCGGCGGCCGTGTGGAATGGCCGTCGCCATTTTGTACAGACTGGGTCCGTATTAGGGTTAGGGGTGTCAGGAAGTGACGCCCCTTTCTAACCCTAATACGGATCCAGTCCGTATTTTCAGGCCCGTCTGTAATGGGCCAATAATTCCATTCTATTAAATCCTAGGGTATGTCATTTTTTAAAATAAGATTCCCTTGAGATACAGCACTAGGCTGTCTGGCTGAAAATTCTAAATACCCCAGAAAAGTACAAATGCTAGGATTCCCTAGGATGTAGTCATGACAATTAAAGTGGGATCAAAATGCTGTGACTGTGCACTATGGATACACCCCAAGCTGATTAAACATAATGCATGTATAAGTTGGATGAGTCACACACTCCCAGCCCCAGAAAATCCCATGGTAGGTTCAGCTTACAGTCTCTTTAAGTCAACCCTATCGTGTTGATCCAACAATGTACAAGTATTGTGTTTTACCCACTTTTTATTTAACTAAGCTGGCCGCCCCCATTATACTCAAACCACTCCAATTCAAAATTTCTGGATAAGATACATCTTCAAAGTGTTCATGGCAAGTGGGTCTGGTCAACTCCTATTTATTAAAAAAAAATGCAGGCAAATTCAGACTGGTTAGAAATACTTTAAAAAATACAAATCCTTAATGAAAATTCTGACAGAGCCTTAAACATCCAAATCCAAGGCTAGATGATATTAGCTACTGAAGAACGTAAAAAAAACATTGCCTGTAATTTGTTGGAAGAACATTTTTATTCCTAAACCTACTGATGCCTGCTGGTTGCTAAATTTCTCCCTCTTTCAAGAAGCCTTTTTTAAAACACACACACATACTGGCTCTTTGACAGCAGCATAAGAAACATGTTACCATGGCAACTGCAAAGCATCTGTGATAGCCCAGAGATTTTGGGTTATATTGTGCATGCAACCCTGTTAATGAGTCCCATAAAACCATTCCCAGTGGATGATATATGAGGTCATATGGGAACTTTGAATTAAATCTAAAGGGCTTCAAACCCACCTAGAGGACAGATGTTTGTGAAGCATAGTCTTATATCATCACATTACTCTGCACTCTTGCGTCTAAGCTATAGCTTTCAGTCATAGAAATCAATGGGCTTTATACATTTTAATTAACTGATGCCTACAACAGGCCTGTGGAACAGTTGTTATTATATTCATTTTGCTTCTGAGGAAACTGGGACACAGAGAAATCTTCTGACATGCTCAAAGTCACACAGCAGGCTTATATGGGAGATCCCTTGGTAGAAATCCAATATTTCTTAACATGGTGCTTTGCTTCCACAAAAATTGCTCATCAGTGACACTGAGGGACAATTTATACAACCCATTTTATCACAGCAGGTTGCAGGCACTTGGTCTGACTCATTGGTTTGCTACTGACTTGTACTTTTGTGGTAAGGCAATGGCATAACCACTTTGTTTTGTTCTGAAAGAGCAATGTGACCACAATTATATGCATGCTGCCATAGTAAGCCAGTGGTGTGCAGTTCTCCTGTGTACACCATTTCAAATATCTACTGCAAACACTGATATTAATTATGATAGTGATGATTATTTGTGCAAAGCTTCCTGAAACATCTGGTTGTGATAAATCCTTCAGAGAAATCAGTATGCAAAGGGATCATGCAGCACTTTTGAGACTGAAAGAAGTTGGTAGCTTGAGCTTTCATAGACTTGAGCCTTGTTCCTCAGAAGCATTTGGTGGCATGGAAAGCCCAGGGACAGACTTCTATAGCAGTCTGGCTGTGTGAATGTCCATAGGAATGCAAAACTTTGTGGATGTGGTGACAAGTTCATTTTTAATAATGCTCATTGGAGGACAAGGCAAAGATGTTATCTGAAGCCAAGGTTACTAGATAACCATGTGAATAAGTATTGGGATGTAGTGTGGGATCAAAAAAGAAGCTGTGGTGTACGGCCAAAAGAGTCCCATGCAGTGTGCCAAGAAACCATTGTCTATTCAGCTCACTGCTGATGGACTGCAGTTTGTTGATATACTCCAATTCCATTCCACTCAATGTTTCTGAGGAAGAACGTTCAAGTCTATGAAAGCTCATGCTACCAACTTTTGTCTCTCAATTATTCTCACAACTGCTGCAAGATTCCTTTGGATACTGATTTTCCAGACTAACATGGCTATGTCTTTGAATTCTACCTTTAGAAATATTAAGCATCTAGCAAATATAAATGATAAATAAATAAATAAATAAGCAAGCAAGCAAGCAAGCAAGCCATTATATGATCAAATAATCTCTGGTTTAATGACAATTACCGATCACTGCTCCCAAAGCCCCCTCCTAAGGAGAATTCCAAAACCCAGGCAGCTCTGTTGATTCACATCAACAAATCACCAGGAAAGGATCTATTGTAAAGCAAATAGGACCTGACTGTCCATTCAAGACCAAGCCATCCCAAATATATATGTCCATTATGCAAAGGTCTCAAGGCAACTTACAATAAAATCAACTTAAAACAATAAATAATTACAAAAGCTTAAAATATAAAAAAAAAATCAGTTTAAAAACAGACACTTTAAAACTGGTTAAAACAATTTTTAATAATATAACTAGATAACCTGTACAGCCTGGATAAAATCAGTTTGGTCCAAAGGCTTTAATAAAAAGCCAAGTTTTAACTTGATGCCAACATTATTTTAATGTTGATGCCAATCAGGCCTCAAGAGGGAAGGAATTCTATAACTGGAGTGCCACTGAAAAAGAGGCCCTCTCCCATGCCCTCTCACAAGGTATTTCCCCTACTGGTGAAATATGGAGGAGAGCCTCTCCTATAGCTCTCAATTCTCAGGCAGGTACTGTATATTCAGAGAGAAGCACTCCCGCAGGTTTGAAGGTCCCAAGCCATTTAGGACTTTTAATGTAATTGCCAGCATCTTGTTCAGAACAGAAACGTATTGGCAGCCAGTGTAATTCCTTCAGAAGAGGGGTTATATGATATCTGAAAGAAATCACAGTGAGCAGTATAGGTGCTGCAGTTTCCATGTCATCTTCAAGGGTAGCCCCAAGTAGAGTGCATCACAGTAGTCTACTCAGGAAGTTACCAGCTGTTGTCTAGGAAAAAACATAGCTGCTGAACCAGTCAAAGTTGGTCCCAAGCACTCCAAGTCACTGAGTCTATCTGAGCCTCCAGTGAAAAGGATGGATCTAGGAGTACTCCTGGACTACACACCTGCTTCTTCAGGGGAATACAACCTCATGCAGAGCAGAGAACCTACCCTATTCCTAGACTTAAGAATCATCAGTCTACACAGCCTCCATCCAATCAGGATTCCACTTCACTTTATTCACCCACATCCAGCCCATTCTGGCATCCAACCACTGCTCCAGCCCCTTAACAGCCCCAGCCAACTCCAATGACAAGGAGGAATAGAACTGTCATCAGTATATTGATGGTATCCAACTTGAAAACTCCTAATGACTTGACCTATATGACTCCCAGTGGCCAGCGGCCTCACATAGGTGTTAAGCTACCTGGGAGACAAGATGGGACCCTGTGGCACAATGGTCACAGGGCTGAGATGGATTCCCCAATGCCACTCACTGGAACAGACTTTGCAGATAGGATACCTAGCATTTTAACAAGGATTCATAACAATGTATTGCAGATGACATCAACATCCCTGCTAATCAAGATGTTCTAATTCTTTGACTCTGGAAGCCCTGGCTCCATTACAACACTGCCCAGAACAATGTGTAGAAAACTATGATGCTGAATAGAGAAATTTAAGCCTGGAGAATTTAAGTAAAGAGAAGAAAAACAGAAGTGCTTCCCTCATTAAAAAAAAAACAAAAAACAAAAACAAAACCTGAAAGCACAGTTTGACAGCTAGGAGCAAAGAACCATGGAGAGTCTGGGGCAAGAAGCGAGTAAAGTAAGATAATAATCCACTGGATCAAAGATGGCGGAGACATCAAGAGGGATACCAGCTGAGTAGAGACCTCAGGGCCACAACATTTGGTTGAACACCTATTACTGCTCATACCAAAATGAGAGCAAGAAATCTTGTACTTCATGTTTATCATTCATATATGTACATGGATATGACATGCTGAAAATGTGTCTGCTGCTGTTCTCACAGTACAGTGCAGACTGCAGAATATATTATCCTATTTTAATCTCTTCTTCATCACGTATTTTGCTTGACATTGATCTCCTCACACCATTTTTCCCATTATAAATGTTCCTGTGAATGGAATGGACTGTACCTATGAAGGTTCTCCACACCAGTAAGAACCCAGATTGACCCTCACACCCAGCATTGCTCATGCAGAGAATTCGTACAGGTAGGTAGAGCTCTGTTCTTTACATATGTCCCTTGTGCACAACCAAAGCTATAACAGAGTGGGGCAAGCATACTCCTCTCCTTTCATTTTCTAGTAATATGTATCAGGTTCAGGAGCACTTGAACAGATACCTGGTGGAAAATGTGTGCTCAGCTATAAAGGACTTTGGCCCAATCAAGCAGAGCTTTTTTACACAACATTCTCATATTCCTGTTTGTACCAATAATTTCTAACCGTAATGCACTGATCAGTTTACAATAAAAAAATCTGGTTTTTGTATGACACACAAACTTCTAATTGTTCCATTCACAGGAACATGTCGCATCCATTGTTCCTGAAAGATGTTACCTTTTCTTCAGAAATATAGGAACCTGGATTTGTTGGCAGTGTGGTGGCCTATTCTTTTGGTCAGATCTGTTTTGAATTAAACTGTCATTGCTTCTTATTTGCCTCCAGGACCCCGCACACTATCCTACAACTGCTTATTTATGACTGGTTTCAACATATTGTTATATTCATTCTTCTTAAAAGTAATTTTCCAAGCTCTCCATCTCCTCTAAAGCCCCCGGCAGTACCTTGCACGCTATTCAGTAGGGTTCCCAGGCTTTCCAAAACAGCTTTATAGAAGATAAAAAGCACGTATGGGAGAAATGGGGATTGCTTAAAAAGGGCAGCTTTACCCATTCTTCCAGCACCAGTTAAAATTCACTGAGTCCAACTCTGGATTTACTTTGCTCACTGTTTCCTATCAAATTTTTGCTCAAAATTCATTCTCAGTTGTCCATTTGTTGGTGAGGTCATGCTATTCACTTCAAAAGTTAGTCTTTATAAACATACTTGAAAATCAGTCTTATTAATTTCATTGGAGCTCACGTCTCCTAAACGTGAATGCAAAAATAATGGCACATTCAACCCATTTTGTTCAATTCTTCTTGCCTAAATCATTTTTGGATTTCTACAATTCCTAATGTCCCTTTTTTATAAAAATCCTTGGGACATATTTTCAACTTCACAATAACCATTTAGTCTCCTCAGTCAAAGAGGATATTAAAATCTATTTTTAAATCTATTACCTTTCACCTAATGAAAAGTGTTTAGCATCATTATGCTGTGAAACTCCTTGGTTAGATGGCAATGTGGAAAAACGATCCCAACCTTAGGTCATTTTTCACATGTCAGCAACTTTTGTTATGAAAGGAAAGCCTAGGTCTGTGAGTGTAGTTGCTATGTCAGCATCTAAGAGGTTTATCTCAAGTTGAAAATCATTTAAAAGAAGACCAGAGCAATAGAAAATAGAGGATACTTTTGAAAATACTTAGAATAATTCACAATTAACCAAGTGAAATGTTTTTAAAACAGCCTATAGAAGTGCATGCAGAAGAAATGAAATACAGTACATCTGTCATTACTAATGAGACTGCTTTTTAACCTTTTGTTTTCCATTCTAAAGTGATGCATATTTTAAGGATTTATGACTTCAGAATCTTTCAGTTTTTTTGTTTTGTTTTGTTTTCTAAATCTTCAGTGCTGGAATTTCTGTAAGATCCTAGCAGTTTGTGTTGGCTTCTCCCTGTTGTCACCAAATTCCAATCTTTCTACAGACATAAAATTATTAATTTGTCATGGTCACTGTCCTCATAATGATATTTTCCTCACCCTTTTTGCTTTGGCTTTTCCCTGCTATTTCTGCTGAGAGAAACATACACTGCAACATAAGGTTGCTGTTACTGCAGCAATCACTCATCCTGCGTAATTCTGGAACCAAAAAAACAGTGCATTTAGTACAAATAAAGCTAACTTTTGTCACTGGTTTACTGTTACATTGTGTCCTCATGCCTCAGCATACAAATCTAATTAGATGCACTTCACTTATTTAATTGCTTGTTCATTTATTTTCATTTGGGAAAACAGTATTCATCCACATCTAAACATCCATTGCCAATTTCAAGGTCAAGCCCATTTCTTGATTTGCCTAGTTAGCAGTTATACCCAAATAATTTAATCTGACCGAATCCTTGATGCAGTGTTTTTATTCACAGCATATTTTTATTGTAGTTCTACTAAGGTGTGTCCTAACATTTGGTATGTGATGTTTTTTTTCATGGAAATAAATCATGTTCCTTTTCATTTTTGTTCCTACTGGGACTGCTGTTCTTTTAGGGGGTTTCACTGTCATCTGTTTCTACTGTCCCATGATGTATCATGTCCAAGGTGGACTACATATTCTAGTCATGTTACCTGAGGGATTATTTTATTTGTAGTCCTAAAATGTAGCTTTTCCAAGCTCTGCATCCAAGAATGCCATCATCAAAAGATGGACAACATCACAACTGTAAAACAAAAACCATAGAAGAACTTAATTTTCCAGACTGGTTTTCTAGCAATGGGTGACTGTAAAATAATATGACAGAAATTCACCTAAGCCTGTGGTTAAGCAAGTCTCATTTCAATTTGCTGGACTTCAAAAATACAGTTGGTCTCATATTTGTCATAAAAAGAAGATAAAGAAGAGAAGGATAGATAAATCTATCAGCATTTTTAAGATTAACTAGTTTATTTTATTCAAAGATATAGCCATGTTAGTCTATAGAATCAGTATGTAGAGAGATCTTGTAGCACCTTTGAGACTAAAGGAAAGAAAAAAGTTGGCAGCATGAGTGTTCCTAGACTTCAGTCTACTTCCTCAGATGCATTTAGCCATTTGGTTTATTTTATTGTGAGTTTATGTGGATTCCAATCTCCTTCTTCAGAATTTCAGTCCACTTCTTCTGACACACTGATGAAGTTAATATCAGATTACTGTATATTAGTAGTTACATAGTTGTCAGGGTGGAATCAGAGCACAATGGAATGCAGAAATTGTGAAACTGGCAACAAACCTTCATTTGTGTAGGATAATATTGGTCTGTCAGGCTAGTCTGTAATTTTGAGGTGTGAAAACAATAAATCTGTTTATCAAGAGTCAGTGTCTAAAATCAGCAGCTTTGTTGAGGAGAATAGTTTTGTTATATAGTTATGAGGACCTACATATTAATATACTATATAATATATATTAATATATCAGGTGCTCTGATGATGCAATATTTATATGTCAGTACAGCAGCCAGTATTTCAGCCACAAGGTTGTGAGTTCAATCCCAGGTCACCAGGGTTGACTCAACCTTGCATCCTTCTGTGAGTCCCTAAAATGAGTACCGAGCTTGTTTGGGGCAAATAGCTTACACATTGATTTTGTTTATTTGTTTGTTTGTTTGTGAACCATTACTTGCACGTCAGAAATTGTCTATCCTGAAAAGCTGAACTGTTCTCAAACTGGTTTTTAGGCATTCATTTCTAATGTCAGATTTGTGCCCATTCATCCTCTTGCATAGAGACTATTGTGTCTGTGCAACATAGAGTGAATAGGGGCATTGCTGACATAGGATGGCATATATTCAATTAGAGGATGAGCAAATAAATGCACTTCTGATGTTGTGGACGACGTTATTAAGATTTGTAAATTTGCTACCACAGCAGATGTAAATGCAATGATGGCATCTGGATTTTTGGCTGCAGCTTATTCCTGTATTTCCATTTATATTATATATTCCATTATAGGTGAACAGTTGTTTAGGGTTAGGAGGCTGTATTCCAGTGAAGGCCTGACACCCACAGCCTGTATGAAGGTTGCATTTTTATACTGAATTAGTTGTTGCACATTAATGATGTGTTTGAGTGGTTTCAGCTGGGGTCTATAGGAGACAATTAGAGGTATGCTGTCATTTTCTGTTTTAGTTTGCTTTGTAGACCTGGGTACCACTCTTACCTTGTTGATTCAATTCAGTCTTGGCTTCTTGTTTTTCATGTTCTTGGGTGGGTATTGTAGTTTGAGAAATACCTTCTACAAATCCATGAGTTTCAAACCTCTGTCTTCTGTGTCTCAGCAGATGCAGTTGTTTCACAGGGCTTGGTGTAAAGTATAGATTTGGTAGTGTGCTCTCAGTGGACACTGGAGGCATGTAAATATGCATAGTGTGATGTTTAGCAGACCATTGTGCAGTTGCACAGTGGTGTCAAATAGGTGACCTTGTTGTATAGATTGTTCCAGGCTCCAATTGATGGTAGGGTGGAAATAGTTGAAATTCTGATGAAGTAAAGTTGATAGTGTATTGGGGTTAGCAAGCAAATGATTAACATGCACATTTAACCATTCACAAGACTGGGATCATCCAGACCTACACTGAATAAGTGCAGGTGCAGAAAGGGAGAATTCCCACTTATAATGGCAATTTCTTATTAATTTAGAAGCATTTCAAATAGCAAAAACAACTTACTGTACTTAGATGATGGGTACAGTTGATGCACTGTATTTTTTTTCAGAATTAGTACTCTGCTACATGAAGAGGTTTATATAGGAGTGACTCCAGATTACCATATTGATGGATGTAGGGAAAAGTTAGAGTGCATGGAAAATCTGGACATAAATCAAACACCCCAAAGTCTGGGGGCCACATACTCCTCATACACAGAGAGACAGAGACAGAGATCAGAAGGTTTTCCACCTTTCCCCTAAACTTTATTGTTGAAAAAGACTCCATTTGAGGAATATGGGTGAGGGCAATTCCATTATTTTCAAGAAATCCTGGTGTTATTTAGCTCTGGGGAATAAGCCATTTATTCTAAAGTAAAAGTGACCAGAACTGATTTCTGGATTTGTTTGTTGTTTGTTTGTTTGTTTGGTGGGGGGAAGAATCATCCAGCTGATTGGGCAAAACATAATGAAATTTCCCCATGGATTCTAGGGAATGTTAGAATTGTTTTTCATCTAGAGCAAATAAATATTCTGGAGTGGAATGGGCTGGCAGGGAAAATGGGTAGAGTTGCCAGATCAGGATCATCCCAGGCTCTCAGATTTCTGGCCCAAAACCTAGGGACAACCCCTGGTGAGAGCATGGTGATGACATTAGGCATTAGGCATTAAGCACAACCAGTTGCTCACAGCTTGTCATTTAAACATACAGAAACGAGAAAGAGATGAAGGGAGAGGGAGAGAGAGAGAGAGAGAGAGAGAGAGATTAAGTGCATTTGCAAATTGCAACACTTGATTTAATTAACCTTCACAAAGTGCAAGAAGCTGCACAGTACACCAGAAACCTCTGTGCCTGACCAGAGGGTTTCATGCAGCCTTGTTTCTTGCCCAAAGCTAACTTCATGAAAGCTGGAGAGTTTGAACACTTGCTTCTTGCCTGGGGGTGACTCACTAATCCTGGGGGCTCAGGGCCCTGCACTCAGATCTCACAGTCCTAGGCACTAGGGTTGCAGTGTGTTGCAATGAGGCCTCTGGGCTGCTCTGTGCCCAGCCCTGTCTGAAATAAAACTGTTAAAAGAGAGAGAAAGCAACAGTGAAAGCAGGAGAAGCAGAAAGGAAAACAGAATGGCATCAGCACATGTCCCAGATCAGCTATGGAGTCCAGAGCACAAATGGCTCTGTTAGATAATTTTATTTCAGAAATTGCAGCAGCTGGGTCTGTGGAATCAGAAGGTTTTAATGAGACAGGATGGTTTCTGAATTAAAATTTTAAAAACTGAGGAATACTCAGGAAGTGCCCAGATATGGCAGATGCTAATTATGACATTTTAACTGTTCTATTCCTTACTGAGGAGGATGAGAAACAGTAGATCAAAGCTAAAGGGGCTTTTGAGGCCTATTGTATATGTTCTATATGACAGAGGGTATCAAACCCAGGGGGAAACGGCAGGATCCCCCCCTTCCATAAGCTTGCAGAGCAATGTAAATATGGAGCTTTCCAAGGTACTAATCAGAGATGAGCCTAAAGGAGACTGGTTTGTCAGCACAGTTCCAGCTGGACCTATACCTCACATTAGGAAATGCTACTGAGAAATTGTCCCTTTCAAGCATTCACCCACTCATGTGCAGGGATTAACTGAGGATGAGGATGTGGTCATTCACATAGTCCCTGTCTCTAAACATCATTGTTTGTCTGGCAGCTTCTGAGACTTTCAAGAGTACAAAGGTCCACAGAAGGATTGATAACCAAGTTCAGCTTAACAGAATTATTGAGCTTCTCTGACTGGAGCCATGGGCTTGAGTCTTTCTCTGAAATGTTCAGCCAAATGCAGTTACAGAACCTAGATAGGCTAATAGCTAAAGATCTGAGAAGCTGGTGACTTTTAAGAGAAGGACTATTGTACATCCTACATCCCTTTCTCCAGTTTAGTCCTATACCTTAGCAAGCAAATAATAATACATGTGGCTAGCGAGACTGCAAGAAGCACCGAGCCTTATTTGGATATTAGACCTCTGCACACATTAAAGATAAGAGCAGTGGTGTAGAGGAACCAGGGCTCACAGGGTCAAAGCCACACAATTTTTTCATTAGCCCAGCACTTTGATGTCCTATGCCTCTCCCACTCATCTCACACTTCCTTCTTTCTTCTGACTGCAGCTGTAATAGTCACAATAGCTGGACAAGAAATCATTTCCCCCCACCACAATATACTGTTAGCAATAGCAATAGCAAGTCCATTTCTATACTACTTACCAGTGAACTAGCACTCCCTAAGCAGTTTACAATGTGTAAGCCAACAAGCTGGGTACTCATTTTACTGACCTACAAAAGGATGGAAGCCTGAGACTACCTTGGAGCCCTCCATTGGAAATACTGCCTGAACAGAGTGTTGGCAATAACTTCATTATCTAATATCATACTCTATATTATGACAGTGTGGGTAGCCAGTGCTAATGGTAGATATGTAAAGTAAGTAAAGTAAATCTTGCTATTTGCTATTTACTATTAAATACTATTTACTATTAAAAGTAAGTAACAATCCTAACAAAAAAGAAACAGACAGATGCTAGATCACGAATAGGTCAGTTCAGGGTCTGAAGAAATGACAGCTAGCTCCATTTTTTGTGCCTCTGTGGCTGAGCCCTCTTAACAACACAAAGATGTTGCCATCAAGGAGAGGTATGGGGCCCAGACATGACAGAAATATCAGTAAAAAGCCAAGAGATTATAAGACAGAGTGTTCCTTCAAACAATTACTCATTATTATAAAGGTATAATCAAAGTAAACATAGGAGTAGCAATATTGCCAGTAAATGTTACCCTACTCCAAATTTCAAATAAATTTAATGACCTTTGTGCTTCCACCAATGTAACACTTGAAAGAGCCTTGGTCCATGAGATAAATCTGCTGAATTACAAAAGGTTACATATCTCCTACAAGAAAAATAACTGACCTAAAAAAATTGGAGTCAGTATTCCAAATTGCACCTTAAAGTGGTCCTGGAAAATGAACAGCAAGACAATATGGTAGCCTTTCTAATTACCTGGTTTGATAAAGTATGGCTTGAGTTTTAAAATATGCCTTGAAGACATAGAATGGGCTCATCATTCCTTTGGTTCAAAATCCAAATGAGAAATTTTGTCTCTTCCATTGCTTACTACTATGGCATTAAGCAATGGAAGAGACAAAATTTCTCATATTCCCAAGAAAGGCAGAAATTGTCAGAAATTGTGATTTCACAAAAGCTGCTACTTTGCCACAACAGAAACATTGTCTTCAAGGATATGGCCCCTGAAATGCTACATTAAAAGCAACCATTCTGAAATGTTACTGAAGAAAAGAGGGACTGATATATCAATGTGGATTTCCCCTGAAGCAACTAATCTTCTGCAACAAAAATCTTACAAGCCTCCATCAGTTTCATGAGCAGATGAGATCTGTGAGCTTTTAGATATCCCAGTCATTAAATCTCTGGAAAACACAAGCAAATTTGAAGCCAAGGGATTGAATGGAAAATTGAGACAGAATAAAGAGATAAATTTACCAAGACATTGCAGAATCCAGAGCTCCAACAGTTTGCCCAATGGAACCCAGTATCTTGATAAAGTGATGAGCTTTTCCTTTTCCATTCTAGTGTCATTGTGTTTGTAATATATCATTGCCAGAATGGCTTCAGGCTGCATGTGGCCACTAGGCCACAATTTGCCCACTCCTGATTTAAATGCAATGCAGTGGAGGTTAGGCTGGGTGTGTGGTTTTTATCGTATATTAATTTAGCATTCCTCATTATGTTCAGTTGTGTCCGCTCTGAGAGATCTGATACTAGGGACCTTGTCCATTAGCTATGCCCCAAAGGTATTTCTATTGCTAATTGTAAATATAGGGAGAGAGGGGGAACCCTGTTGGAATGCTGGAGTGTTTACTAGTGCATTACAGAAATAAATTTTACTGCATTTTCACACAGGCCTACAAGAAGTGCTCACTTTTCTGAAAGTTACTACATGGCTATGACTGAAGTAGTATCATACAAAGTTCATGCTCTTAATACATGGGTAACATGTGTAAGTGTTTGTTGCTGTTTTTGTTGTTGTTTTTGTTGTTGTTGTGTGCCTTCAAGTCATTTCTGACTCATGGTGACCCTATTATGGTCTTACTGTAGGAAACCTGTTTATATATATATATATATATATATATATATATATATATATATTAAAAATAGAAAATAGTGCTGAAATGCCCTAATTTCATGGAACACTGGAGCTTATCATTTGGCATTTTAAATCAGCTCCAGCCTCCTGGGCTGCAGCTGGAATGTGGGATGGGGGCGGGGATTATCACACACTAAATCGCCACCAAATCACTGTCCACCATCAGCCCCGGTCCCAGCTGGGTCCAAGCCATGCTCTGCCAGCACTTTTTAGAAGTCTGAAAACTTTACAACTTCTAAAAAGTGCTGGCAGAGCATGGCTTGGACCCAGGCTCATGGCAGCCAGTAATTCAGTGGCGATTTAGTGTGTGATAATCCCCGCTTCCATACCATGTCCCAACTGCAGTCCCGAGGCTGGAGACAATTTAAAATGCCAAATGATAAGCTCTACTGTTATATGAAGAGCAAAGATTTGGATGTTTGCTCTCACCATACATAGACTTTTATTTTTGTTTTTGTTTTGTTAGAGGAATGGTAGCTGGACAATAAAAAAAAATCACAGTGTGAACTTCCTAAGGCCCCAGTGTCAATTAAATTGCCTTTTCTTTAAAAACAAAAAGGATCTTTTTAATAACCTGGAAAGTTTTCAAATAGGTGATTGTATCCAGGTTAAATGACAAATAAAATAAATATCCAGTGGCATCACTAGGGGTGGCAAGGAATGTGGACCACACCACATGAAATCCCAGAGGGGGTTAACATGGTAGGGGGGGGATATGTGATTGGCTCTCACCTGTCTCCACAAGTCAGGGTGCCTCTACGACAAAGAAAAAAGAGGATTCCCTCATTGCAGAGCATTGCCCCAGCCAGCTGCCAAAGTCCTTCTGGGTCTCACCTGATGAGCAGATGAGGTGCAACAGATGAGGCAGAGAGAGGAAGGCTGTCTGCTGGCTCATCTGCCAGCTTGGTCAGACACCCGGGTCTGGTCAGGCAAGCAAGGTGGAGGGAGGGAAGCGGGTGGAGCTGTCCACTGGCTTGCTCACCCACCTGGCTGCATGAGTGGGTGAGACAGAGAGAGGGAAGCAGCATGGAGCCGGCCACTGCCACCACCACCATCACCCTGCACCTGGACACCACATCTAATGACACCACTGTAAATGTCCATCATAGAAATCAGTTCACAAAGTCTCTAAGGTTTTAACTAGAATATTTGACAATCAATGCTTTGTTGATCTCTGAATATGTAAAAATCCTAGTCTGAAGGATTTACTCAACCAAATAAAAATCATATTCACACATTCATCACTACTTGATTTAACCTGGCAATTAATCAAATTACACTGGTGAGTATAAAATGCATTTGATAAAAGGATCATACTCCCATAATAATGAATTGGATCCCAGGTCACAAATTAATACTGGAAACTAAATGTAGCTCTTCTCAGCAAACTTTAGTAAGAGAGCATTAGAAAGATTCTGAAGAATTTTTTCTTGGAAAGTGTTAATACCTCTATTTCTGAATCACTGCTTTGGGACACATGTAAAGCATGTATTAAGAGGCAACTTCGTAATGGAACACTCAACTTTAAACAAAATTAAAAATGCAGCTAGGCCAGAGCTATAAGCCAATATTGAAGCCCTCTTTCGTATGCATAAACAATCAAGCGGCAACAGCAACAACAAATTAATTAAAGTTTCCCAGAAAAGAGCTGAGCTAGATGCACTAAACTTAGATCAAACCCAGGCCACTATACTAAAAGGAAATATTTGTACTGCCAACATAATAACAATAACTCAAAAATATTAGCGAGAGTGCTGAAATCCAAAATGCAAAAGACTAAAATTTCAGCAATGAAAAATAGTAGTGGTATTTTTATTGTAGTGATAACAATCAATGTCATATATTTTTGCTGACATTTGTGCTGACTTATTTATATCAAAAACTTAATGGCAAAAGAGAAAGAATTTTAGGACTGTTTTTCAGTCCCTGAGCTACTTTCCAGTCTTTAGGACTAAATGCCTTTATAGTAACACAGAACAAAGGTATATATATTCTCATGGTAACTTAGATGTAAAATCAAATAATAGCGTAACATGATAATTCATACATTAGAGCTACTCTGTAATCCTTCCCTTCCTGGAATCTTTGAATATGGTTTCTTTGACTAGATTTTCTATCCAAAAGTACAAGCAGTAAACTCACCTCAGAGGTGGTGATGGTATGTGATTTCAGGGTGCCTGACAACTTATGGCGACCTCATGAATTTCATAGGGTTTCCTTAGACAAGGAATACTCAGAAGTGGTTTTGACAATTCCTTCCTCTGAAATATACCCTACAGCAGCTGGTATTCATAGGCAGTCCCCTATCCAAGTACTAACCAGAACTGACCCTGCTTAGCTTCTGAGATCAGATGGGATCTGGTCCCTCTATACTCAGGAGAAAGTCAGTCAATAAAATAAAGCAATAATGCTTTCCTCTATAGCAAATCTCCTTCTCTTTTCATTCCCTTGCTCTCAGTCTGTAAATTAGAAGTAAAATGGATATTGCATAACCAGCACTGGTAGGGCTGTAACAAATATTAAAAGGAAAATCTAGGGTTGTTATTTTAAAAAAAAAAAATTCTGAAAGGATCTGTGTATATAGATTACAGTTTGTAGACATATATGAGTGTCTTGTTAATAGTTAAAAACAGTACACATTATACGAGTTTTGTTAAACGAAATCTGAATAATATGTGATATCCGATCATCAGCTCTAATTCACTTTAATATGATGCAATGCTATTATCTCTATGTAACTGAAAGTATTATGAGGCATTAGCAACCAATTTCAGATGTCAATAGCAAGAGTTTATCACCCTTTGTACAGCCATTAGTCTTATTTATTTTCAGTGTTATGGTGATTTTTGTCAAGGTGTGTTATAAAAATGTTTTATACTACTATGTAAAAATTAAGAAGCTGGAAACAAACTTTGATAAAACACAATGTATTTTCTTTGTTTTTTATAACTGCAGTGCTAACTCAATTATCAACCAAAATAACTGACCAAGTCAGTGGTTCTCAAATTCCCCCCTCCCCTGGGTCTCTCTTTACATCTACATGGGCATGACTCCTTGGCATAACATACGAATAAAAATATTTTGGGGTTTTTTTTAGTGTGCATATTTTCATATAGACATTTATATATACTCATATTTTAACATTTTATTAGGAAATAACATGGACATTTTATTTCAATAAATTCAATACCCAGCTCGGGGGGGGGGCGGTTTGAGGGGGAAGCTTCTGGCATAGACAATGCAGAGCTGTGGCAAGGCAATGAGAGAAAGGAGGCAAAAAAGCAGTGTCCCCAAGGGGCTTTCCCCTCAACCTTTTTCAAGCTCTGGGATATCTGTTTTGTTTGTTGGAGAAACTGGATTTTAAGCCACCTGTTTTTTTACCCTCTCACTGAAGCTTGCTGTTCTATGTGGCTATCTGTTTGTGCACCAGCTGCTCATGCAAACTTTGCTCCAACCTCCCAAACTGCTTGAGGTTGGTGTCCCCCTTGAGAAACTGTCACATCACTCCTGGAGGGGCACATCCCACCGTGTGAGAACCTAGGGATTAAATAATTGCTATGTTCTCAGAGTGAGAGAGGAATAGGCAAGCATTGTTCCATCATGGCTTCATCCCAAATGCGGACGAAAGACCCTCCATTCCATCTGCTACTACTGTGACCTTAGAGGGAGAGAAAAAGAGGTAATTACTCCAGACTTAATCCTCTTCCTCACTGCCATTCTGGTTTCCTTATGTTTTGTGTCTTATTTAAATCGTGAACCTGAAGGCAGGAAACTGCCAATTTAATGATTTCTAAACTGCCCTGGGAACATTTTTGGCTGAAGGGCCAGATAAAAATACACTAAATAAATATATAAATATATAAAAACATAAAAACATAATGATCAACACAAAAGAACAGATGATCAGTGAGCAGATTTTATTTTTTTAATTATATTTGATACATGTACTTATAGAGCTACAGATGGTGAACATCCTCTCAAGGGAGGCATTCCCTCTGGCTGAGACTGTACATGTACAGACCAAACACAAAAGAAGCTCTCTTTTTTAATTGTATGCAGATTTAGTTGATTAGTCAACTAAATCCTATAAAGTAATCCTATATTCCACCCTAAAACTGCTACTCTCAACTAGAAGCAGTTAACTATAAAGTTAGTACTCTCTGGTCTCCCAGGAGTAATGTAAAAGGTGCTTGACAAGTGCCAGCTTCTCTGACAAGAGTTTGTATGTTAATGTGAATGTGACATGTTTGTGTGCAGAGTTAGGGGGGATACAGACTGGTACTTTGTGGAGTCACGGTGTAGTGTCTGCACGCTAGATGCCATAACCCTGCCCCATGGCGCCATTTTAGTGCATTCCAGTTTACATGGCACATGCAATGATGATGCCACTGTGACGCAGTGCCCAAATGGAGCAGCACAAAGGGGGCATCATCATGGCATGCTGGCGAACCTATGACACCCCTTCCAGGGAGCTACTTGAGGCAGGGAGCTACTATTTTGCTCCCTCCAGGGAGCGAATTGGTGCCACTGCACAGCCCCTTAGTATCCTACTTGCTATAATGGCTGTGTATATGGAAAAGGTTGGGGCAGCCATTTTGTCCATTTTGGCATTTTGAAATATCCCATCTCTGGTACAATGAACTATAATTACTATTGTGTATTATGCATCTTCAGTGAAGAAAGAAGACTAAAAGAAAATCAACTCATTTGAGATGTGGTGCTGGAGAAGAGTGCTAAGGATACAGTGGACAGCCATAAAGTCAAAGAAATGGGTCCTTGAACAGAACAAGCCTGAAATCTCACTAGACACTAAGATGAGGAAGTTGAGGCTGTAATACTTTGGTCACATCATGAGAAGATATAACTCATTAGAAAAGACAATAATGCTAGAAAAGGTAGGGGGTAGCAGAAAGAGAGGAAGACCACACACCAGATGGATAGACTCAGTTAGAAAGGTCATGGGCCTGACTCAACAAGATCTAAGCAAAGCTGTGAAGGATAGGGAGCTTGGAGATGTCTCATATACAGGAAAACCATGAGTTGAGTTTGACTAGAGGGAAGGTAACAACAACAACAACAATTATGCTTCTTGTCTTTACAAACATCACATGATGTAGCTTTTCCCACCTCCTACTACTTGGTCCATGAATCCTGTTTGCCAGGAACCCAAAGGAAATCGCTGCCTTTTACACTTCCTCTTTCTAGACAAAGAGTTCTGTAAGTTCTTCCTTGCCCAGACAATACTGGAATACTATGTGCCCAAAAGCAGAAGAAAATTTCATCATTGTTCAAATGAACATTGTTCAAATGTTCAAGTGAACGTACTGTAATTGGTAAATCTTCTTTTCCTTTCCCCCCAGGCAGTGTCAGAAGCTGAATCTTTCAGCTTGCCTGCCATGGTTTAGAGTGTGAGATTAATTTGCTATAGCTTTGTTTGCTCATAACATAATGTGGAATGCTTATACTTATGATGGGATATGTAGTAGTGTGTTAATTGTCAGGACTGTTGTTCATATTCCTTAATGGTTAACAAGACGGTGGGCAGGGAGTTGAAGCTGTACCAAGGTCATTCTCTTGAGTATGGAAAATGTGAGAGCAGGAAGAGGAGTTCTCCTGAGAGCAGTGGGAGAGCAAAGGGAGAAGATAGTTTTGATTTCTTCACAAATAAATGTAGCCTGCAAGAATTTTGAAACTGTGTATGCTTTAATTAGATCTTGCAAAAACTTCCTCTTTAGTTCTGACAACAGCTATGGAAAACACCTACAGTTGCTGAATGAAGGTTTTCCGAGTTTCTACTACTGAAGCCTGATTTTCTGAACTAAGGGGTTCCTGTACAAGGGGTTTCTGTCATGACAGCAGAACCCATCAGTTTTCACTCACCAAGTACCAAGAGGCATTATTCTGATGTTTTTTGTCACTTATCTTTTATTTCATCTGGCTTGTGTAGGTTACTTAGAGAATAAGGGCCGGTACAGATGAGTACTTTGCGCCGGCCTGGGCCTGAAAGTAGGGCTAGGTAGGGCTTAGCGTCCACACATGGCCAGCCCTACTATTGGGGCCCGTGCGCCATGTTGGTGCACCCCCATTTACACAGGTCTTTAACCACAGTAAAGCCAATTGAATTGGAATCTGAAATTCACTCATATTCACTCTTTCAATATGACCATCCCTTTCAGACTACACAATCATAGCACTGTGATTCCATTTTAACTGCCATGTTTATATCGAAAACCTTGTGTTTGTAGTTCAGGGCAGAGTGTTCTTAGCCAAAGACTTCTTATAGTGCCTCACCACACTGGATTCCACAGGTTCTATACCGTACTGTTTATAAGCCACGTTGAGTACCAGACTCAATAATAATAATAATAATAACAACAACAACAACAACAGAAGAAGAAGAAGAAGACAGCCATAAAGTGGAATAACAGTGCTAAAATTATGTAGTACTTGGTTAAAGGGGAGATAAAGGGGTGGGAGCAGCCTGGACTGGATATGTGCAAGTTATGCAAGGAATACTCAGAAATGGTTTTCCTTCCTCTGAAACATAGTCTACAGCACCTGGTATTCATTGGCTGTCTCCCATCGAAGTACTATCCAGAGCTAAGACATGTACTGACTTAAAGCTGGAATGTTGAAAATTGTTCACTGCACCTTCCTCATTCTGCTTTAACTTGGAGGCACTCCAGCATCAGGAGTTTACTGCAGTTCATCTAGCTGTCATAATTCAAGGACAGGATTGCAGTGTAAAACTCATACATTTCATCTTTCATTATTTCTTTTATCAGGTGGCAGCTCCTGAAAATAGCAACTAAAATCTACTAATGAAACATCTTTACCAGTAGAATATCATCTGGCCTGAAAAATAAGGACAAAGTTTGAAACAAGGAGCATGTGAGTTGAGGTCCTTTACAAAACACAAGATAAAACAGAACAGAAACTATCATTTTGTACAAATCACAAACTGATTCACATAACATAACCTTTGATAAAATTCTAAATGGAGACACCCCCCATGACAACTTGCCAGTTAATAGGTATATACTGATGTTTTGCATCACAAGTAACTTTTTGTCCTCCTATTCATAACATAGCAGTGGAAAAACCAAGTAGACTTCCCATACCAATTGCCTAAGCCCATTTGATTAGTCAAGGGAAACATATTTGCTGAGGTGGTGCAATGGGCTATTATCAGAGTCTCAGTATCATGTAAAGCAAACATATACTGCAAAGCTTTTGAGAAATCATATCTATAATCAAGCATGGATGTTTGGAATTCTAGCAAGGATATGCATCACAATGATAAATTTTTAAAGAGTTAGGTAATAGATACTAAATAAATTATGAACAGGAAGACTCTCGGAACCATCTTCATAATGCATGTAGAAAGTAATCTGTTGGGTTTTTTTTTAAGGGGCTTAATGCATTACGCACCCTGTGGAACCTGGTCCTGCATTTCAAATTAAGATTTATCTAAGGTCAGGCTTCAGACAGTACTGTGTTTTCATTCATTCTATACTGTTGTACCATTTGACGGTCTGCTGTCATTAAGCAGTCACTCTGAAAAAACATATAGAATGCAGCCGCTTGTTCTTGAGTGACCTTTATCTCTTGGCATTAACAAGGTAAGGTAGCCCTCTGGGCTTTTCCTTTCTTTCCTTTCTTTTTTTAACTCTTCCTCCTCTTCCCCACATCCATCTTCATCAAAACCTTATCACAGGCCTGTTCGTCAGCCATACATCAAAAGTGTCACTACAAGATTGATCAGGGGGTTGTGAAAAGCTGAAAAGAGGAGCTTTTCTGAAGCACTACTTCAAACATGGTCATACAGAATCAAAGAGTGGCATGTGGTGTTAATAGCCTGTGAAGCTTGTGTTTTGTACGAAGGTGTGGTTAGAGGCACCTCTGATCACTTCCTGCCACAAATGAATAGGCAGCCAGCCAACCAAAGAATGATTCCTCATTAACACCAATCAAACTGCTGACAGAAGTGTAAAAGTAAACCGTGTGTGTGTGTGTGTGTCTTCAACATACCTGCAACTTATTGTGACCCCATGAATTTCATAGTTTTCTTAAGCAGGGAATACTCAGAGGTGGTTTGCCAGTTCCTTCCTCTAAAATATAGCCTACACTACATGATATCTATTGGCAGTCTCCCACTGAAGTACTAATCAGGGCTGATCCTGTTTAGCTTCCAAGAACAGACAGGATCTGGTGTCTTTAGGGTATTTAGACAGAACAGAAGCAAACCCTACCAGATTTAAAATTGTCCACTATCTAATCATGGACACAAAGTAAACAGGGAAAGTTGTTTTGTTTATTGCTGTAACAGGCTTAGTTATTTCCTAGAAGCTATTCCTGTAATATAAAAGCATGGAAGGAAAGATGTTCAAAGACAGAGATTATCAAAATGTGATTCACAGATCACAAATGTTGTAGTCTACAAGCTCAATTCATGTAGTCTGTGGAAATACTGTGAAACATGTTAGTCAAAAAAAGGGGGGGTGCTGGGGGGTCCCCACCAACTGTGTCAGTTTCTTTTTTAAAATGTTGGGGACATTTGCTTAGCTCAAAAAAGCTTGCAAGAGTCTGAATAACATCAGGATCATTTCCACCTGTTTATACCTGTATTAACTGAGGAACACTCCAAGTTTGGGTGAACATTAAACTTTTTATTTAGAAATATGCAAGGGTGCAATCAAACACAGAATAATAATTCAAACAGCCACACTATTTAGAGCTAATTGAAATGAAGTTACAGAAATTGGATACTGGAGTTTTGAGTGGACAGAAGGGGTTGTATTTACCTGTCCTGGAGAGGTGACCATGTAAAGCGGGATGTGGCTCAGAGGGGCTCTGAGGGAGACACAGTGAGTAGAATGGTCTCTCTGGGCACACTGTACTTTTATGCTCTGTGCTCAGAGGCTAGGATTGATATTTATATCTGAGATCCAAGCTTCAAGGGGTATGCCATCTTGAAATGTAAGAAAGACTTGATGGTCTTCCCAGGAACCGAGAATGGGATTCTGGAATGGCTGATGGCTTTAAATTTAGAGTAACAAAAACAGTGATTGGATTTAGAACAACCCCAGGGCCGATGGATAGGAAAGTTGACTGGGAACACAGCAGGGAATAGGTAGGAAGCATTGGCCTCCTGCCATCCCCTTTTGTTTCTGTTTTGAGAGGTTATGCAAAGAGCACAGCCATTCACAATCCACCCCGCACTCTCAGAATACCAGGGAAGAAATTATTGGAATATACGAAAACTAGACTAATTACAGCTTCCCATAAAGCATTTACAGCCGTTCCCCCTAAACTATGGAACAACTTAACCAGAAGAGATCCGTCTTATTACCACCTTAGAAGCCTTTAAGAAGGCACTTAAGATGGATCTCTTCCGGCGGGCCTATCCATCTGACCTGCTATAGCTGATCTCAAAGAACACTCCCACTTCTGACTGGTAGTAGTTTTGTTCTTCGTTCTATTGATTGTATTTTTAGATAATGCTGTATTTTGTATTTTATTGTTGATTTTATTCTGTGTTGTAATCCCGTCTCGATCCGCAGGGAGAGGCGAGAAATACAAATAAAATTTATTATTATTATTATTATTTGGCTTTTGTCTTGGTATTTCCTAGATCCTTCACATGTCTTCAAGTCTACGTTCCTTTCCCTGTGTTCCAAACATCATAACAACCTCTTCAGAACAAAGTATAAAAATATGGAGACCCCAACTATAACACAGGGTATGTCAGGAATGCTAACAATATCTATATCTACGCAAGCACTGAAAAATTTTGAGACTTATGATTTTCACAACACGACACGGGTAATGATGATCATAAAGGCACTGAAGGGAGAGAGGTTATTCAAATTCACATATACATACAGAGGGAGATTACTTTTTAAGATAGTAAAGGATAGCTGTTAAGTAGTCTTGTTCAAATGGTCTGCAAAAATAAATGAAAAAATAAAGCTTTAGAATTGCTGTTTTATAGCAGTGTCCAACACAGCATGCCTCCTGATAGTTTCCAACTACCACTGCAGGGATGGGATATGAATTCTTCCCCAGAGCACCCAAACATACTGTTGTATGTATCTAATCAAGTCAACTTCTAATGCAGGTAGGAAAGCTTTTTCAGCCTGAGGACTGAATTAGCATGTTGAGTGTTGTGTGGCGAAAGTATACATGCGGGCCACATGACACCCAACATGGCTGAGGGGCATGCTTTTATGAGTTCAAAGCCATTTCACTGCTAGCATGCAACCTTCAACATGATTCCCCAAGTCTGATTCAACCCGTCTTGCACAGGTTGTAATTGTGTGCCTAAGTCATTTCCAACTTACGGCGACCCTAAGGCAAACTTGCAATGAGGTTTTCTTGACAAGATTTGCTTTTGCCTGTTGCTCAAGTTCACTCAGTGGGTTTCCATGGCCAAGCAAGGATTTGAATGTGTATGTGAATTGGTCTCCAGAGTTGTAGCCTTAAACAACTACATCATGCCCGTTCTCATATATAGACATGCATATAGACATGCATATATACACATATACAGACACATATTAGAGCTAGCATGGTGTAGTGTTTTGAGTTTTGAACTATGACCAGAGACCAGGTTTTGAATCAGAACCTCAGACGAAGGCAATGGACCCCCTCCCCCATCAACAAATCTTGCCAAGAAAACCTCACAATTGTTTTGCCATATGGTCTCCATAAGTAAAAAAATAACTTGAAGTTACACAAGAATATCAAATACAGACACATCCTTCTCATAATGCAAACAAACTTTTAGAAAGTCCCTATTGGTGCCTGTGGAAACATTTAAAAAGCTTGATTATACTAGCAGAGTGGCAATTTTTGGTTGTGTGGAGCTGGCGCACTTGGCTGGGGTAATTCTGAGGGAAGGCTTTACAATGTTTGGGGTCCTCGTGTGTGTGTGTGTGTGTGTGTGTGTGTGTATTCCCATGCTCTGTTCTAATGGTGACACTAGGGTTGTCATCACCCAGTGCGGTAACTCATGGTGTTACACACACTCCATTAACTTCTTCCCTTACCACACCTTACAGACTCCTTAGTAATGTTTTTTGTACTAATGTTACTCATAAATTGAAATTCCTATATATCACTGAATGTAATAGTAATAGCTGCGACATAGACAACTAGCAAAATTAAAATTATACCTTTAGATTACAATATCATATGCACAGCCTAAATGTATTTACATGTACAATATCATATGCACAGCCTAAATGTATTTACATGTACATAGTTTCATGTAGAAGGAGGGGGTCTGCCTGCATGAATGTCCCTCCAATACCACCTGAACTGAAAAGAGCCACATCTTGACAACATGCAGGCTTGGGACTAATGTCATCTTATTTTTTTTCCTCCTCTATGATTTTTAATATTTTTCCCTGATAAAGAAGCCAGTGGAACGTCAAAAGCTTGCAACATGTATTTTTTGCATTTTGCTTAGCTCAATAACGGTATTATTGTTTTGTGTATTTTGAATGTTATTGTACTTTGCCAAATGGCCAACGCGGCTACCCCTGGATATAGTTTCATGTGATTTGGTTTAATCTGGTAATATGTGATGTTTGTAAAAAAAATTAAAAAGAATATGTGTGTGTATTAAAAATTAACTTGTTAAAATTTTAGAATTTAAAATTTGTTTTTTAAAAAACTTGAGGCTTCTCCTTTCTCCTCCCATTGCACCTCACCTCACTCATACCATCTCTTCAACATTTTAAAGAGATGGATGTGAATGCCACAGCTCATTTCTTCAAAATGCAGGTGTTTGGGAAGCAGTGCTGTCAACCCCGCTTAGGGTGTCACCTGGTGTGGTTTGCATTCCATGCATCCCCCCTTGTGACACTCTTGCTCTGCTCATTGTAGTATTGGATACAAAAGTAGAAATTCCTTTTCTCTAATCACAGAAAAGAGGGCAGGTAAAAGGCTGGTTCACAATCAGGTGACCTTCATACGCCAAAGTTTCCCACTTCTAATCTAAAGGAAGCCATCTTGTTATATGGTAATTTGTGAGGAATGAGGAATTAACAATAATGAAGAATATGAGAAGAAAGGCAGAAGCCAAAAATGATGGGCCCAAGTTTCAAAACTTCTTATGGTCCCTGCCCCAGTGTTTCTTTTCTGACATCAAATTCCAGTAGGACTTTTAACTTTCTAATCTTAAAACATAAGCGCTAAAGAATGCTCTTTAAAAGACAAATACATTAGTGTGATTTCATCTAAGCCATAGTCATCATCAGATTCTCTTTGCAGCAGCTATTGCAGACTCCCTGCTGTGAAGCCTAATGCTAAGCCCCATTCTTGGCTTTCAGAATTATTTTCTCAGCATTTTTTAGACCCCAGGTGAGAGCTTCTGCGCTCTCAGTAACTTATGTCAATCCCACTGCATACTCTCCTGAAAGCAGGGCATTCGTTTGAACCTTTCTGCAGCCGTGAGCAATGATTTTGTTGCAATAATTCATTATAACTTTGCAAACAAGTTTTGAATGATATGAATTTATTCAGGGGTTGCACATCAATATTTCTACAGACATTTTAGTAATCCTACAGAATTTGACTCACTTTGTGCTAGGCTGTCCAACCTTTCTGGATGTAATAATTATCGTGTTTTACTTTGTGTTGCTTTTTCTGGGTTTTGCTATTTGGAAACAGAGAAGTCTCTTAGCCATTATAGTTTTGTTTTGCTTTTGTTTTTCCCCCATAGGTAATACAATTTAAATTAAGTGCAATCCACTAAATCTTGGAGCAGAATCTGCCTTCTGCTGCTTTGTTCTACTAAAGCAGAAGATAAGAAAGCTGCCCAAACATGCAACTTGCATCCAGAACTATACTGATTTTAACTTTAATTTTTCATAAAGTGCCTACAATATTAAGACTGCAGTCCTAAATACATGGAAATAAGACCCATAAAATGGCATGGGTGGACATGTATAGGCTGATGTTGTAGAACTCATGTTGTAGAACTTAGGTTGTAAAATAGCATATATAAATCTGTTTGAATAAACACCCACCACCTTTTAATCCACATATCTATTTAGGTTCAAAATTATTATATGGTAGCAGAAGCGTCATTTGAGAAGTGCGGGGGGGGGGGGGGGTTCAGACTATACCAGGTGACACCAAAGAAGGTGGTACATCAGGAGGGATTGGCATGGCTACTGGGTGAGCTAGAAAGGGAATTGCCTCTCTTTTTCATTCACCCAGCAGCCAAACCGGTCTGTAAATGGGCCCTCTGGAGGCTGCAATGCTGCCTCCCTCAGTAGCAGCAGCTGGTTGGGGGGAGGGGGTAATGCCACACCAGACCATGAATGGGCACTCCAGAGGCCACAGCACTGTCCCCCCTCAGCAGCAGCCTGGCCAGGGGAGAGAAAAAGGCAGTTTGACGCCCCCCTCCACTGGGTGACACAACCTCATCAACAGTACTGATGGTAGCAAGTAGCTGTATAGGCAATTGCGAACTACGAACTACATAGAGTGTATCTTCAGGCATATTTTAAAAGGACACACATGACATTTTTCTTCAAATACCTGTGAGGGCACTTCTGAATTGATTGAAGAGTCCCAAATTTGTTGGTGCTCTTTATGATTTTGTACTGGATTAAAATAAACTGAGCTGGGGAGCTGGTATAAAAAGTTGTTGACCATACTAGAAACTGACAGAAAATATTCTGAGATAAACAAAATATGTATGAATCTCCAAAATAAAATCAGAAAGAACATGAACACAATCTGGGACTTTCTGGTCATTTTAGTCTATCTGGAGTGCTGTCAAACTATGACAGGTCTATTATTTTTCTCCACATCCTTGTAATCTACAACCTTTCTCAATCTTTTTATCCTAGATGAACACTTTAAATAATTTTCAGGACTTGGGGGATCCCTGCATAAAAATTAATATATCTACAGCTCTTTTAAAATGTGTTTCCCCCCACAATCATGATCATTCCTGGATTTCCTAGGAACCTTTTGCTGAGCTCTAGGATTTCAGGGAACCCTAGTTGAGAAATCCTGGCTTTGAATAATGCCACACCAGACTCCTGGTTGTCCATGTCCATGGATCCAACTATCCATGGCTTGAAATTATTCCCAAAAGCAAAAAGCAAAAATCTTGATTCTGACATTTTATATAAGGGACACCATTTTACTATGCCTTTGGATATAATGGGACTTGAGTATCCATGGATTTTGGTATCCACAGGGGCTAGGGCATCCCTAGGGAGTGGGGGAGTGGTGCACCGCATCAGGTGACACCCTAAGGGAGACACGGTTGCTCTCCAAACATTTGCCTTTGGGCAGAAACAGGCTGTGGTATTTGTCTGCATCCCTTTAAAATGGTGAAAAGATGGTGTGCTTGGAGTAAGGTTCAGTGGAAGGAGAAAGGAGAGACCCCAGTGTTTGTTTTTTTAAACAAATGTTAAAATTAAAAATTTTAAATTATTATTTTTCAATTCTTAAAAACGGCAAAACTGACCAAATTTCCACTTTAATGGCATGAAATTTTGTGCATGTAAATACATTTATTTAGGCTGGGCATATGATATTGTAATTTAAAGGTATAATTTTAATTTTGCTAGTTCTTTATATCACAACTATATGTGGGAATTACAATTTATGGGTAACATTAGTACAAAAACATTACTAAGGATTCTGTATGGTGTGGTATTGGAGGAGGTCAAAGGGGAGGTGACACAATGGGTTACCCACCAGATGACACCAACTCTATTGATGCCACTGCATGGGAGATCCTGGGGCCAAATCCCAACAGAGACCAAGGGCCCACAGTATAACATTTACAGTATAACATTATAATGTTCATTACTAAATATATTTGATGCTGGATTAGGATATATTGATTTCCCCACTTCTGTTTTGCCGCTGGAGAATTCCACAATCAAGAGTGGCACATTTTATTCCTGAGGGAATTTGCCTGGCGTCATCATTATATACTTTTTGATGCCAGGCTAAGACCCTTCTGGCAGCAACTAGTTTCTAATTTCTTATTTTTATTATCAGTTTTATTGCTGGCTTAAAACATTTTATTATGTTAAGATTTTAATGCTAGATTCCACAGATTTACTTGTTTTGTTTGTTGTTTATTGGCTATTTTGTTTTTATGAACGTAAAATATCCTAAGAGGGCATTTGTTGTTTGGATAGTATTTTCATAAATTTCATTCTCATAGGGAAAACAATATTTTTTTCTCTCCACTATGAGAAACCCTTCAAGCACCATGCAGTTTTGGAGGACAACTTTCAATCTGGAATTTAGTCTCCACAAAACCCACAGATTCCCCCCACCCTCTTTGGTCCAAAACACACTGCAAAAATAATCCAGTTTGAAACTGCTTTAACTGCCCTGGCTCAGTGCTAGCGAATTCTGGGAACAGTAGTTTTGTTTGTTTATTTATTTATATTTCACTTTTGAGCTGGTTTGGGGGACTTCTCTGCCACCATAAACTACAATTGCCAGGATTCCCTATGTTACCGAGTTTGGATTTATATAAATTTTGGGTGCCAAGTGATCAAAAATCATGACCCCATCGCAGCCACCATTATCCCAAAAGCAAGCTGACCACGTAGCCAGGCAGCCTAGCAAGGCATGGCTTAAGCAGAAGACAGAATTCAAACCTTTCAAAACCAGTTTTGGGAGTCGCATTTCCAGTTTTCGCAAGCGACCCAAAAGACTGAGGACAAAGGATGTTTGCCTCACCTATTGATGGTATTACGTATTCAGCCATCTACATAGTATTCTTCTCCCAAAGAAGTAGCAGACCCCTTTTGTGTATCCATTGTTTAACTTTAGACTTAGTCAACAGAAAGCCATCAAGACCTTTGTTCCTCAGGTAGCCATAGCCTGAGGATATGTTTCGCAGTATAAATAAGACCCAGTTTTCGCCCTTCAGTGGGCTTTGTGAGCTACAGTACCAAAACCTCTACTCTGTTGAGCAACTGCTCCGGAGCTCTCTTGGGCACAGCGCCCTGCTGAAATCACTTGGGCAAGCCGAAGCCCACTGTCTCTTTCGGGCCTCTTGCTAGCTAGCCCACTGGAACTTAGCTCCTAGCCACCACGGTCGCCGCTTGCTTTCTGTTCCCCACGGCTGTGTTCACCTTCCAACATCCATCCCATCCATTCCTTGGAGAAGACTCCTAAGGTAAATATTTCAACAGTGCCTCTATCTTTTCTTTTTTACCCCCAGTCTCTTCCCCTCCCTTGCTTTAGCATTGAATGTGTGTGTGCGTGTATGATCTCTTTTGTTGTGTGGCTTTAATAAATGTTTATATTTTAATTGCAACTCATTGGTATTGGAGTCTCTGTTTCTTGGGGTTGGACTAGATGACCTCTGGTACACACATAGGGACCCGATCCGCTGCGTGTGTTGTTAGGACACACCTCTCATAAATTTGAGCTAATTAAATTCCCCTAATTCGATCCTTCCTAACACCTAGCACAGGGGTAGGCAACCTGCGGCCCCAGCCCGGTCCTGCCACCGATTGCCACCGGGGCCTTTGGCCTATCAGGAGGAGGCAGGCAAGCGGGGGCAAGGGGGGGCAATTGTCTATAGAAGCCTCAGAAACATGCATTTATATTAACAATTTTTTAAAAAATTAGCAAATTTTTTCGTGTGTCCTCCATTTTTTAAAAAAGTGTCATCCATTTGAAAATTTTGTCCTACATTTGTCCTGGTTTATTTATTTATATAATTTTTTTAAATTATTTAATTATTTATTTTTTGGCTTCGGCCCCCCAGTTGTCTGAGGGACAGCAACCTGGCCCCCGGCTCAAAAAGGTTGTCTACCCCTGCCCTAGCACTTACTGTGTTTACTATGCCAATAATAAAAAAACAAAAACAAAAAAAAACCCTGCAGTTTTTATGAAGAATAAGTTTCAAACTACAAATATTCTCACTTATCCAGGATTCTCCTTGTCAGGATTTCCCAACACTTGGGGAAAACCCTTTTCAACTGGAATATTAATAAATATTTTTCCATCTTTATATAAAGTTAGTTAATTAATAACTCTGAAATCAGATTCTGATTTCTAAACTATTAAGTCCTCCCTTATTTCCATACACTCAAAGACTGTCTGGACTGTATCCACTGAAAAATTCTGGCTATTAACACAAATATCTAAAAAGAACGTGAGGGCGGGGAGAGACATTAAATATGACTGGAACTTCAGCAAACAAGCTTGGTGGAAGCCATATGTTACACAACACAATTTTTCTGCCTGATGCTCAAAGAGATGAGATTCAGCCTTGACTCTTTCCTAAGGACAACATGAAGAGTGTTATAATTATCAATCTAGCACTGACATTTAAAAGCATTATCACGTGAATAAATCATCCTGTGTTTCCAACAGTGAAAGCCATGAGCAGACTGTCACTTTGCCAGACTGCTATTCTGATTTTATTATATTTAGAACTCTTCCATCAACATTCCACCCCACTGTGCCTACAAATGAAGAAAAAAACCCCACACATTTAACTCATCTTTCAGACAGATACCATGCCTAAAGAGTTACTATAATGGTCCTTTCATCTTATCTATGCCTAAACTATCCAAAATCATTTCCAAAATCCTTTATGGAAAAAGTTAAAGCAAAATACTGCTGATGGAAACATTGCATGTATCTGTGCTGTGTTAAACAGCACAATTCTCTGCATCTTTTTACCAATTTAAGCAAATATAGAACTGCAGTCTCAGGTAAGGGACACTTTGGTCTTTATGGTGTTTATATTTTGAAATGGGAAGCAATTAGACATTAGCAATAGATACAGTTACTGGCCCAGCTAAGTAATTATTTACCATCACCCAGAAGTCCAGCACTGGTTGAGACAGTGACTGAGGAATTACAAATACCAATAGAGGGGACAATAGGCCCAAGCCACATTCAGAGACCCTCCATACCTGAGGCCTTGTCTGCATGGGCCAAAGGGCAAATTTCATAGGGTTTTCTTGTTGGTGGTGGTGTTTGTTGTTGTTGTTGTGTGCCTTCACATCATTTCTGACTTATGACGACCCTAAGGGAAATCAATCATGGATTTTTCTTAGCAAGATTTGTTCAGAGGAGGTTTGCCATTACCTTCCCCTGAGGCTGACAGCATGTGACCTGCACAAGGTCACCAAGTGGGTTTCATGGCTGAGCAGGGAATTGAACCCTGATCTCCAGGGTTGAGGACTAACATTCAAATCTTTATGCCACACTGGCTCTCAGGGTTTTCTTATGCAAGGAATACTCAGAGTTGGTTTTTTCCAATTCCCTTCTCTGAAATATAGCACATAACACCTTGTATTCATTGACAATCTTGCACCCAAGTACTAACAAGAGCTGACCCTGCTTAACTTCCAAGATCAGACAGGATCTAGTGCCTTTAGGGTATTTAGACAGTACAAGAGAGGAAAAACACAGTTCCTTTGCGTGAAGGCTGGGTGTTTGTTATCCAGTCAGTTAATGCCTGAGCTGTTTGGGTAACCATCTGTTCCACCCCACCTACATTGAGTCATTTTTAGGCATGATATCCTCTTATCCTCTCAAGGATCCTTTCCTCTTTCTTAGAAGAAAGGATATGCATCGCTGATGTTATTGATGAAATCTGTTGCAGTTACTGCTAAGAACTCTGCCTCAATGAATTATTACATTTGCAGAGCATCCCATACAGCTCATGCAGACTCTAATATGAATACCCAAAGGGATAGTTAAGGGAAGAGGCAGCCCAACCATACTGCCTTGTTTTTAAAAGAATACACACTCTGATACCCAAAAGTGCATCTCCCAGAATGGCAGGATACGGGATGGCCACCATTCCTCTTTTGCAGAAGACAGCAATGTATTTCAAAGTGTTTTGTGGGTTTTTTCAGGCTATGTGGCCATATTCTAGAAGAATTTCTTCCTGAAGTTTTGCCAGCATCTGTGGCTGGCATCCTAACACAATAGGCATTGATAGGCACATCCAAGTGCTTCTTGCCTAATGCGCTTTCTTTTTGTTAATGGGATGTAACCAGAGCCTGGAAATATTATGGACTACTGCTCCCAGAATACTACAGTTGCTGGCCACATTGTGGGAATTATGGTCCAAAAAATAATTTTTTCCAAGCTCTGAATGTAACACAGAAATGTTAGGAACAAAGTATACAGTCTGCAAAAATGATTTGTAGGTTGACAGTTGTAAGCTGTTAATATAGACAGGATCTACAAAAATCTGTAGAATAAAGAAGGTTAATCAATGTAACACAAAGGTTCCCAGAAAGAGAATTAGTGCTATAACAAAAACCAACAGAGTTAGTTTACAGTGAAATTAAAAGTACACACCACAATTTACTTAGGATTTAGGAAGGCAGTACTAAGGCTGCCAACTAGCAATGTCCTCTTTTTCTAGGGATATAATTAAATGTGTGTGTGTGTGTGTGTGTGTGTGTGTGTGTGTGTGCGTAGCTATATACAATTAGCTCTTGAGAGAAATGGTGCCACACCATCCCAGATGTTACCACTGATACTGAAAATAAATAATTTACTTAAAAAGAGAGGTCACATCCAAAGACAAATGGACCCATGCACTGAAACAGAAATAATATCCTGGCTGTCTGCAGAAGGGAAAAGAAGCCAAATGATGTCACCCACAACCCTTTTTGCAAAGAACATAGGACACGAATCTGGCAGAAACAAAGGAAACCTGAAGAGAAGATAAAATGTAAAAACTTGTGATCACCTAGTTATCCTAATGCTGTAAAGGCTTGAAGATCCATACAGCAACTGATAAATGTTAACGAAGAGGCTGGGTTTGCTAGTGAAACATAATATATAGTTCTTATTGTTTCTTCACACAATTTCTTGAGGGGGGCTCTTTTGAGCAGCAAGTCTGTTGCAATATGCATTAAATATGACTTGCTGTCTATTCGCCTTCTTATGCCAATCTTATTTCTCTTGATATTAATTGTTGTAGAGAGGGGTTATTATCATTTCTGCATGAAGTACTTACCACTTTCTCAAGCAGTGAAAATACTGATAACAGTTCTATCAAATGTAGTTTTCCTTTCAGGAAAGCACTCTAGGGCCTATGCAGTCTTTGTAATATTCAGTTTATTTACAAATATAGAAGTGGAACTGAATGGAATAAATGGTCATCAACGATTTTTTTTTTTAAATCTGCTGCAGGTTGATATACCAACAGCACAGATAGCAGCACAACCCTCCCTAAGCTCTTTCTAGTATATCTAAACTACAAATCAAAACCTCCTAGATCTCCAGTTCTCTCTTTCTCCCAATTCAAAATATGAAAATGTTTCAAGTTCTCTCTTTCTATATCCTCTTAACAAACTCATGGCAGCTGCCAGTTCTAAAGCAGAGTAGGCATATGTGAAGGGTCTGGGGGCCCTTCTCACATATATTCTCACATATATTCCAAACCGCCAAAGAATATGCTCTTCCTTTTTTTTTGTAAAACTGGAAGCAACAAGAAGACCATTTCCAGTTTTCCAGAATAACTATCTTGGATCAAACAGGGTGAGAGAAGTACTTTATTTTATAGAACAATAAAACTTCCAGGTTGCTTCTAGGTTTGTAAAAAAAGAAATGTTTGTTTTGTTTTTAAATAATGGATGGATTTGTTCTTGTTTGTTGTTGTAACTGTCCTCAATTTGACCTCAGCTCTTGGCAACCCTGTCATCTCCAATACCCCTATCCTCCACTGCTCTGCTCAGGTCCAAAGAGCTTCACAGAAGACCTTGCATGGGCCCTGTAACCTATGTCCTACATAACTCTCCCAAGTTCAAGGAATATGAAGACCATTCCTTAAATTGTTGGCCATCCATCCCTAGATAGGGAACACACAGAGGAAGTTTCTGGGGAGGAGGTCACTTCACATACACAGGAGGTAGGCAGTTGAAGGAATGTGATGCATAGAAGTAGGAAACTAGGGATTGTTTGGTGATCTTGCACCTACAGAACTGATATGTAGCTCTCACTTATCAGGGATGATGAAGGAGAGCAGCAGGGCCAGTTCTCAAGGAAAGTGCAGGAAACCTTGTTAGAATCAACACAGGGAATAGCTGTTGCTAAATCTCAGAGGAGGCATGTAGTGGTTGTGGGGGACTCCTTCTTGAGGGTACAGACTCAGTGGTTTGTGGGCCTGACAAGTTGTCGTGGGAGGTATGTTGTTTCCCTGGGGCAAAAATCTGTGATATAACACTAAGGCTGACAAGACTTATCATGCTACTGACTTTTACCAAGATGAACTTGAACTCCTACCACAACAAAGCAAATATGATATAATAGACATCACTGAAACCTGATGGGATGAATCTCATTATTAGAATGTAGGAATAGAGGAATATAACCTTTTAAAGAGAAATAGGCCAAATAGGAAAGGAGGAAGAATAGCATTATATGTCAGCGATATTTACATCTGTGAAAAGATCCAGGCTATAAATTCTGGGAGCCAGGTGGAGAGCATCCAGACAAAAATTAAAGGGAAGGGCAACAACAGAGATGTTACTGTGGGAGTCTACTACAGTCACCCAAGTCAGACTGAGGAATTGGATTTCTAGAACAGATGGACACACACTCAGAAAGGAGAGATGTAGTAGTGATGGGTAATTTCAACTATCCTGAAGTATAGTGTCTAGATCAAGGGAAGTAGTAGTGCCACTCTGTTCTGCTCTGGTCAGGCTTCTTCTGGAATATTGTGTCCCATTCTGAGCACCATAATTAAAAAAGGATGTTGACAAGCTGGAGCGTGTCCACAGGAGGGTGACCAAAATTGTGAAAGGTCTGGAAACCATGCCTTATGAGGACAGACTTAAAGAGCTATGTGTGTTTAGCCTGGAGAAGAGACAGTTAAGAGATGATATGATAGCACTGTATAAGTATTTGAAGGAATTACATATTGAGACTGGAGCAAGTTTGTTTTCTGCTGCTCCAGGGAATAGAATGCAGAACAATGCATGCAAGCTACAGGAAAAAAGATTCCACATAAACATTAGAAGGAACATCCTGACAGTAAGACCTGTTTGACAGTGGAATGCACTCCCTCAGAGTCTGATGGAGTCTCCCTCTTTGGAGGTCTTTAAGCAGAGGCTGGATGGACATCTGTTGGGGGTATTTTGAGTATGAGGTTCTGCATGGCAGGGGGTTGGACTGGATGGCTTTTATGGTACCTTCCAACTCTATGATTGTATTATTCAACTCTGGAACCTAGAGCCCCACAAATGTTATTTGTCAATCCTTCAGAGCTCTGGAAGGCCATAGCACCTCATCCGAAACACCGTTTTGGCAGACAAGAAGGGATGTTCTTTCACTTTGAGACACCTTTTTTAAAAAGCTATTTCAGGAGACAGGAGGAAGCTTGGAAAGGCCTAATCTGGGTCCTATATGGTTTTTCAGCCTTACCTTCCCCCCCCCCCCCAAAAAAAAAACCTCTTAGTTTTTAAGTTAAAAAAAATTGACAGTGGGTCACATGACACACACCCTGGAAATATAGTTGTTACAGTGAGTAACATAGCAGAACTATTACTGGTTTAAAGCAAAATGTTTTTGGCATCTGCCTTCAGTTTCTACCACCTTAGCTATAGTAGTCTATGGTCTGGTACAGACGGGCCCTTTGCGGCATGCCCATGATGTGCTAGGGTTGCTTGGGGGCGGGGCATGCATACGCCCCGCAACCCTAGCACATCATGGGTGTGCCACAGCTGCATGGCACCATCCAGATGGTGTGCACAGCGATGATGTGCCAGCAGCACAGCGTCCAAACGCACTGTTGCTCCTTTCTTGCTGCACAGCAGCGCCATACAATTTGGTTGCTATGGCACTGCTGCTGAGGAAGGAGAGATGCCTCCCCGGTGCCTCTTTTTGGCGCTCTGTACCACACCTATGATTCACATCAGAGCAACTGGAGAAAGTGAAAGCTGTAGCATTTTCCTTTAAAGACTTTAATATTTCTGCTTTGTTATTCAGTGTAATTAATTATAGATATCTATATACAAAAATTCAGATAATATTTGGTTCTAATAATTTGTCAGTTTTTGACATCCAAAATCAAAAATTAACATTCCTGGAACAGAAAGACTGCTTAAATAAGAAGTCTCTGCTTGAGCGTTGAAAAGAAGATAGCACATTCCTTTAAAAACCTGAACATGATTACAGCCAAGGAAATTATAAGCTATATGGCACAGAAATCACAAAGAAGCCCAAAGGAAGATTTATATATCATTTCCTTGTTTCTGATAAAAGAGAGATAAGAGTTGATAGGAATAAAATAGTTCTAATTGTTAGCAATTTTACTGAAGAAAGGCCAATACCTGTGAAAACTGCTGGCACTTTTGCCACTAAAAGCATTGAATGATACCATTATAGATGAGGACCTGTCTCTGTAGTGTATACTTCTGTATTTTCTTTTGCAGTACAGAAAAAATAGAAAAAAGTAAGCAGCTACATAGTAATATTCAAAACTTAAATTGAGATAGCTGTAGCTCTTCCTACTACCAATCCTTGCCTACTGCATAAAAACTTTCCACTCCATGCCACCCTAGACCCTTATTTAAGTGCTAAGCCTTGGTGAACTTTCCAACACCTTGAAAACTGTTGGCATAAATAAATGCTAAATAGATGCACAATGGTAGCAGTAGTTGTCATAGTAGCAGTACAATAAAAGACATCATTGTCTTGGTTTCAATGAACTATCACAACAAAAGCATAATTGGCATACCACCTTATGAGAAAGCCTGGCAGTTGGTAGTGAGCCAGCATATTCACAAGAAAGCCCCACTACATTGAATGCCAGAACTTGCTCCCAGGTAAATTTCTATAGGGTTGTATAACCCTGGTTTTGATAGCAACTGTAGAAATTTAACATTCTGGGAACAACAGGGTTCTTACCAAGCATATGAAATACCTGACCAAAATAGATATTCGAGATTAGGTTTGGACAGTGTTTGACTAGGAGCATACCACTGTTTCCCATTCTTGCTTATTTGCCTTGTTCATTCTATGATATAGAGAGATACTGCCAAGGTTTACATCACTTCACTCTCCCATCAGTCCCTTTACTAATTCCCTCTCTAGCATGTTGCAAATTCAGTGAAGTATTCTAAGGTCATTATCACAAGGGGAAATTGGGGGAAATTGGAAGGTCAATGCAGTGTGATCCCGGATGCAATCATGCTGATTCATGTTATTGCATGAGAGGTTATCACATGTAATTGAAGTCAATACTAGGTCAGTTCGAATCCAATCCAGGGTTACCGAGAGATGTGTAAATTCAGGGAAATACAGAATTTACAAATCCTGTTCCATTCCAAAGTTGCATTCAATTCAAATTTGGCAGGTATGGAACGCATGTCTCGGTCGCCCTTGGATTGCCTTCAAATCAGACTACAATTCCCAAGCTACTTTGCTGGCTGCAATTTTTTCCTCCCTCCTTCTGGGTGTGGGGGGCTTTTCTCTCCTCTCGAGTTCTGGAGCTGTTTGGGGGATGAAGCAGCCCACTCTCCCCCCAGACACACACACACACACACACACACACACACACACACACAGCCTTCCTTCCTCCCTCCTCGTCTCAGCCCTTTCTGTCCCTTTCCAAACTCATCCTCTCCAACTGGAGGGAAGGGATTGGCTCTCTCTTTCTCTCTGGCAACCCTGTCACAAGGTTTTCTTGGCAGGTTTATTCAGATGGGGTTTGCCATTGCCATTTTCTGAGGGGGCTGAGAGAGTGTGACTTGCACCAGGTCACCCAGGGGGATTCCATCCCTGCCTTCTAGAGTCATAGTCCAATGCTCAAACCAAGTACTAGGTTGCTTTGGACTGATTTTGAATTGGTGAATTGCCTACATAACATGGAATAAGGGGTAATGAATGCACAAATAAAGTGAATTGCATAAATTACGTGAAATAAAGGGTAATGAATGAACAAATAACGTGAATTGCCTAAATAACATGAAATAAAGGGTAATGAATGAACAAATAAAATGAAACAAGGCAAAACCATGGAAACCAGAGGCAAGCCCCACCGGAAGTGTAAAAAGGTCACGATCCGATTCTGCCCTCACTGCGCATGTGCAGGAATGCTAATTTGAATTCTAGACAATGAAGGGTATGTACTCATATGATAATTTCTTTTGCATTTGCACTACTTTGGCTTTGTGATGGGCACTGTGTTCTTCTGTGCGTTTGATAACCATCCGCATGATAGCGTTCATTTTCGAATTGGCCCCACATTCTTTTCTTTCAAAATTGAGAGACGTTCCTCCCATGTGATAATGTCCTAAGTAAATTTCCTATTATTTGCTTTGCTTCTCTTGAGCAACCTCCTAGCTCCTTAATTAAACTTCATGCATATACCCAGGACTTACTCCTTTCAGTCAGATGTTCAGGAAGTTCCAAGTTCAGCAACAGTTAGTTGGATAATAACACCAAAGGAAAGTATGTCTGTATCTCTGCCTTCAAGTCACCTATAAACTTATGATAACCCCATAAATTTTACACAGTTTTCTTGTGCAAGGAATCATCAGAGGTGATTTTGCCAGTTCTTTCCCTCTGAAATAGAGCCTACAGCACCTGGTTGATAGCATCCCACCCAAGCACTAACTAGAGCTGACCCTGCTTAGCATCCAAGATCATATGGAATCTGGTGCCTTTAGGGCATTTAGGCTTGAGAAAATATTCTTTTTATATTTTATATTTTTTTGTGTTTTATTTGGAATTTTAGTATGATGTATGCTGTCTTGCAGCCTAACCTTGGGATACAAAAAGAAGAAGAAAAGAAAAAAGAAGTATCATCATAGGACTTTCATGAAGGAAAGTATTCTGCTTTTCCAGCAATCTTAAAAAGTGACGTTGACTCTAACTGCTTACTCTAGGACTATCAGTTCAGAGATAGGACTGTTCAACTTACAAAGCTAAAGAATTGGATTCCTCCTTTATCCAATGTTCCTCCATTTATGAACTTTATACAGGGGGGAGTTGCCCTTGATCACTAATGGCCTAGTTATCTAGAATTGGGGAGCAGATGCAGGCACATCTCTGAAATCTGAGTTGTCTCTGAGTGTAAGCCATGTCTCTTCAGAGTGGTTTGCATCGTTTGCCAAACTTTTTATTATTGTAGCCGAGTGAGTAAATATGGCAGCAAACTCCACAGAAAAAAAGCCTAAGGCCCCATTCTCACTAGTCCATTTGCTCTTGATAGAACTGGGTAGATGCAGTTGCCCCCATACCAAATCAGCTCAGTTACATGTGGCCACTACTCTTTACCTTGATGGGGCAATTTGCCCCTCTGAAGTTCACATGTGCAGTACCGCTTTAAAATGGAGCCTCCTTTGTTGTCAATCAAATTCCCTTCCACTTTCTTCAAAGGTAACATATCTTACAGCCATTGGCCAACCAAATGGGAGCTTCCCCCCCTCTTTTTTAAAAAAAAAACTGGTGGCAGTATGTGCATATTGTGTCAACTTGTCAAATTTAAAAACCTCCAAGTGTGTGTGTGTATATATTTGGGTCATTACAGATTATGGCAACCCTAAAACCACCCCATCCTGGGGTTTTCTTGGCAAGATTGGTTCCGAGGAGATTTGACATTGCCTTTCCCCTGAGACTGAGAGAGTGTGACTTCCCCGAAAGTCATGGGTTTCCACAGCCTTCCCTCTCAATCCCTGCCTCTAGCTTCCCCTTCACTTCCAGCCCAGATTTCCTCCTCTTTGGAACCTCTTCCCTTCCAGCCCAAAGCATTCACATAATCTGTCATAACAACAACAACAACAACAACAACAAATGTCGCTTGCAGGGGAGGCCATCTGAATGCCATCTCTGCCACCCCAGAATGCCACCTCTCCTTACATACAGACATGTAACACAAGCATTGTATCAATTTGCCAAATTGAAAGGGAAACATTTGTAACATTCACATTGTAGCATTTGCATATTACACACACAAAAATATTTTAAAGAAAATGCCACTTGCAAAGTGACCTGCCATGCTGGCAGCAAGCAAACAAAAGGGAAATGTAGCACAAGCAGACACATTCTATCAATATGTATCAACCTGTAGAAAAAGCATTCACATAATCTGTCACAATAATAATAATAATAATAATAATAATGATACCTCACCTCAGAATGCCATCACTGCATCCTCTTTCTTTGCTTTCCGTCCAATTGCCACCCCAGAATGCCATTACATACACATATGTAGCAAAAGCATCCACACATTGTATCAATTTGCCAAATTTAAAAGGAAACACAAGCATTCACATATTCTGTCACACACACACACACACACAAAATATTTTTAAGAAAATGCCACTTGCAAAGTGAGGTGCCGTTCTGGCAGCAAGCAAATGAAAGGGAAATGTAGCACAAACAGACACATTCTATCAATATGTATCAACCTGTAGAATAAGCATTCGCATAATCTGTCAAATATAAAATTACAAAAAGAGAGAGA